>NC_060121.1:948395922-948711589 GCF_021461395.2 Schistocerca americana
AACTCGTGGATAAAAATCGGAAGGGGACCATGGAATCCCCAGTCGTGGATGGTAACTAAAATGTGACGGCACCAAGCCATGTCTTATGCTTTATGTATGTCAAAGAAGACCGCGACATGGCGCCGGCGGTGAGTAAAGGAGTGTCAGATAGCGGATTCCAATGTGAGTAAATGGTCATTTGGAGAGCGTCCTGCCCAGAAGCCACACTGATACAGGGACAAAAGGCCCTGAGATTCGAGTACCCATTATAATCTGAAGCTGACCATTGTAAGAGGTCCGAATAGATGTAATTTCGATGTATTGCTCATGCGCTGCCTGCGATATGCAAGGCATAAGAGAATCTCTGACCAGAGAGCAGTGTTGAATGCAGTAGGAACTGTGTAGCTGTAGCAGTAAGTTGTTGCTAGTCTGCAGTCTGCTCTGGTGTATCATGTTGGGTGGCCGGTCGCGGTGCAGCGATGCGAGTATTATTGTATAAGGTAAAAAGCAGCCTCGCGCATATGTAGTAATGTCATCTCAAGTCCGATGTAAATGTTTTAAAAATCTCGTAATAATAATCTTTCTCATAAAAAGTAACTTTTAACAACCATTCATTTCAGTTTAAAGAATTTACTAATTTCTCCCATCCATCATCATCCCGATTGTTGCAAAAGAAGAATCAGTTGCTTCCTTTCATAAATGACAAATCTATCGGCCAGCATTGCACAGGGCTGTGCCAGAAAACATTTTAAGAGCAGATATATATGCGTTATCCGGCGACTTCATTGAGGTAACAATTTTTCTCTTTTTTATTCAGAATGATCTTTCAGGGCTATGACGAAGCACTGCTGACGTCCAAAATTTACCAGGTTAAATTCACAGTCAATTATTGAAAAGTTATAAGTGAGCGACAATTTAATTGAGTGGTTAGTTACATTATATTACTACCAGCTTACTGAATTTATTATTTTTTTTTGTTGGGACGTTATACTGAATGTGAACGCCATAATTATAATTTTTTACTGTTGAGAGATTTAGAAATTTTTCTGTTTTGAGGTTACGCTAAACGTGAATGAATTTTGTGGGGAGGCTAAATGTGAATGAATTTTGTTGGGAGGTTACGGTAAATAATTTTGTGGGGAGGCTACACTAAATTAGAATATTATTCGTATTATTTATTTAAAAAAAATTTTTGTGGGGAGGTTACACCATCCTCTCGAGCAGTTTACAAAGTACATTCCTTAGGATAATTGTGCGTTAGCTGTCAAGAGATGTTGGGTTCTTCCCAGGATTAAGGACGAGGATAACTATACTGTCTCGCCATTGTGAAGGAAAAGCACCTGCGAGACTAATGCAGTTGACGATGCAGAGGAGATGTTGCCTCTAGGAAACGTCTGAGTGTTGGTTCATCTGGTTGTGGATGGAATCCAGGTCTGGGGCTGTGTCTCGGGAAGAGTTAAGAGCCTGCAACAATTCCCATTCAGTGAAGGGGGCATTATAGGGCTCAGTGCGGTGTGGGATAAAACAGAGGGGGGTCTGGTCAACTCTGCATTTCTGGCAGAGAAAGGTAGAAGGACAGGAAGAGGACACCGATGTCGTTGCAATGTGTGACGCGAGGTGTTCCGTAAGGACCAATGGGTCAGTGCTCAGAGCACCTTGTCGGTCAAGACTCTGGACAGTTGACTGTTGCTGGAGGCCCAGAAGGCTACGGAGCTGGGACCAAACCTGCAATGAAGAGACATACATCCACAGGGAGGAAACATAGCGCTTCCAGCATTCCTTTTAACTCCGATTAATAGGGTGTCGCTTAAATCACTGTAGCTCCCAGCGGCGGCCCTGGACAGTGGCGGCGACATCCTTAGTCCACCATAGTACCAGTCGATGACGACGGGAAACTGCGAATAGGGGGACAGCAGTGCCAGCAGCATGAATAATAGTGGCAGATACGCCTTGTACGACTACATCAATGGAATTCGACAGGGAGGTGTCGAAGTGACAGTGGACGTTTATATAAAGACGGAATGCCCAACATGCGGACCTGTCAGCCTGGCGGCAGAACAATAGAATCACCAGAAAGTTGTCACTGTCACAAAGGTCATCATGGGATGCCAATGTAGGGAAGCTACAAGGGCAGAGGAGGTGATCGTGAGATCGATAGCAGAGAAGATGCCATATGCAGCACCGAAGTGGGTAGGTGAACCATCATTGAGGGGATACAAACTGTGGTCCATAATAAGTTGGTTAATTAGGAGACCCCTACCTGTTGAAGTGTCACTCCACTGCAGTGGGTAGTGGGCACTGAAGTCCCCAAGAAGGAGAAATGGGGGCAGGAGTTGCTGGATTAAGGTAGACAGTTCAGGGTAAGGAAGAGGTCTACCTGGAGGGAGGTGGACATTACAAATGGTGATTGCCAGATGCGTTTGCACTCGAACCACTATTGCTTCCAAGTTGCTAGGTAGGGGGATCCAGTCACTATTGACATTGGAGCGAACCAAAGTGCAGCCATACCAGATGCTACCCTGTGGCTGGTATGGTTCCAAGAGAACGCACGATAACCATAAAATGGTGGAGAATGGTCATCATGGAAATGCGTCTCTTGAAGAACAAGACAAAATGCAGAATAGGAGGAGACAAGACGTTGCATTTTCTGTAGATAACGATAGTATCAATTCCACTGGATGTTTGGGTGGCGAGAAGATTTAGATGTAAAGAAGCTTAGAGGAGGTTATGTGACTCTGTCAGTAGTCGTCACCGGCAAGGATGGGGTGACATCCATAAATAAAATGTCAGTCTCCGGTTGTGAAGGGGTAGATGGCACCTCCAGGGGCACAGGGGTATATGTTTCTTCTTCTTCTCTTTCAGAGATGGAGAAGGGCAGGGCACAGATGGAGGATAGGCGTCTGCAAGATCTGGAACCAAAAGACCAAAAGAGAGTTGGCACACAGATGGTGTGTCTTGTGGCTGAATGGTGGTAGGAGTCTTCCAGCCTGAGAAACGCCTGGGAGAGGGGCCCCAGTAGGGAACCTGATCGCTGGCATGTGCTGAAGAAGGGGGGCACTTCTTCAGCCAGGGAGGGGAAGCAGCTTCTGGATGGGAGGTCAAGGGAACTGCAGGGGAGGAGGAGAGGAGAGGGGGGATGGAACTGGGGTAAGGAAGAGTTAGGAGGAGGAAATGGAGGCAAAAGCCAAAGATAGTGGCACTGGATGGAGTCTCTCATACTTTTGGCGTGCCTTAGCTTAAGACAGGCAATCTAAGAACCTGTATCCTTGGATCTTCTTTTACTCTCATGTACGCTGGGCAATCCAGTGAGCGAGGGGGACGGCGGTCAGCACAATTGACACACACACAGGTGGAGGAACACAGGGGATTCCCTCATGGAGTGGGTGTCCACAGTCACCACACAGAAGGTCAGCTGTACAGCTGGAAGACATATGCCTAAAACGCAAGCACTGAAAGTACCGCATAGTTGGAGGGATGTGCGGCTTCAGGTCACATTTGTATCACATTATCTTGATCTTCTCTGGGAGGGTATGCCCCTCAAAAGACAGAATGAAGGCGCCATTATCATTGTTGTTGTCTTTGCATCCCTTCTGTACACATCGAACAAAATGAACGCCACGGCGCTACAGATTAGCCGAGAGTTCCTCATCACTTTTCAGGAAGAGCTCCCTATTAAAAATCACTCCCTGGACCATATTCAAAGAATGGTGAGGAGTAATAGACACTGGAACATTGTGAAGACGGTCACAGGCACGAAGAGCTGTGGAATGGGTGGCAGAAGAAGCTTTGATCAACCACATCTTACTAATGGACTGTACCAAACTTGTCCCCGATATTTTCTATGAAAGGCAATGCTTTGTGGTGGTGAATGTGTCCCCATCCGTCCTAGTACAGATGTAACGGGGAAAGGGTTTCATCCCAAGATGGCGAGCCTGGCCCTCCTCCCACAGTGTAGCCAGGGAAGGGAAGGTTGCCAGGTCATACGAAGCAGCATTCAATGATCCTTCACCATTCAAAGAGACAGCCATTTGAGAACGGCCAGTTTTTTTTCTGGCTTGATACGTTTCATGCGCCAAGCATCCGCTCTGATCCCACCCACTTCGACCAGGGGCTCTCCCAATGGGCGCCAACCAGCCACAGCAAGGGCCATTTGGCACGATGGCCATTTCCAGGACTTCTGATTCTCCTGGAAGATAAGCAACCACTCCTTGGCATGCATGGGAAGGGACAGCTCAGGTATCAGTAGTGTGATCCCTGTGTTGTCAGGGGCTTAGCCATATGGGTACATAGTAGCCCCACCACAACGACTGACTACATGTGCTGTGACCTAGCAGGGTGGAAGGGGGCTACAGTGAGAAAGGGAGAGGAGAAGGAAAGGAGCAGAGGAATCCACATGATGGAGGGAGTTCTTCCCCAAATGGCTCACTCTAAAAACAGGAAATTTAGAAGTGGCGGTCAAACCTCAAGTGGGGACCGAAACGCCCAAAAAGGATGAAAGAAAAGGCAAAAGGAACAAAATTGCAATCAATACAGGAAACCAGGTGGATAGCCAGGTCGACATAAAGCAGAACACCGAGAGAGGGGAAGGAGGGGGCAATGGGGAAGAACCGAGGATAGGGAGGGAGGGCATGGTGAAGGAAATGCATCCAGGGAAGGAATAATTGGCTGCAATAGCTAGGGACCCCGTGTGCCACGCACGAACTCATGAAAGAACCATGAGCCTCCTGGTGGGGTGGGGGGCGGGGGGGCGTTTGCTTAGTGTTGTTATTGTTAAGAGAGAAGCAACACTACATGAAAAACCGCAGAAATCAGCGTGGGTCGTTGGACGAACGTGTCCGTTAGGACACTGCGGCGAAATTTGACGTTGAATTGGGCTTTGGAGGCAGACGACCGACGCGAGTGCCTTTGCTAATAGCATGACGTCGCCACGACATCCTGGGCTCGTGACCATACCGATTGGATCCTGGACGACTGGGAAAGGGTGGTCCGGTCAGGTGAGTCCTTATTTCTGTTGGTAAGAGCTGATATTAGGTTTAGAGTGTGGGGCAGACCCCAAGAATTCATGGACTCAAGTTATCAACAACGCACTGTGCACGCTCGTGACGGCTCGTGTGGGCTGTGTTACATGGAATGGACTGGTTCCTCTGGTCCAACTAAACCGATCATTGACTGGAAAAGATTAGGTTCGGCTACTTGGAGACCATTTGCAGCTGTTCATGGACTTTATGTTCCCAAACAACGGTGGAAATTTTATTCATGACAATGCGCTGTGCCACTGGACCAAAGTTGTTCGAAATTGGTTTGAAGAATATTCTGGACAATAATCTGGTCACTCAGACCGACCGACATGAATCCCATCGAACATTTATTGGACATCATCGAGAGGTCAGTTCGTGCACAGAATGTTGCACCGGCAATACATTCAGAATTTTTGACAGCTATAGTGGCAGAATGGCTCATTATTTCTGCAGGAGACTTTCAGCGACTTGTTGAATCCATGTCACGTTGAGTTTCTTCACTACGCCGTGTAGAAGAAGGTTCGACAGGATATTAGGAAGCATGCCATGGCTTTTGGCAGTTCATTGTAAGCCACATATATCAGAATATTTACTTCTGCGTAATCTACAAATGATTTCATGTAGCTATAAGAATTTCATAGCCTTGTCCTGTGGTCACCTTCAAGTGGTACTTTAGCATAAATTACAGCCCATCTGAGCACTTGAAATTTCGTTGCGAAAAGTCACATTTATAAATAGCATCCAGTTGTGGGTCTTAGCTTCTTTGTTGGCAACTCGAAGGTAGATTGCAGTTACTGTTTAAATCTCGTAGTCTAAGGATCCTGAGTTTTTGTAGGTAACCTTTAAAATGCCAGTTTCCAATTAATCATTTTGAAATCTGGATTGTTCGCAGGACAGAGCGGATCAGGTTGTGGAAAGGGGCCAAGATCAGTTACTGTTAGTTACACAAGAACACACAACTTTATTCCTCGAAAACCATTGCACAGTTTTATCTTTAAAACAACGATCAATTCACGGCTGAAGGGCCAAGTAACTTCTCAATAATAAGGTTTATATAATTCCTTTTAAAACACAAGGATTTAGAGAAACGGCTGAAGGCTGTACTTAAGTAAAATTAAAATATCCTTAAATAATTCCTTTTAAGGCACAAGAATTTAGACAAACGGCTGAAGGCCTTCATTAAATAAAATTAAAATATCTTCTCGGCTAAATGCACAAATAATATTTCAGATCAGCAAAGGAAATTCTTAAAAAGCAAGCATTTACAAATTCCAGCTAAAAGTCATAGTAAAGAAAATTTAAATTATTCCTCTGCTGAAAGCTCAATAATATTTCAACACACGAGTAATAAAAGGGAACCGTTAAAGACAAGCATTTATACAGTACAACAGAAAACCAAATTAAGAAAACTTGAAATATCTTGACGGCTGAAGGCCCAAACAATTATTCAAAATAATTAAAGACAAACCTCAAGACAAGAATTTACACAGTATGGCTGAAGGCCATTTTAAGATTTCAAAGTAATTAAAGAGAAACCTTACAGACAGGAATTTACACATTATGGGCTGAAAGCTACAGATTTAAAACGAACGCGGCTGAAGGCCTAAATACAGATCAAACAAGGATTTTAAATAAAACACGGCTGAAGGCCTAATCTTAAAATACTTCACATACGGTTCTGCTGAAGGCCATATACTGAACATAGTCCATACAAAATTAATACACAGCTGAAGGCCTGGCACAGTACTTGTGACAAAACAAAATCTCAATCACAAACAGTAGAACAGTGGTGCTCAGAAGTGTTCCAAGGGCCGGCCTGGTGAGGAAACTCTAACAAGAGGTTAGGTGAGACAGGCAGCCAAGCGTAACACTAAACAATCGGGTTGCAGCACGACCTATGAACGGCTGACGAACTAACCAACCGACTAATCAATTCCCTTCCACCCAACCAACAGCACGACAACCAAAAGTATCAGCGAAGACGAGGATCACAGCAGGATTATGTCTTAATAACTGGCGTATAAATACAGTCAAGGCACAATAAACACTCAGAGAGAGAAAGAGAACAACACCAAGCTATCGAACTACACGCCGTGCCAGACAGCATCAACACGGCGAGTTAAACACATTACTGGAAAACAACGCTAACGACCAGGGCAGGTAGCCGGAGGGTTAACGGCCACAAGGCAGAAGATACCGTTGATGCACTTCACTAATAAGTTACAATCATTTCAATAGTTGAAACTTCCTGGCAGATTAAACTGTGTGCCCGACCGAGACTCGTACTCGGGACCTTTGCCTTTCGCGGGCAAGTGCTCTACGATCTGAGCTACCGAAGCACGACTCACGCCCGGTCTTCACAGCTGTGGCTAAGCCATGTCTCCGCAGTACCCTTTCTTTCAGGAGTGCTAGTTCTGCAAGCTTCGCAGGAGAGCTTCTGTAAAGTTTGGACGGTAGGAGACGAGATACTGGCAGAAGTAAAGCTGTGAGGACCGGGCGTGAGTCGTGCTTCGGTAGCTCAGATGGTAGAGCACTTGCCCGCGAAAGGCAAAGGTCCCGAGTTCGAGTCTCGGTCGGGCACACAGTTTAATCTGCCAGGAAGTTTCACATCAGCGCACACTCCGCTGCAGAGTGAAAATCTCATTCTGGATTTCAATAGTTAAACACCATACAGGAAGATGGCTGCAAAATTTGCTGACTCCAGCACAGCATACATTGCTGCTTGCGGGAACGGCCCAGGAAGCAACAACCACCAATGAACGAAGTCATGTCACAGCAGCTGAGGTTTCATAACAGGTTGACTGATCAACTCCAGTATCCAGGTTCGGTGGGCGAGGAACCTTGCAGCTCTCGCAGCCAGTTCCTCACAACTCCGACCGCACGCGCACGCAGCCGGGGGCCCCGGCCTGACCACCACCGCAGAGACTTCCTCGCTGCCCTGTCGCAACCGACCGACTGACTAC
The DNA here is from genome assembly GCF_021461395.2 of Schistocerca americana. Lineage (NCBI taxonomy): Eukaryota > Metazoa > Arthropoda > Insecta > Orthoptera > Acrididae > Schistocerca > Schistocerca americana. The sequence goes on from NC_060121.1 coordinate 948,403,883, forward strand.
TCCAGTACGCAGACAGCATTCATCTGCTCAGTGGAAATCACAGAAGCTACACACAGTCCCACGTAAACACTTGCATCAAGGACTCTGACAAACCTAAAACCAATCACCGTGGAACAACAGGGAGAAAGTGACAAGTCGACACACACAGAGTTTCCGTAAGCGGTCACCGACCAAATTCACGTCGTCCGATGAGACAACAGACCGATCGACCAACCAAGGTCGTTCCCGCTCAAATTATACGTGTTGGCAACGGTCGAGCGAGTCTTGGCTGTTCGCAGCTGACTGCAGCTCCAACGCGACTCAACTCGAAGTCCTTTCGGAACTCGGAGACACGGTGACCCGGGCACACTGGCTCAGACCCAACCATGCAGAGGGAGCACTTGCCCATTGGGCACCCGACATCTCTGCACAAGAAAGGAACCGACCCACGTCCGGCAAGATGACCAATTAACGAGGCCCAAAAACGGTCAAAAGACCAAATAAATATCTCCTGATGAGACGACCGACCGAACGACCAACCAACGGTCGCTCCCGCTCCAGTCTCGTTCCGTCGGACAGCACATGTGTGTCGCGCCAGCGGAGTGCTGGCTGTCCGCACCTCACTGGCGCTCCGTCCCAACTGAACCCCAAACACACGACGACCCGGGAATACTAACGGTCGCCCCAGAAATGGTACGACAGTGCCGTTATCGATAAGCGCTGCTGCTGCCACTCACGGGCAAGCAAACCAGCAACCTAGTGACGCCAGTAAATCGAATTAAAAGAAATACGAGGTGACAGAACCACAAAAACAAGATGACGAGCAATAAACGGCATGACCGTGAGCCGCGCACAGCTCACATTTATTTTCTTCTAGTCAGATTTTCTTAAGCATAGAAAAACATTCTACAGGAAAAACACTACGATGTTTTACAGCAACAGTTACTACAGGGCTGCCTCTACATAAACAACTAAACTACTAATGAATGAATAACAAATGAGACGCTAAAGCTGTAGTTGGCGCGCTTTCTGCTTATTTACAACTTACCGTTTTGCGCGCGGGTGTTCTAATGAATAACAAATGAGATGCTAAGTTGCAGTTGGTGCGCTTCCTGCTTATTTACAACTTATCGTTTTGCGCTTGGGCGTTCTCAGACAATATTTTTGGGAACTGTGTGGATCATGGTATATCGTCGGTCTCATACATTCTACACACCAAAGTGAATAGTCATTTTGTTTCCAGTTCCCCCAACGTTTCTAGAAATGGAATGTTGTCTATCCCGTCTGCCTTATTTGATCATATGTCCTACCAAGCTCTTCTAAAATTCTGACTCTTGCACTAGGTTCCCTATCTCCTCCCTATCGACTCTAGTTTCTTCTTCTAGCGTAATATAACATGTTACAAATAATATATTTAACAGCATGTTTACAAGAAAAGCTATTACTAATTGCATGTACATGATCATTTTTCCATTTCATTTTGTTGGTTTATTCCAAATGAAATGATAGGATTATGAACTTTAATTGATAAATACTCCGTTTACGAAGTGTGAAGAACGGCAAATGACTGTAATGCTTACGTTAATTACTGGCAAGTTCAGATAAAGTTCCTTTTCTTTTATTATTATAGCCGGCCGGAGTGGCCGTGCGGTTCTAGGCGCTACAGTCTGGAACCGCGTGACCGCTGCGGTCACAGGTTCGAATCCTGCCTCGGGCATGGATGTGTGTGCTGTCCTTAGGTTAGTTAGGTTTAAGTAGTTCTAAGTTCTAGGGGACTATTGACCACAGCAGTTAAGTCCCATAGTGCTCAGAGCCATTTGAACCATTATTATTATTATTATTAGCTCAAAAGTATCGCACCATTTCGCTGTTAACATGTATCGCAAGCAACTAAACCAAAACTGTATGATATGGTACGATTTATTTTCGGTACAGTGAACTCCATACACAAAATTTTAGACGAATACCTAAGGCTTTACACACTGTACAACGTCTTGTAGACGGGCTCATAAACAATTGGGCATTAGAACGACAGCGCCACAGCTGATTTACTTCTTTATTATGTCTCTTGACAACAGTCAATAACTGTTTGTAAAGAGATCTTTATAAGCATAACACCGTAGATGCACTGGGAAAACACAAAGCTGTCGATTTGTATTGGGTCTAGTGAAGTCCAATAATGATTGTTGAAGTGGAGTGTGTGAAGTAGTGGTATGTGAAGTTTTGAAGTGGTATGGTAGGAGAGTTGTGTATGGGTGTGTTTGGGTGGTGGGTGGATGGCTGGGAGAGAGCGAGAGAGAGAGAGAGAGAGAGAGAGAGAGAGAGAGAGATTGTTTATGCGTGTGTGTGTGTGTGTGTGTGTGTGTGTGTGTGTGTGTGTGTCTTTATGAGTGATGAGATATGTGTGGGGATTAAGATGTTGGATTTTCATTGTATTTGTTCGTACTTAAGATAGCGAACTTCGTTTCCTTATAGCGTTATCTACGTTACGTCCGCCTCTCTCTTCTCTCCATTTCCTCCCCTCCACTCTCGCTGCCCATTTCCCCCTCCTCCTTCTCTGCCTTTTCCCTCCCCTCTGTCTGTGTTCGTCTCCTCCTTTCTCCTCTTTGGCTGCCAAACTCCCCCACCCTTTCTTTCTCCATGTTAACAGCCCCAGTCCAATACGATGTAGGTGATTCTCACTGCCACCGTATTTCTTTCAAGATCGCAAATAATAAATGTACAAAATTGAAATTTTTCCAAGGATTTACGATGACCTTTTTACCTGTGGCTTTGCATCCTACACAAATGTCAAATTTATTTCGCACATATTGAACACATTCCACACAGATACACATATTTCGCCAGCTGTTTCGCCCCGCATTTCAATTTCTCACAGCCCTATGTTTATGACGTTGTATCTCCTGAGCCAGGTATCGTACAATGGTAGATATTTGTAGGCACAGTCAACAAATATGTGTTTGTTAAGTCATATCTCCTCACCTTTGTGTCGTACAATGATATAATTTTGCAAGTACATTCAGTGGCTATGTGAATACTGCCTCCAAAATGTGTCAGAGTGGTTCAAATGGCTCTAAGCACTGTGGGACTCAACATCTGAGGTCATCAGTCCCCTAGACTTAGAACTACTTAAACCTAAGTAACCTAAGGACATCACACACATCCATGCCCGAGGCAGGACTCGAACCCGCGACCGCAGCAGCAGCGAGGTTCCGGACTGAAGCGCCTAGAACCGCTCGGTCATAGCGGCCAGCCAAAATGTTTCACGAATACCTACAGTAGTAAACATATAATGAATTACAACGTCATGCCTGATGCAGCAGTTGTACTACATACACAGCGAAAATGTATTAAGCGATATTTTTTCTTTTTCTTCCGTCATTTTGAGGAGTTTGTCAGCGAGAAAATGTTTCGTTAATGTCTGAAATTTTTTGTGATGTTTATTGCAAGTCATCAAGTGCTTTCATTATCAAATAATGGATGAATAAATTATGAATATTCGTGTGTCTGGGCTACACTGCTTCTTTAACCCTCACCCCTTAGATAGGTAGGTGGTTCTTACCCTTACAGCGATTACCTCCAGACAGTAAGTGATAAGAGTACCAATCTCTTGTTCAATCAACGAAATTGAAATAAGAACACCGTGAATTCATTGTCCCAGGAAGGGGAAACTTTATTGACACATTCCTGGGGTCAGATACATCACATGATCACACTGACAGAACCACAGGCACATAGACACAGGCAACAGAGCATGCACAATGTCGGCACTAGTACAGTGTATATCCACCTTTCGCAGCAATGCAGGCTGCTATTCTCCCATGGAGACGATCGTAGAGATGCTGGATGTAGTCCTGTGGTACGGCTTGCCATGCCATTTCCACCTGGCGCCTCAGTTGGACCAGCGTTCGTGCTGGACGTGCAGACCGCGTGAGACGACGCTTCATCCAGTCCCAAACATGCTCAATGGGGGACAGATCCGGAGATCTTGCTGGCCAGGGTAGTTGACTTACACCTTCTAGAGCACGTTGGGTGACACGGGATACATGCGGACGTGCATTGTCCTGTTGGAACAGCAAGTTCCCTTGCCGGTCTAGGAATGGTAGAACGATGGGTTCGATGACGGTTTGGATGTACCGTGCACTATTCAGTGTCCCCTCGACGATCACCAGTGGTGTACGGCCAGTGTAGGAGATCGCTCCCCACACCATGATGCCGGGTGTTGGCCCTGTGTGCCTCGGTCGTATGCAGTCCTGATTGTGGCGCTCACCTGCACGGCGCCAAACACGCATACGACCATCATTGGCACCAAGGCAGAAGCGACTCTCATCGCTGAAGACGACACGTCTCCATTCGTCCCTCCATTCACGCCTGTCGCGACACCACTGGAGGCGGGCTGCACGATGTTGGGGCGTGAGCGGAAGACGGCCTAACGGTGTGCGGGACCGTAGCCCAGCTTCATGGAGACGGTTGCGAATGGTCCTCGCCGATACCCCAGGAGCAACAGTGTCCCTAATTTGCTGGGAAGCGGCGGTGCGGTCCCCTGCGGCACTGCGTAGGATCCTACGGTCTTGGCGTGCATCCGTGCGTCGCTGCGGTCCGGTCCCAGGTCGACGGGCACGTGCACCTTCCGCCGACCACTGGCGACAACATCGATGTACTGTGGAGACCTCACGCCCCACGTGTTGAGCAATTCGGCGGTACGTCCACCCGGCCTCCCGCATGCCCACTATACGCCCTCGCTCAAAGTCCGTCAACTGCACATACGGTTCACGTCCACGCTGTCGCGGCATGCTACCAGTGTTAAAGACTGCGATGGAGCTCCGTATGCCACGGCAAACTGGCTGACACTGACGGCAGCGGTGCACAAATGCTACGCAGCTAGCGCCATTCGACGGCCAACACCGCGGTTCCTGGTGTGTCCGCTGTGCCGTGCGTGTGATCATTGCTTGTACAGCCCTCTCGCAGTGTCCGGAGCAAGTATGGTGGGTCTGACACACCGGTGTCAATGTGTTCTTTTTTCCATTTCCAGGAGTGTATATATCAAAAACAGTTTTGCATCACCCTGATTGCCAGAACTCCTGGAGACAGATGTTGACTGTGGATGTAGTATCACAGACACAGTCCCTTTGACTGTTCAGAGATGTCACTAAACCCGCCCAAAGATGTAAACAATCATGCATGACCGGCGCCTATTAGACGCAGGGGTCCGACAGCCGATCAGTAGTTCCAGTCATTCCACCAGGAAGGAAGTGCACGGCTGGTGTTGTCTGTAGTTCAACCATGCCTAGGCGGTCAATACCGCGGTTCGATCGCGTCCGTATTGATACTTTGTGCCAGGAATGGCTCTCAACAGGGGAAGTGTCCAGGCGTCTCGGAGTGAACCAAAGCGATGTTGTTCGGACATGGAGGAGGTACAGAGAGACAGGAACTATCAATGACCTGCCTCGCTCTGGCCGCCCTAGGGCTACTACTGCAGTGGATGACCGCTACCTACGGATTATGGCTCGGAGGAACCCTGACAGCAACGCCACCATCTTGAATAAGGCTTTTCGTGCAGCAGTAGGGCGTTGTGTTACGACTCAAATTGTGCGGAACAAGCTGCACGATGCGCAACTTCACTCCCGACGTCATCGTGAGGTCCATCTTTACAACCACGACAACATGCAGCATGGTACAGATGAGCCCAACGAGAAGCCGAATGGATCGCTCAGGATTGGCATCACGCCCTCTTCACCGATGAGTGTCCCATACGCCTTCAACCAAACAATCGTTGGAGACGTGTTTGGAGGCAACCGGCCAGGCTGAACGTCTTTGACACACTGTCCAGCGAGTGCAGCAAGGTGGAGCTTCCCTGCTGTTTTGGTGTGGCATTATGTGGGGCCGACGTAAGCCTCTGGCACTCATAGAAGGCGCCGTAACGGCTGCACGTTCCGTGAATGCCATTCTCCGACCGATAATGCAACCATACCGGCAGCATATCGGCGAGGCATTCGTCTTCATGGACGACAATTCGCGCTCCTATAGTGCACATCTTGTAATGACTTCCTTCAGGATAACGACATCGCTCAATTAGAGTGGCCAGCGTGTTCTCCAGACAAGAACCCTATCCGTTCAAACAAATTTCGGGCTTGCAGCCGGTCGTCGTTCAATACTTCGCACGATATTTCAACTGGGCACCTGCCAGTCATCTTCAGGTGAGCCGTCGCAGCCTGGCGAAAACGTCCTCCGTTCCGCAATATATAGCGTACTGTAAGTATTCTGCGCATGCGTCGAAAACTTGATAGTTGAACCAGACTGCCCGCCGGCAGCGCCCTCGCTGGTGGAATAGCGGAACTCAGACGCCCTCTGCGTTGCTGTTTGCCACGGCCGTCGACGCACTCTGTCGTCTTCGATTTGAGCAAATCGTGGAGATGGTGGGATTCCATGCACTGTCCATTTATTTAAACATCTGTTTCGTGGAACCTAATGAAAGAAAAACAGGCCACAACACTTAACATTTAACACCACATCCTTTAAGGAAGGTAATTAGTTCTAGCTGTGAGACACTTATTTGCAGGTTCAATGGTATGAAAAAAAAGTCATGACATATTCCACACAATATTCTGAATATTCTGATCAACTGTACTTTATATTTAGAAAGTAAAGCTATAATGCGAAATAAGACTTTTTCTTTTTTTTTATTAATCCAACAACATATCTCCCTAATTTCATGAATGAGTCTTTTTTTCTACAGTCAATTTTTACACTTGTTCCCAGAGGTACGCGTTATTCTTATAATCTACAGAAAAAAACAAACACTTTGCACTTTCAAACAGCCGAAGAAAATTTTTCTAAAATATAACTCTTATACATAATGGTCTCCACGTGTAATTTATTTATATCAATCTATCGTCATTTAGTAAGCTCTTGAAATTTATTGCCGGTATAAAGGTTCAAGAATTCTATAAACACATTTTTACATCTGAAAACCAAATGGCTTTGTCACCAGTTCAAGTATAATGTAGGTACTCATAGCTTCCATCACTAATGAGTAAACGATGCCAGAACCCAGTGCAGTGAAACTATGTGTTGAATGTTTACCGGAATTGCAGTATTTAGGACTAAAAAGCTACAGTGTCGTGTTGTACCAAAGTAATACTTCACTCACAAAGTTCCCCACCCATAGATCACTGAGGTGCATAAAAAACTGCCGCATCATGCATGACATTTAATTTATTGTGTCTTACAGCTAGCTCTATTCGCAACACATTTCGCAGATAGTATCCGCATATTTGTTGAATTTTTTTTTTTTCAATTTCAATAACCTTCACCAACCGCCGTATATTTTAAGATATTTTATTTTATTCCGAAAGCAACCAGATTCGGCAGTTCATTTTGCCATCTTCAGGCGCCTGCATAATAAAAGAGTATACATGTAGTGTATAAGGATGCACAAAGCAAGTTTACAGAAAGTGACGGGTAATCATAATACTGTTTAAGCTTGAAAGTAGTGGCAGTAAACTATATCTTTGTGTACATCCAGTACAACAGACTAAAACATATGTACATATTTGTTAGTCATAAAACTATTTTAACACCACAAATTTACAAGGGAACACGTAAATATATTAAAAAGGTCAGCACTGGACTGTGTACAATCAAGAGCTCCGTTGAAACAAAGTTCGTCCTTTTTCTATTTTTTTATTATTATTTTTTATATACATAAAATCCAATAAGATTCTTTTAGATGAGAAACCGCCTAGTATATATGAGTACCAATCTTCATTTAAAGTAAAATGTCACACAGTGAGCTGTGAAATACAATAATAGCCATATTTATAACTTAGGCAATATCATAGGTGGTAAGACGAGTAGTTGTCACAGCATCAAAAATGACTTGATGCAAAACCCAACATCAGTCGACGTATTAAGAGAAAATAACATGCATAGCAAACGCTAAGAATACTCACAACTCTCTTGTGGCCTTATTTATACAACATATCGGAATAAAAAGATATGATTTGGCTTCTCTTATATCACTTAACAGGTCGGAATTACCACACTAAAACATCGTGATGACTGGGTGTTGTGTGGTGTCGTTACGTTAGTTAGGTTTAAGTAGTTCTAAGTTCTAGGGGACTAATGACCATAGATGTTAAGTCCCATAGTGCTCAGAGCCATTTGAACCATTTTTGAACCACAGTAAAACAAATCGTCAAGAATGTGAACTTCTACTTAAGGCAATTTCACAACTGACAACATCACACAATTTCACTGGGAGTATAAGGCACTACCTGAAACGACCTGTCTATAGATAGAAACCATCTAAATAATAAGACATAGCAAATTATGTTGCTTTGGGAAACGTGGGTACGGAAAAAAATAAAAGATAAATGAGTTTGCGGAGACCACCATATTGTCGAAGCCCATAAAAAGAGTAACATCATCTATTCGATGAACACCAAAATTCGTCTCTGATAATATCATCATAATGTTCTCCCTAAGCTGTATGGGGAAGTAAGGACAGCACTGACACGCTGGTAAACTAACCGGGTCCTAACGTACCGAATCTCCACAAGTGAACTGGTGAATCTGCCAATTTGGGTCTAAAAATGCAACTGACTAAAAGGTAGTAGCTGACAATAGTTAACACCAGTCCCCATTATAAGAAAGCAGTAAAATTCTTCATTGTCCTAAGTATAAATGTAGCACATAAGATACCAATAAACCGAAACATGGTCACTAATAAGCATATACTGCCTATCAAGGGAGTAGATTCCTATAAAGCGGATACAAAGAGCTGTAGAAAACAAAGTCTACAAGCTCATATGAAGGTGACATGTTTTATGCTTCAGCTAAACTATCAAGGTCTTATAGCAGAGCTGAAAAATTACATTCATACTAAGATTCTTAGACACAAAATATAGGAGAAGAACTGTATATTGTCGGAAAGATAATGGTGAAACATATAAGGGCTTAGATAATGTAGGGGTAAATAAATATTGCTGAGCTAAAGAACACCTATCATCCAAAGAAAAGCCCCCAAAAATAACAATATGAAATTTACTGAAATAAGTCCCAAAAATAACGTATGACTAGACCCTGACGTGCCAAAATCATTATGGATTATTCTAGCTGAAACGGTACCATAATTATGACAGAGGTCACCCCATTGGAATACGATGATTCGCTAACAAACTACTCTCACTCACAGAACCGACCATACCACGGTGAAACTCGTCGTAAGCGTAGAAAAGGCAAACATGTATCGTCAAAGAAATGATGGAAGCGTAAAGTGGCAGCTATTTAGATATTCACAACCAAAATCATGACCCCACCACGCCCTATTATAGGTCAAATCGATCTCTCATATGACAAGCACTTCTGATAAACGGTCCCTCTGGACTTCTGATAGGAGTACGACTGACAAAGACAGTCATGTGAAGGACAAACTGGTTTGTACTAACAGAACGTCATATGTTGAGCAATAAATGTAAAATCCTATACAAAAACTTATTCTACCTCAAGTCAAGACTACTTCAACACGGGATATACGGTAATTCTAACTCAGCCCAAACGTTTTGGTCCATTATATGCAATAAAAATACAGAAGTGCTTCACTGTTACTGAAGTCGACCCATGAAAATATATAATCAACCGAATATGGTGACACTACTGAAGATCAGTAAAACCTAACAATAACTCTTCAGCTGTCCTCCTATACTATTTAACAGGAGTTAAAATAGCTGTCTTAACACGTACTGCATCTAGATGGAGTGATCTCTATGAAAAGAAATTGAACGACCATAATGTAAACACGACGTCACACGTCTTACAATAAAATCGTAAGGGAACTGAGTCAGTAAAGGCACAGTATCCATTCTGCAAAAAGCTGTATCAAGTGACGTATCATGAAGGAATCTTACTAGTGTCAAGACGTGTACACTAATAACATAAGTACGATACCTCAATCTGACCGCAACACTCTAGTGAGGCCACATTGGTGCAAGGCTACTACAGTCCCATTATCCATTTCGTCATATCAATAGCTACTAGATAGTATAAATTACTCACCACACGCTTGTATCCAAATACACGAACTTATTATACAGCGGCATAAAACACTGAATATTGTGAATTCAATTCTAGAAACACAAAGCAATCAAGCTTATAGTAAAAGTTCAAGATGAACTGTATGCCAACTTACCATTATACAAATGCTTCATACGAAGATGTAACAGCAACTGAGCCCACCCTACACGTCCCGAATTGCTACAGAGTGGCTCCAGGAACACTCTGCTGAGTTTAAACACTTCTGCTGGACATCAAACTCCCCAAACATGAACGTTATTGAGCAATCTGGGGTGTCTTGCAACGTGTTGTTCAGAAGAGATCTCCACCCCCTCGTACTCTTACGAATTTATGGACAGCTATGCAGGATTCATGGTGTCAGTTCCCTCCAGCACTACTTCAGACTTTAGTCGAGTCCATGCGACGGCGTGTTGCGCTACTTCTGCGCGCTCGCCGGGGCCCTACATGATATTTGGGTGGTGTACCAGTTTCTTTGGCTCTTCAGTTTACGATATTATGAGTGCCCTGACGCTTTTCACTTACACTTTGTAAGAGTGTTCTTCACTCACTATTAATATTTTCTATATATGAAGATAGTAACTGTTCTCGAAAGAACAAATGCCATTAATGACCTCACAGCTTCTCTAGAATAAATGATAATTAATTGAAACCCTCAGCAGCCGACAGCTGAAGGTTTCAATTAATTATCACTTATTAATATATTCGTTTGCAATTCGTGTAGTGCATTTTTCTGCAACTTTTAAAATATGTCTTAAGCAACTAACACTTCCTGCAAAATTAGACGATTTTTGAAGACTGATAAGTTAATAATATGCTTCTTCGTATCCAGATGAGATCAGCAGCCTAAATATAAACTTTTGTACTATTCTAAAGCTGTCTGTTGTATTCCTTACACTAAGATTAAAATGGAATGTTTTGGAAAAATAATATATTATTGCTAACAGATTCATTCATAACAGAATTACAGCTTATCACTGTGATTGACTCTAGATTACTAAACCCTCGTAAAATTTTCGGTTGCCGAAGAATATAAAACAGAACATTGTTGTTGTTGTTGTTGTGGTCTTCAGTCCTGAGACTGGTTTGATGCAGCTCTCCATGCTACTCTATCCTGTGCAAGCTTCTTCATCTCCCAATACCTACTGCAACCTACATCCTTCTGAATCTGCTTAGTGTATTCATCTCTTGGTCTCCCTCTATGATTTTTACCCTCCACGCTGCCCTCCAATGCTAAATTTGTGATCCCTTGATGCCTCAAAACATGTCCTACCAATCGATCCCTTCTTCTAGTCAAGTTGTGCCACAAACGTCTCTTCTCCCCAATCCTATTCAATACCTCCTCATTAGTTACGTGATCTACCCACCTTATCTTCAGCATTCTTCTGTAGCACCACATTTCGAAAACTTCTATTCTCTTCTTGTCTAAACTATTTATTGTCTATGTTTCACTTCCATACACGGCTACACTCCATACAAATACTTACAGAAACAACTTCCTGACAATTAAATCTATACTCCATGTAACAAATTTCTCTTCTTCAGAAACGCTTTCCTTGCCATTGCCAGTCTACATTTTATATCCTCTCTACTTCGACCATCATCAGTTATTTTACTCCCTAAATAGCAAAACTCCTTTACTACTTTAAGTGTCTCATTTCCTAATCTAATTCCCTCAGCATCACCAGACTTAATTTGACTACATTCCATTATCCTCGTTTTGCTTTTGTTGATGTTCATCTTATATCCTCCTTTCAAGACACTGTCCATTCCTTTCAACTGCTCTTCCAAGTCCTTTGCTGTACAGAATTACAATGTCATCGGCTGACCTCAAAGTTTTTACTTCTTCTCCATGAATTTTAATACCTACTCCGAATTTTTCTTTTGTTTCCTTTACTGCTTGCTCAATATACAGATTGAATAACATCGGGGAGAGGCTACAACCCTGTCTTACTCCCTTCCCAACCACTGCTTCCCTTTCATGTCCTTCAACTCTTATAACTGCCATCTGGTTTCTGTACAAATTGTAAATAGCCTTTCGCTCCCTGTATTTTAGCCCTGCCACCTTCAGAATTTGAAAGAGAGCATTCCAGTTAACATTGTCAAAAGCTTTCTCCAAGTCCACAAATGCTAGAAACGTAGGTTTGCCTTTTCTTAATCTTTCTTCTAAGATAAGTCGTAAGGTTAGTATTGCCTCACGTGTTCCAACATTTCTACGGAATCCAAACTGTACTTCCCCGAGGTCCGCTTCTACCAGTTTTTCCATTCGTCTGTAAAGAATTCGCGTTAGTATTTTGCAGCTGTGACTTATTAAACTGATTGTTCGGTAATTTTCACATCTGTCAACACCTGCTTTCTTTGGGATTGGAATTATTATATTCTTCTTGAAATCTGAGGGTATTTCGCCTGTCTCATACATCGTGCTCACCAGATGGTAGAGTTTTGTCATGACTGGCTCTCCCGAGGCCGTCAGTAGTTCTAATCGAATGTTGTCTACTCCGGGGGCCTTGTTTCGACTCAGGTCTTTCAGTGTTCTGTCAAACTCTTCACGCAGTATCTTATCTCCCATTTCGTCTTCATCTACATCCTCTTTCATTTCCATAATATTGTCGAAGTAATATTTACGAAGTTTACATTTCCTGAAAACTGCATGCTCTACGAAAACACTGTATGTACATTTGGTTAGTTAACGTATACAGGGTGATAAAAAGAGGTACGGCCAAACTTTCAGAAAACATTCCTCACACATAAATAAAGAAAAGATTTTATGTGAACATGTGTCCGGAAACGCTTAATTTCCATGTTGGAGCTCATTTTAGTTTCGTCAGTATGTACTGTACTTCCTCGATTCACCGCCAGTTGGCCCAATTGAAGGAAGGTAATGTTGACTTCGGTGCTTGTGTTGACATGCGACTCATTGCTCTACAGTACTAGCTTCAAGCACATCAGTACGTAGCATCAACAGGTTAGTGTTCATCACGAACGTTTTTTTGCAGTCAGTGCAATGTTTACAAATGCGGAGTTGGGAGATGCCCATTTGATGTATGGATTAGCACGGGGCAATAGCCGTGGCGCGGTACGTTTGTATCGAGACAGATTTCCAGAACGAAGGTGTCCCGACAGGAAGACGTTCGAAGCAATTGATCGGCGTCTTAGGGAGCACGGAACATTCCAGCCTATGGCTCGCGACTGGGGTAGACCTAGAACGACGAGGACACCTGCAATGGACGAGGCAATTCTTCGTGTAGTTGACGATAACCCTAATGTCAGCGTCAGAGAAGTTGCTGCTGTACAAGGTAATGTTGACCACGTCACTGTATGGAGAGTGCTACGGGAGAACCAATTGTTTCCGTACCATGTACAGCGTGTGCAGGCACTATCAGCAGCTGATTGGCCTCCACGGGTGCACTTCTGCGAATGGTTTATCCAACAATGTGTCAATCCTCATTTCAGTGCAAATGTTCTCTTTACGGATGAGGCTTCATTCCAACGTGATCAAACTGTAAATTTTCACAATCAACATGTGTGGGCTGACGAATCCACACGCAATTGTGCAATCACGTCATCAATACAGATTTTCTGTGAACGTTTGGGCAGGCATTGTTGGTGATGTCTCGATTGGGCCCCATGTTCTTCCACCTACGCTCAATGGAGCACGTTATCATGATTTCATACGAGATACTCTACCTGTGCTGCTAGAACATGTGCCTTTACAAGTACGACACAACATGTGGTTCATGCACGATGGAGCTCCTGCACATTTCAGTCGAAGTGTTCGTACGCTACTCAACAACAGATTCGGTGACCGATGGATTGGTAGAGGCGGACCAATTGCATGGCCTCCACGCTCTCCTGACCTCAACCCTCTTGACTTTCATTTATGGGGGCATTTGAAAGCTCTTGTCTACGCAACCCCGGTACCAAATGTAGAGACTCTTCGTGCTCGTATTGTGGACGGCTGTGATACAACACGCCATTCTCCAGTACTGCATCAGCACATCAGGGATTTCATGCGACGGAGGGTGGATGCATGTATCCTCGCTAACGGAGGACATTTTGAACATTTCCTGTAACAAAGTGTTTGAAGTCGCGCTGGTACGTTGTGTTGCTGTGTGTTTCCATTCCACGATTAATGTCATTTGAAGAGAAGTAATAAAATGAGCTCTAACGTGGAAAGTAAGCGTTTCCGGACACACGTCCACAAAACATATTTTCTTTCTTCGTGTGTGAGGAATGTTTCCTGAAAGTTTGGCCGTACCTTTTTGTAACGCCTTGTATTACTATTTCAGTCTTCCAGCAGCCCCTAAGACAATATTTACTCAAATCTATGTTCATTAGTGCACTCTGATTTTCCCATATTAAATTCGTACACACAAGATATACATATTGACAGAGAAAAATAGGAACATCCGGAAAGGTAAGAGGAAACGGAATGAAACTTCACAGGTTGAAAGAATATGTGAAGTTATTTTAGTGATTACAAAATCGATTTAAATTTACAGACAAACTGACATATGAGGCCAATTACCTGTATGATGTTAGACTACCTCGAGCACTGGTGCATGCACTGATTTGGTTGGGACGAGAGTCATGAAGCTGTCGTGTCCTCTCTTGAGGCAAGCTGTCCCACAAATTAACCAGTCCTTGATAGTGTGGTCACTGGAATTGGGGCGGTCCCATACACGCTCTATCAGTGACAGATATTGGGATCTTGTTGCCACGAGAGTGCTTCAACGTCATGCAGACTGCTCATGGAGACACATGCTGTAGGTAAGTGGCACTGCCTGTAGCTAAACGGTACTGTCATATGAGAGGCAATTCCTAAGGACACTGAACGCTCACGCTGTACCGTTGTGCTCTCAGAGTTCGCTATATAACTACCACCTGTGACCAGAAGTTGTATGTGATGGCACCCAATTCATGACGCGAGGAGTAACGCCGCTGTACTGCTCTAACACACTGGAAGACTGGAATCTCTTCTCATGTCGTCACCATACTTGCTGCCTAAAATCACACAGAGGATTCCCAGCATTAAACAATAAGTTCACAGTTATGAAATAAATGTAAGGATGATTGTCGTAGAAAAGTACATAGGAATATCCCGTATCGAAAAAGTCCTATTGCCTGCAAAAACAAGATATAAATATTAGGTTTCTTTAAGAAAGATTTGAAAAAGTTGCTAATATCTTCGAGTTTCTACAGCATATATTAATACACAAGTCTACATCTGTTAGATTATACGTACAATGTGCTTTTTATATATTTCGCACGATAAATATGTCTGCTAATGCTTCCTTGTCTGGATCGTTCAGAATCAATGGAAACACAAAGCCGTCGAATTGTAATGGGTCTGGTGAAGAGCAAGTCTGTTGAAGTGAGGTTGAGTATGTGAAATAGTGGTAAGTGAAGATGTGAAGTGGTATGAGAGGAGGTGTGGCGTGTGTGGGTGGGTGGGGTGGTTGCGTTCTTTCGGAACAGTTACCGTCTTCATGTAGTTAAAGGCTACCCGGCTATTGACCTCCTCCTGTGCGAATGCCACACTTTGCCCGAACTCTTACGGGAATCGTCACCTTAGTTCGCGCAAGTAATGAGTGAATGGGCAAATATCCTTTAGGAACATTACGAATGTAGGTTGTGGACAGTTGGAAATGTGGGTCTCACGGGAAGCGTGCAAGGGATAAGTCCCTGCAGCCGCGATATGCTCTGTGCCCTCGGTGACTCAGATGGATAGAGCGTCTGCCATGTAAGCAGGTGATCCCGGGTTCGGGCCTCGGTCGGGAGGCACGTTTTCAGCTGTCCCCATTGAGGTATATCAACAACACTTGTTGGCAGATGAGGGTTTCGATTAATTATCATTTCGGACTAAATACTTATAAAAATGCGTTAATCTCTGACAAACGACGTGCAAGAGGCATCTATGCAACTACGAGTACTGCATTTAATGGCAGAGAAAACAGGTCTATTGATCTATACCAGAAGGACCAAATTCATTACCTAATAAAGACTGCCCTGGAATGACCACAGTCAGTGCCGCAAAGCATGTCGAGAGAGCAAAAACCTTAAAGTACATTGCCGAATGGATCTCAGACGAAACTTTAACTCTCAAACAAAGGAAAATCGAAGTAGATACAGGATACTATGCTTGCAGAAAAATATCCATCGATGAATATCAAACTAAGACACCAAAACACAGTAGCTAGATCCTTAAGCCTCTAGACAAGACAAAATACCTGTGATTACTGGAGTCAGAGGGACACATTTTTTAGGTTAGAGTCAGATTACAGACAGAGTATTCAAAGAGATTATAACAGATCAGTGCCATAATGTCTGTAGCAGTAACCAAAGAAATAAAATTTGTGTGTTTCATCATAACATTAGAGAACTGAAAAATAAGATAGATGAGCTCCTCGTATGCCTAGAAAATGGGGTACATTCTGAAGTTATAGATGTTTTGTGTCTCTATGAGCACCACGTAACCGCAGGAATGGAGAAGTTAAATTTAAGGGATTACAAATTAACACCTTATTCATGTAGAGTCAACATGGAAAAAGGAGGAGTTGCTACTTACATAAAAACTGGACACAAAGTCAAAAATATTGAAACAAATAGTTTTTGTGTAGATCAGATCCTTGAAGCATGTGCTTGTGAGTTGCTACTGCAATATACTTCTATAGTAATTGTAACACTCTACATATCCGCTCAAGGTAACTTTCAGCTATTCATGAAAACTCTTGAGGCATTATTTAGCTACCTGTCAGACAAAAAGGAGCAGTTAGTAGTTCGTGGTGATTTTAATGTAGATTTCTTAAAAGATATGGATAGGAAAAATGAGCTACAATCTTTGATTGGTTGTTTCAATCTAGTATCTGTTGCAAATGTTCCAACTCGTGTGCAGCAGGATAGTAGGTCACTTATAGATAACATTTTCATAGACAGTGCTCAGGCAGAAACAATTAATGTGTACCCACTTGTTAATGGGCTATCTGATAATGATGCACAGTTAATGGAAATAACACATATAGCACCTTACAGGATTCAGGTAGGTTCATACAAGGCAGGGAGGCTTATTAATGCGAACGGGATACAGAGCTTTAAGTGCAGCCTAGAAGAGGTAGAATGGGATGAAGTATACACAGAAAATGATGCTGATGCCAAATTCAGTTTATTCCCCCACAAATTTGTCTCAATATTTGAGAGTTGCTTCCCTGAAACGTTATCCAAAAAAGCCGTTACAAAGTCAAGTAAGCCATGGATTACTAAGGGAATTAAGATCTCGTGTAAGAGGACGAGAGAAATATATGGACAGGTCAGAATAAGTCAGGATCCGACGTTACTTGCTTACTACAAAAGATACTGTAATATTTTAAGGGAATTCAATAAGAAGTCGAGAAGCTTATGTGCTCTGACAGAAATTAATAATGCGGATAATAAGATTGAAACTATATGGAATATTGTCAAACGGCAAACAGGGCAGCCTGACAGTGAACAGCATACATAGCAATAAAGCTAAATGATGACGTTGTGAGTGATAATTCGCAAGTTGCAAGTATTTTTAACAATCACTTTCTGAATGTTGCAGCAAAAATAGGGTTAAAGATTTCAATGACGAAACAAAAAAAACCGCTAAAAATGTCATTCCCAGGACTTTAGGGCTTTAGAAATAGCACCAACATCCCCCACTGAAATAAGGGAATTATAAATATACTGAAAAACAAGAGCACATGTGGTGTTGATGGAGTCTCTAACAGAATTTTGAAATGTTATTCTAATTTAATAAGTGGAGTCCTTAGCGATATATGTAATTCTTCGCTGGCACAGGGAATATTTCCAGACAGATTGAAATATGCAACCGTCAAACCTCTTCATAAGAAAGGGGACAAGAGTGACTTAAATAATTATAGACCAATCTCATTGCTGACTTCATTTTCTAAAATATTAGAAAAAGTTATGTATTCAAGAGTACTCCCACATTTAAGTGAAAATAATTTACTCAGCATGTCACAGTTCGTATTCTGGAAGGGTTACTCGACTGAGAATGCTATCTACACATTTACCCATCAAATAGTACAAGCCCTAAATAATAAATTATCGCCAGTTGGTATTTTTTGTGATCTCTCCAAGGCATTTGACTGTGTGGATCATGTCACACCCTTAGAGAAACAGGTGTTATGGAATTGAAGGCTATACATAGAGATGGTTTGAATCATACTTAATGAACAGAAAGCAAAAAGTTGTGGTGAATAGCACAAATAATGTTGGGAGGGTGGTAAATCCTAGTGAATGGGGAGTTATCAGAAAGGGAGTCCCACAGGGTTCAATTTTAGGTCCTCTGCTGTTCCTTATTCATGTGAATGACCATCGACTTAACGTTCAGCAAGTGGAACTAGTACATTTTGCAGCTGACACTAGTGTTATAATAAATCCCATTCCAGAAAAAGCAGCTGAACATATAGTTAAGAATGTCTTTCAAAGAATTATTAAGTAGTTCTCAGAAAATGGACTCTCCCTTTATTTTGAAAAAACTCACTGTATCCAGTTCTGTACACTGAATAGAGTCATACTTACAACTGATGTAGTATATGAACAGGGCTCAGTTAACAGGGTATATTTCTCCAAATTTTTGGGTGTTCACATTGATGACAACTTGAACTGGATGAAGCATATTACTGAGGTTCTCAAACAACTAAGTTCAGCTTCTTTCGCTCTTTGTATAATCGTTAGTCATGGTAATAAACAGATCAGCCTCCTAAAATACTTTGCATGTTTCCACTCAATAATGTCTTATGGAATAGTTTTCTGGGGTAACTCACCACTTAGACATAAACTATTGATTGCACAAAAGAGAGCAGTGAGAATAATTAGTGGTGTTCACCCAAGGACGTCATGTAGGCACCTTATCAACTAGTTAGGTATTTTAACTACACCATCAGAGTACATATATTTGCTACCGAACTTCGTTACAAAAAATCCATCTCAATTCGAGAAGAACAGTGTTGTTCATACGTACACCACTAGAGGGAAAAATGACCTTTCCTATCCGTTATTGAAGCTGTCAGTTGCTCAAAAAGGAGTACGTTTTTCAGCAACAAAAATCTTTGATCATTTGCCCAACAACGTAAAGTGTCTGGCAGGTAGCAGATCAAATTTTAAATCTAGCTTAAAATCATTTCTTTTGGACAACTCCTTTTACTCCATGGACGAGTTTCTGTTTCAGAAATGCTAAAAATTTGTACCTCTAAATGTAGTTGCATGTGTAGAACTAAAAATTTCAATAATATTAGCACTATTCATATATATATATATATATATATATATATATATATATATATATTGTTTTAGAAGAAATGTGGTTTCATAAGCCAAATTTGCAGCAATTGATACTTCAATTTAGGGACGCCTACAGGGAACTTGTATTTATGCCAAACGGTATACGATGTGCGCAGCGATATTTTGATTTCAGACAGGGTAGATACAGACCACTGTGGTACAATTATTAGATCCTCAATAGTTGTCACACAGTCCTTCTGAGACACACAGCCGTAGGCCATCCTAGGAAATGGCCTCACGTTCAGTGAGGTCTCCCTGTCAGGGTAAAAAGAAGTATAGGCTTGTACACAAGTTGAAAAATGAGAAGCCCAGGTGGCAATGTACATGTACGTACGAACTATGTTTACACTATCGTTGGCAGTGGCTATCTAGGCTCTTTTATGTTTTGGACATTGCAGGATATATATATATATATATATATATATATATATATATATATATATATATATATATACTCCTGGAAATGGAAAAAAGAACACATTGACACCGGTGTGTCAGACCCACCATACTTGCTCCGGACACTGCGAGAGGGCTGTACAAGCAATGATCACACGCACGGCACAGCGGACACACCAGGAACCGCGGTGTTGGCCGTCGAATGGCGCTAGCTGCGCAGCATTTGTGCACCGCCGCCGTCAGTGTCAGCCAGTTTGCCATGGCATACGGAGCTCCATCGCAGTCTTTAACACTGGTAGCATGCCGCGACAGCGTGGACGTGAACCGTATCTGCAGTTGACGGACTTTGAGCGAGGGCGTATAGTGGGCATGCGGGAGGCCGGGTGGACGTACCGCCGAATTGCTCAACACGTGGGGCGTGAGGTCTCCACAGTACATCGATGTTGTCGCCAGTGGTCGGCGGAAGGTGCACGTGCCCGTCGACCTGGGACCGGACCGCACGGATGCACGCCAAGACCGTAGGATCCTACGCAGTGCCGTAGGGGACTGCACCGCCACTTCCCAGCAAATTAGGGACACTGTTGCTCCTGGGGTATCGGCGAGGACCATTCGCAACCGTCTCCATGAAGCTGGGCTACGGTCCCGCACACCGTTAGGCCGTCTTCCGCTCACGCCCCAACATCGTGCAGCCCGCCTATAGTGGTGTCGCGACAGGCGTGAATGGAGGGACGAATGGAGACGTGTCGTCTTCAGCGATGAGAGTCGCTTCTGCCTTGGTGCCAATGATGGTCGTATGCGTGTTTGGCGCCGTGCAGGTGAGCGCCACAATCAGGACTGCATACGACCGAGGCACACAGGGCCAACACCCGGCATCATGGTGTGGGGAGCGATCTCCTACACTGGCCGTACACCACTGGTGATCGTCGAGGGGACACTGAATAGTGCACGGTACATCCAAACCGTCATCGAACCCATCGTTCTACCATTCCTAGACCGGCAAGGGAACTTGCTGTTCCAGCAGGACAATGCACGTCCGCATGTATCCCGTGCCACCCAACGTGCTCTAGAAGGTGTAAGTCAACTACCCTGGCCAGCAAGATCTCCGGATCTGTCCCCCATTGAGCATGTTTGGGACTGGATGAAGCGTCGTCTCACGCGGTCTGCACGTCCAGCACGAACGCTGGTCCAACTGAGGCGCCAGGAGGAAATGGCATGGCAAGCCATTCCACAGGACTACATCCAGCATCTCTACGATCGTCTCCATGGGAGAATAGCAGCCTGCATTGCTGCGAAAGGTGGATATACACTGTACTAGTGCCGACATTGTGCATGCTCTGTTGCCTGTGTCTATGTGCCTGTGGTTCTGTCAGTGTGATCATGTGATGTATCTGACCCCAGGAATGTGTCAATAAAGCTTCCCCTTCGTGGGACAATGAATTCACGGTGTTCTTATTTCAATTTCCAGGAGTGTATATAGGGGAAAGCTTCCTAGATATAGGTGGTACTGGGGAAATGAAATACCCAGGGCGGACCAAAAACCAATAAACCCAGTGGTGTCTGTTCAGCATCTGGCGGCCAGTGGTGAGCGTCTGTTCCTCTAGTTGAGGCGGCTGCACAAAATCTTCTCGAACTCAAAAATCGAGTCGTATACCTGTGGTCTCAACAGAGGTCACCACAAAAACTAAAATTCAACTTGAACGCATGATGGAAAAGACAACAGAGTCACTACCCCAGGCACCAGTCGATAGACTGGATTCACCTGATCATCGGATTCTGGGGGATCAGGGACACCATGCGGAGAAGAATCGGAGCTTCTCAAAAACTCGTCGCACTCTCAAAACGAAACGTAAAAATTTTATTGGTACAATTAATGTGAACACCCTCACTAAATCAGGCAAATTAAAGCGACTCACCAACGCAATGGGAAAATTTAACCTGAAAATCACTGCACTGCAAGAGACAAGATTCACAGATGAAGGACACTTTAACACAGAGAATTACAGGATCTACAAGGGCAAACCTGTCATAAAAGTAAGAGATAAACTACCACTTTTCGGAACAGGATTCGCCGTACACACTTCCGTACTCGACTCAGTTATTGACTTCACGTCTCCCAATGAAAGAGTCTCCCTGTTATCAGTAAAATCAGCTAATAAAGCATACACTCTGATCAATGTGCACGCCCCCACAAATCACCGCAATAAAATCTACCCTGAAAGAGTGGACAATTTCTGGGAAACACTAGAAGAAACAACAAATAAAGTACCTAAGCACCATGTGAAAATCTTAGTAGGCGATTTTAATGCACAATTAGGGAAGGAAAAAAAATTCAGAGATTCCACTGGACCCCACACCAAATACAAACGTACCAACAAGAATGGTGAAAAGCTAATCAACTTCTGCAGAAACTTTGGACTTAAAATAATGAGTACCCAGTTTCAAAAACCTGCACATAAATTAACCACATGGAGATCACCCAGTCATAGACAGGGTGAATACCAAATAGACCATGTCGCAATTTCCAAAGAAAACATAAAAGAAATTCAAAACATCAGAACCCGCAAAGGTGTCTTTGAATCAGATCATCATCTTCTCCAAATAAAAACAAAATTTCAACCCAACAGAATGCTAAAAAGGCCACCCAAAAGTACCAAACCAGATCCGGAATATCTGCAACTGAACAAAGAAAAAATCATCATGCAAATTAATCAAGAAAAATCAACAGACTGGAAGAAACTAACAGAGAAAATTCAGGAAACGCTCAAATTAGGACAACCCCCTCGCAACAGGAAACATCGCTGGTGGAATGCAACCTGTGATGAGGCAGTTGACAACCGAATAACTGCATGAAAAAAATTTAGCAGTCACAAAACTGAAGGAAACTGGGAGAACTTTCTTAAAACCCAAAAACAGACCTCAAAAATAATTAGAAAAGAAAAACGGGGATATGACAACAACGAACTCTCTGAAATCCAGTAGGATTTCATCAAAAATAATACAAGAAATTTTTATAAGACTTTCAGAGAAAACTTACAGGGATACCAAGCGCCTAGGTTGTGCTTCAAGAAACCCAATGGCTCTTTGGAAACCAACACGAAAAATAACTGCAAAATCTTAGCCCAATATTTCAGTTCCCTCCTCAACTGCGAACCACCCCAAGAAAAACTTGTCTTCTCTTCTCCAGTATTCACACACCCAGACTCACATGCCCCGGATCTTGAAGGAATTATGGAGACAGTCAACCAGGTGAAAAATAACAAAGCACCAGGAGAAGATGGGATCATTGCTGAGTTCTGGAAACTAAACGATCCTATATTTATGCAGAAATTACACCGTATAATATCAGACATATGGATAACGGAGCAGATACCAGAGGACTGGAAATGCGCTCTAATTCACCCGCTACACTAAAAGGACGACAAGACAGACATGAACAATTACAGAGGAATTTCCCTGCTCCCAGTCGCTTACAAAATCCTTTCCAAAGCGCTTTTAAACAGGATAGAATCCCAAACAGATACACTAATTGGTGAATACCAGGCCGGATTCAGAAAAGGACGGTCATGCGCGGAACAGATCTGGTGCTCAAAGACAATATTACAAATGAGGAAATGCAGAAACACAGTAGTTACATTCATCGACTTCAGGAAAGCATATGATTCAGTGGACCGTGGAACCCTGTTTAAAATCATGGAAGAATTTGGGATCGACCGAAAGACACGAAAAATCACAGAACAGACACTTACAGGAACAACGGCCAAAGTGAAATTCATGGGCGAAGTATCAGAACCCTTCGAAATCAAATCTGGAGTCTGACAGGGGGACGGACTATCCTCAATCCTTTTCAATATTGTTCTAGAAAAGATAATCAGGGAATGGGAACATCACGTAAAGGGTATCCAAATTGGTATCAAGAAAGAGAACCGAATTAAAGTCAAGTGCCTTGCTTTCGCTGACGATATTGCAATTATCACCAATAACAGAACAGAAGCGATTCACGCAGTGGAAAAACTACATGAAATTTCACAAAATGCCGGACTACAGATATCTTATGAAAAAACCCAATATATGGAAAGGCAGCCAGAAAATAAATCCCCTTGAATAACAAAATATGGTAAAATTGCACAAGTCTGCCATTTTAAATACCTCGGTGAAACTATACAGTCCTCAGGATAAAACCGAATTGCCAATGAACAAAGAATCACCAAGCTCCAGAAAGCCTACAAGCTAACACGGACGCATTACAACAAGAAGTGCATTTCGACAGACGCAAAATTAAGGCACCATACAACAGTGATTCTTCCAGAAGCAATCTATGCAGCTGAAACAATGGTGATTGATGGTCATTCTAAAATTAAGGAAATAGAAAAGCAGGAAAGAAAAATTCTCAGGAAGATTTACGGTCCAATCAACAAAAATGGCATTTGGATGAAGAGACCACAAAACGAGCTCTATAGAAAGATCAACATAGTAACAGATTAAATCAGAAAGCGCCGAGCCAAATTTTATACACACATCTACAGGATGGAAGACTCCAGAACTGCAAAGAAATTATTCAATATTATAACAAGGAGTAAATGTGGCACGGAATGGCTGAAAGAAGTCCAGATGGATCTACAGCAGATCAACATAAAAAATCTCGAAGATCGCACCGAGTGCCGGCATAAAATCACAAGTGTGAAGTTTGGGGAAAGAACATCGCGTCAGCCTGGTAAAAAATGGACAGAGGAACGGAAGAAGAAGCATTCTGAGAGGATGAGGAGGTTTTGGGAAGCAAAGAAGAAAAACATCCGAAGATGAAATTATGAATTCAAGTTCAATCGCTCTCCTAAAGGGGAACAATCGTTATAATAATTATATATATATATATATATATATATATATATATATATATATATATATATATTGTAATTTGACTTGTTCCATATCATATCGATAAAATAATCGGGAAAATGACCTACGGAACGTGACATAACTAAACTAAACTGAACTAAACTAATCTACAAAATGCCTGTCCCTAAACAAGAACACTCTAATAAGGGTTCTCTAATTACTAGAATGGAAATTCCGGCGAAGAGCAGTGGTACCAAGGACCCTATCAGATAGGAGACAATGGTAAATATAACCTTGAACTCTACCAACACCAAGAAAACATCAGAAGAAGACCATTGGTCTTCTGTGACCATCTTTACCGAATGGACCCACAGCGGATTTCCTATAATGTTTTCGAAGAAGCCTGCTGGAGTAAATCCAGTGAATCGCTGTGAATCAAGCAAACAGAGAGGTGTTTTGCAGAACTTCCTATTGGGCAAGATATAATAATTAACAGTAATTACTACCATCTATCTACCTCAACCAATACCCTCCTAGCGTCCCTTACATAAGTTAAGCACAATGTAACCCGAAACGCAAAAAAGAGTTCTGCAGGAAAATGGAGGAGTACTGGGCTATGAGAGAAGCCCAAGATACTAACAAGAAAACAGTTACTAAACATCACCAAGAAGTCCAGAAGCGGCAGAGACAACAGCACAGATAAAACCGTTAAAAACTACAATGAAATTAATGAATGTCACTCCATCCTCTGTCTGGAGTGTGGGACTACAGCTGGTCAATTTCCAATAATACGACACCAGTAGCGGTTATTTAGGTTTCATTTTTAGGCTACCAGTTTCGACTTTAAATTAAGTCATCTTCAGGGCTGCTTAAATCGAGTAACTTTCGTATTACAAAATACAGCAGCACTGTAACTGGTCTGGTGAAGATTATTTCACACGAGCATGCGTGCTCCTTGGACAGACATAATCTTCACGAGACCAGTTATAGTGCTGCTGTGTTTTGTAACACGAAAGTTACTCGATTTAATCAGGCCTGAAGATGACTTACTGTAAAGTCGACACTGGTAGCCTAAAAATAAAACCTAAATAATGGCTGTTGCTATTGTATTATTGGACAATGAAATTAATCTCATTAATGCTAAATAAAGTTACTGTTGATAATTCTGTCATGGTATCACCTCAGTGTAGTGAAGAGGAATCCTCCAATCCAAGTCTGCACAACGGGGACACTGTAGGATACGCGACACACGGCTCGCGCTAGGAAAATGTGGTCTGTTTCATTTTCCCTGAGTCAGTCTTACCTTCTTCTGCACATAGGGTGTCCTTCACCGGATGTGCCTGTGGTCCTATCTGTTTATGGCATTGCAGACCTTGATCATGCTACGTCTAGCCTTTCTTAGTTGGTCGTGGACATTTCATAAGCTCTGGACTCGGAATAGGTACGAGTCAGTAA
Source organism: Schistocerca americana (assembly GCF_021461395.2). Classification (NCBI taxonomy): domain Eukaryota; kingdom Metazoa; phylum Arthropoda; class Insecta; order Orthoptera; family Acrididae; genus Schistocerca; species Schistocerca americana. The sequence goes on from NC_060121.1 coordinate 948,429,944, forward strand.
CCGCTGACATTTTTCGCAAGTAAATACTCCGAGTACATTCTGAGAAACACGCTCACCTGTAATCAAGCCCTGATATCCGTGAACCAACTGCATTTCCTTCCACTTTTTTCCGTGATTCTGGGTCGTCAGCGACGCTGTTCTGTAGGTTATGAGCGAGCTTCACGTTTTCTTCTTCTCACCGAATTCATATACGAGGTGTGGCTAGAAAAAAAACGGACTAGTACTGGTGAAACAATAAAACGAATGCAATAAGGCTGAAAGTCGCGTGGCCTGTCACGTGACTCTCGCTCCGCCTACTGCTCGAGTTTCATCTGCCTCCTGCACTCAGTCTGCCCGTGGCGTCTGTTTTAAGTAGTTGACGTTTTGTCTGTGCGTCGGAAAATATTGAGTGTACAGAAAGAACAGCGTCTTAACATAAAATTTGTTTCAAACTAGGAAAATCTGCAAGTGAAACGTTTGTAATGTTACAACAAGTGTACGGCGATGATTGTTTATCGCGAACACAAGTGTTTGAGTGGTTTAAACGATTTAAAGATGGCCGCGAAGACACCAGTGATGACACTCGCACTGGCAGACCATTGTCAGCAAAAACTGATGCAAACATTGAAAAAATCGGTAAACTTGTTCGACAAGATCGCCGTTTAACAATGAGAGCAGTGTCTGAGTTAACAGGAGTTGACAAGGAAAGTGTTAGGCAGATTCTTCATGAAAGTTTCAACATGAACAAAGTGTGTTCAGAAATGGTTCCAAAGTGTCTCACAATTGAACAGAATGAACGCCGAAGGATGATTTGTTCTGACATCCTGGAAAACATTGAAAGTGATCCCACCTTCTTACAAAATGTTATTACTTGCGATGAATCGTGGTTTTTTACTTACGATCCCGAAACCAAACGCCAATCGATGCATTGGAAAACTCCTGGTTCTCCACGACAAAAAAAGCACGAATGTCAAAATTGAAATTCAAGGCAATGATGATTGTTTTTTTTTTTTTGACATCAAAGGGATTGTGCACATTGATTGGGTACCAGAGGGACAAACAGTGAATCAGCATTACTACATTAGCGTCCTGGCTACCCTACGTGAGCGAGTACGGAGAAAACGGAACGATTTGTGGAGAAAAAAGTCATGGATCCTTCACCAAGACAATGCCCCAGCTCACAGTGCGTTGTCAGTGAAGACGTTTTTGGCAAAACACAACATTCCCATCTTAGATCATCCACCCTACTCAACTGATTTGGCCCCCTGTGACTTTTTTCTTTTCCCTAAAGTCAAGTCAGCTTTGAAAGGAACTAGATTTGAGACTGTTGAAGCAGTAAAAGAAAAAGCGACGGACGTAATGTATGGACTTACCGAAAATGATCTGCAGCATTGCTATGAACAGTGGAAAATTCGTATGGAGCGGTGTAGAGACCGAGGAGGAGAGTACATTGAAGGAGATAACATGAAATTGTAAATAATTGTAAATAAATGTTTTTTCCAGCATCAGTCCGGTTTTTTTCTAGCCGCACTCGTATTATTGTAGCTCTCACACTGAAAATGTACAGGCTTGAACAAAAATATGAAAACACCATGAGAAATGTTTTCTTGAACATAAATGCAGACGGTAGCGCAGGTTGCCGATTGCAGTGTTGTATTTGACCACGAATGGCAGCTGTCCAGTGTCCTCAGTTCGTTGCAAGTGTCAATCGTGGTCAGTACAGTCTTTTGTGTAGTTTTGAATGACGTATGTCGGAGATAAGTGAATGCGGACGTGAGCAAGTTGTTAGTGCTCGTATGAGGAGTGCTCTATAACCAAGGTTGCCGAAGTGTATAGTGCACCGAACATTTATACCGAATACAGGGAAGGCGGGAAGACATCATCTGCTAAGTCACACCGCAGACGAAAGTGTGTGTTGAGAGATCGTGATAGACGGTCAGAGAAGAGAATTGCGACGAGAAATAAGGGGACGGCATCCGCAAATGGCACTGCAGAACTCAGCACAGCACTTGTGAACCCTGTCAGCATCAAAACAACACGATGGAGTCTACAGGGTATCGCAGGGTGAGCAGACTTCCAAAACCAAGTAACACTGATGCAAAAAACCACGTAACACTGATGTGAATGTCCAGAACAGGAAAATGTGGTATCGAAGCCAGAAAAGCCGGCTTGGTGAGCAATAGAAGAAAGTGATTTCGTCGGATAAGTCTTGTTTCACACTGATTCCAACTTGTGGCCGAGTTTACGTTCCAATAGTCAAATATGGAAGAGGTTTCGTTGATGGTTTGGCCAGTCACGTCGCAGTATTCCATGGTCCCCAGGCCACTGTGCAAGGTCGCATTACTGACACGTATTATGTGACCATTTCACTGATCAGCTCCAGCCCGCGGTACAATCTTTGTTCCCCAATTATGACGATGTGCTGCAAGACGACAGGGCCCCTTGTAACACAGGACAGGTTTTGTAAGCGCAAGGATGAATGGTCATACCTCCTCTGGCGACCACAGTCACACAGATCGACATTTTTGAGCCTTTGTGGTCTACTGCGGAGAGTGATCACTATCCAACTCCATCGTTACCTGAAATTGACCACTATTTTGCAAGAAGAATGGTACAAGATTGGCTTGAAAGCCATACAGGACCTGCATTCATCCATCCCGAGACGCCTGAGAGTTGTTGTGAATGCCAGCGAGTTCCCTACACCGTATTAGGCACGGTAATGTGTTGTACTTTTGGTGTTTCCATATTTTAGTCCACCCCTGTATCTGACGATCTATTGACCGCAGTACACGATTCTTCATCAACTATTATATTCTACAAGGTGTTGTGGGGCGGCGGGTGGAATTTATATGTTGTTATATTTAAAATGTAGAATGTAATGTAGAAAAGATGCATTTCCCGGCCGATTAACCATACGTGGGCGGCGTGTGGAATTATTGTTAATTAAATGTTCCTATTATTTATGCTGTCTTTTGCCGTTCTCAACACTGGCTCTCTAACTACAATATTGGCAACCAGAAAGTGATTAGCAAAACGTGAAGCCTGTAATTAGATTTCCGAGTGCCCACTTCATCTGAGAAATACACTTATAGCTACAGCTTATAGCTCTGAGGAATTAGGAGATTGTCTGGGATTCATAATCAAAAACAATCCTGCAAAAACGTTTGCTATATTCTGAAAGTCACAGATAAAAAAAAAAAAAAAGAATCCACACAATCCAACTACCAGAGCATTTCAGAGTCTAATGCGCTGATGCAACTATAACTGTCCAAATTAAATGTTTAAGTGAATGCTAGCCATAATTTGATGATAATGTTCATCAAACGCCACGCTAAATAATGGTAGAATGTCTGTCCCGCGGCGGCACGTGAAAATATGACTTACGCAAACTGAAGATAGATCATTAAAGATATCCCAGAATTAACACTTCACTCGAAAACGATTTCATGGTTACGCGTATCCCGAGTAACTTATTATGGCATCCGAGGCTGTTTATAGCAATGATACCGACGCGACGCGACTCCCAGCACAGGTGGTGTGCTATTCAGCGTCTAGAGAGAACTGGGGTCTTTTTTCCTCGCGCAGCGTTCTTATATATAAAGCCACGGTGCGGACGGCTAAGGGAAAGCCTGATCAAATCGGCTCTCCCGACTAGCCGCTGGGCTAGTAATGCACCACATTAAGTTATTGAATAAATCATCGCTTCCTTTGCTGATGACCGATGAAGCTCTCAATTTAAATGTGCAATCAGCACACAGGTAAGTAATCATAATAAAAGTCTGACGTGGCTAAGTCAAATATTTTGGGCGAGAGAATTAATTTAATTACACTACACGCAGTAGACGAGCTCTGAACTTGCCCTTTGGAGAATCGCTATCGCTATAGTTTTATAGTTATTCAATTGAAACTTCTCACATCTTTATAATTATATCGGAAATCCCTTCTACTTAAATTTAAACATCCTTGCCTTATTTAATCGCCTACTTAATCTATCTTGCTTCCTTAATTTTTAAGACAAAAACCAGAAAATCATGAATTTCAACTAAAATTTTAATTTGTGAGATTCAAAATACTGTTTCTATTAAATTATTATGAAAAAGGAATATAATTTAAATTATTAAGTTTCTAGATCTTTTCTGTTGCGCCAATGATTTTTACAGAAAAACGTCCAAATTTCGAAAATGGTTAAAGTTATTGAACTGATATTCAACACATATTGATTTAGTATTGCTCCTGATATGCTAGAACCGTTTCAGGTTATATACTTGATTTTTAAAATATTGCGCAACATTTATGACGTCAGAGCTAGTTACAGCGGACTAGGCTGGCACACAACGGAAAGACTGATGAGAATTTTATAAGGCGTGAGTAGGCTGCTTCCCTACAGTGTAAATCTCGTTCTTCGGCGTTTGGAGATTATGAGTGTAGAACGAAGGCAATTCATATCACTGACCTCTCAGACCAGACATGACTTGTAGCTCAGCAATCTGAAACGTTACTACACCCGTTTTCTTAAGTACAAGGTTACTTTTATTCACTTGAAACCCTCTGACGTTGCGATTTTTTAAATATGTGAAGCTAACTCGATAATTGAAAATTGCAAGCAGGTGCTGACAGCTGTGAAAATTACCAACTAACAGTTTCATAAGTCACGGCTGGAAAATGCTAACACGAATTCCTTACAGACAAATGGAAAAACTGGTAAAAGCCGACCTCGGGGAAGGTCAGTTTGGATTCCGTAGAAATGTTGGAAGACGCGAGGCAATACTGACCCGGCGTCTTATCTTAGAAGATAGATTAAGGAAAGGCAAACCTACGTTTCTAGCATTTGTACACTTAGAGAAAGCTTTTGACAATGTTGACTGGAATACGGCATTTCAAATTCTGGAGGTGGCAGGCATAAAATACATGGAGCGAATGGCTATTTACAATTTGTCCAAAAACCAGACGGCAGTTATAAGAGTTGAGGGTCATGAAAGAGAAGCAGTAGTTGCGAAGGAAGTGAGACAGGTCTGTAGCCTCTCCCTGATGCTATTCAATCTGTATATTGAGCAAGCAGTAAAGAAAACAAAAGAAAATTTTTTGGTACGAATTGAAATCCAGAGAGAAGAAATAAAAACTTTGAGGTTTGCCGATGACATTGTAATTCTATCAGAGACAGCAAAAGACCTAGAGGAGCAGTTGACCGGAATGGACAGTGTTTTGTGAGGAGGATATAAGATGAACATCAACAAAAGCAAAACGAGGATAATGGAATGTAGTCGAATTAAGTTGGGTGATGCTGGTGAAAGTAGAGTAGGATATGATACACTTGAAGTAATAGATGAGTTTGGTATTTGGTGAGCAAAATAACTGATGATGGTCGAAGTAGAGAGGATAGCGTTTCGGAAGAAGAGAAATTTGTTAACATCGAGGATACATTTAAGTGTCAGGAAGTCGTTTCTGAAAGTATTTGTATGGAGTGTAGACATGTATGGAAGTGAAATATGGACGATAAATGTTTTAGACTAGAAGAGAATAGATGCTTTCGAAATGTTGTGCTACAGAAGAATGCTGAAGATCAAGTGGGTTGATCACGTAAATAATGAGGAGGTACTTAGTAGAATTGGAGAGAAAATGATTTTGTGGCACAACTTGAGTAGAAGAAGGTATCGGCTGATAGGACACGTTCTGAGGCATCAAAGGATCACCAATTTAGTACTGGAAGGAAGCTTGGAGGGTAAAAATTGTAGAGGGAGACCAAGAGACTAAGCAGATTCAGAAGGATGTGGGTTGTAGTAGTTACTCGGAGATGAAGAAGCTTGCACAGGATAGAGCAGCATGGAGAGCTGCATCAAACCAGTCTCTGGACCACAACAACAACCACTCGATAACTTGCATAGTGATGAGTATCTCTGTTTACAGTGTCCTCTAAAGCATACAAATTAACTGTCTTCTAAAAGATAGTGACAAATTATTAATGTCAGTTGATGTATTGCGCGCCAGGGCTTTGGACTGATGTTGATTCTTAGCTGATAATCTTGAGACTGATTCTCGATCGCCGTGGTCCTGGATTCTCAAGAGTCTGCGAATAGACAAAATAAAAATAAGAGCGGCGGGCGGCGGCGCTTGTCCCGGCGTCGCCTTTGCCCCGAGCCGCTGCAGAAATAGCCTTGCGGAACGGGGCACACCGGCCTTGGCTCTGGTTTTAGACGGCGTAACGCCTCCCCCTCCCCTCCCCCACGTAATGCCGGCCGCTGCTCAGCTCACTCTCACTTTCGTCATCGCGGACACACGTCGGCTGAGTCAGCACACTCCACGATGCAGCGCCAAAAGTAATCATAGCCGCCTCCAAAACCGCCATGTTTCTAGTTCGTAGGTGTGATGAAATATCGAAGGGCAGTCGCCGTAAGGGTACCATTTACATCTACATCTACATTGATACTCCGCAAGCCACCCAACGGTGTGTGGCGGAGGGCACTTTACGTGCCACTGTCATTACCTCCCTTTCCTGTTCCAGTCGCGTATGGTTCGCGGGAAGAACGACTGTCTGAAAGCCTCCGTGCGCGCTCTAATCTCTCTAATTTTACATTCGTGATCTCCTCGGGAGGTATAAGTAGGGGGAAGCAATATATTCGATACCTCATCCAGAAACGCACCCTCTCGAAACCTGGCGAGCAAGCTACACCGCGATGCAGAGCGCCTCTCTTGCAGAGTCTGCCACTTGAGTTTATTAAACATCTCCGTAACGCTATCACGGTTTCCAAATAACCCTGTGACGAAACGCGCCGCTCTTCTTTGGATCTTCTCTATCTCCTCCGTCAGACCGATCTGGTACGGATCCCACACTGATGAGCAATACTCAAGTATAGGTCGAACGAGTGTTTTGTAAGCCACCTCCTTTGTTGATGGACTACATTTTCTAAGCACTCTCCCAATGAATGTCAACCTGGTACCCGCCTTACCAACAATTAATTTTATATGATCATTCCACTTCAAATCGTTCCGCACGCATACTCCCAGATATTTTACAGAAGTAACTGCTACCAGTGTTTGTTCCGCTATCATATAATCATACAATAAAGGATCCTTCTTTCTATGTATTCGCAATACATTACATTTGTCTATGTTAAGGGTCAGTTTCCACTCCCTGCACCAAGTGCCTATCGGCTGCAGATCTTCCTGCATTTCGCTACAATTTTCTAATGCTGCAACTTCTCTGTATACTACAGCATCATCCGCGAAAAGCCGCATGGAACTTCCGACACTATCTACTAAGTCATTTATATATATTGTGAAAAGCAATGGTCCCATAACACTCCCCTGTGGCACGCCAGAGGTTACTTTAACGTCTGTAGACGTCTCTCCATTGATAACAACATGCTGTGTTCTGTTTGCTAAAAACCATCTGTTGCTCCGTGAGATCCACACTTTTTTTCTTCATAATTACATGATAATCTACCGTGAGCAGCGTCTTTGTGACAAATATATTGAGTGCAGTGGGTATAAGTGCAGATATTTCTGTTGGTGACTGAGGACAGTGTACTGAACAACATTACATCGGTATTTACATCATTTACGGACTAATAATTACAGCTATTACGAGTAGTATGTTTTTAGGTTGGTTAGTAACTCTAAGTACTTGTGGCAAGAGCAAACTATGCTTAAGGGTAGCAGGTCAAACTGTTGAAGTGTGGACATGTGCGCACAAAAGGATTAGTCTATTGTGCCAGGCGTAGTCCACTTAGTGGTGCAGTTATGGCCATGCACAAGACATCCAGTCCTAGAGTTTGTGACGTGTTTGTGCAAAGACTGACTGATACAGAGGGACAACAACCGACACACTGATTTTTGTGCACTTTAAGGTACCACATACACAGATATCTGCACTTATATCCGTTGCATCCTGTATAGAGAATCATATAGGGGTTGCTCGTAAAGTCGTTAAGTATAATGACCTTGAAAAATCACAGTGCGACCATGAAAGCTGATAGTGATATTACCCTTCCTCTACTTACTCGCACTTCAATGCAACAGTTTTTTTCAAACAACTTAGAACTACTTAAACCTAACTAACCTAAGGACATCACACACATCCATGCCCGAGGCAGGATTCGAACCTGCGACCGTAGCGGTCGCGCGATGCCAGACTGTAGCGCCTAGAACCGCTCGGCCAATCCAGCTGGCAACAGTTTTTTCCAAAGATGGATTACTTGGCAGACACCTTAGTTCTAGATGCCTGCATTTTAACCGTTCAGGATACTTTACATCTCGAAAATCACCTTGTCGTCATTTTCGGAAAACCTGCCACGAAATTCTTTCTTCATCCGAGGAAAGTGTATGTAGCCACAGGGTACCTTGTCTGGGGAATATAAGGGTGAAGCAAAATTTGATATCCAAGGGAAACATCGTGCGCGTCTGTGCCCTGTGCGGAATGAACTGCGACGTTGTCGTGGAACAAAAACACAGGGGTTGCAACACTTGTGGGGAGCAATACTTCTGTCGAGAAGCTCTTCTGCTGAGCCTGGAACTGTGACGGGGATAAGCGGCTTTTCGCAGGAAGCATACTGGCATACCAAGATTTTGTTTCCTTCGAGTAGTGGCACAGGGTGCTATAGCCTAAGACAAGTGTTCCTATGAGTTCGTCTTAACATATGCTGAAAGCTTGAAACAAATTGCGGTCAGTCAGTTTAAAGAATGTGAAAACAAAGAACCTGGTTGATGTTGCACAGTGATATGTTGCTTAACCCGAGGTCTGGGTTGGTTTGGAATGTGACGTTCCGCTTGTGAGTTTGCGAAGTCAAAGAACGTGAAAGCAAGAAATCTGGTTTCTTAATTTCGTTCATTATATCGGAGTTTTGGGAGAGCCTGAAACTGTGTCACTCGTGATTTAAATAATCAAAAACTACACGAGTTACTTATTTTTCACGCATAGCACAAGCCGTTTCGAGAATTTATTCTCATTTTCAGGTGAATTTATTTATATTAATATTTTTGATGATGTTTGCAGGTGTTATGTCCTGCCTCTTTTCCAATGTGGATGTCTTTTTGAGGTTATGCTGCAATCAGAAAATCCGACCAAATGAATCTTGGAGCGTTTTTATATGCTAATATTAAAAATACTATTTTTTTGTCTACTTACAGGTTTTGATCACCTCTTTACACTCCGACAGATAACTGAGAAAGCATGGGAACATAACGTTGACAGCCACATGGTATTTGTTGACTTCAAAAAAGCTTACGACAGCACACACAAGAGCACAATAACCAGGATTCTCGAAGAGTTTCAGTTTCCTGGAAAGTTAATATGTCTAGTACATATGTGCTTGGACGAAACCTATTGCAAAGTAAAGACCAATACAGGAGTGTCAAAGGACTTTGAAGTCAGAACAGGCCTTAGACAAGGAGATGCTTTATCTCTAATACTTTTCAATCTAGTTTTAGAAAAGACAGATAGAGAACACCAAAAAGTAAACTCAGTTGGAATAAATATGGGTAGGAATAAAATACATCGTCTTGCTTATGTGGACGATATTGTCCTAGTAAGTGGAAACAAACTCACAAGTTCCTACACAAACGTTGCAAGGAAAGCAAGATTAGAAGAAAACAGAGTACATCGACATGAGCAAGGCATACAATGATGTAGTCCACTGACATTTGATGATCTCACTTTTGAAAGAGTAGACACCATCAGATATTTGGGAAGCATCATCAATGAACAGAATAAAGTGGAAACTGAAATTAATGCGAGGATAGCAGCAGCGAATAAAGCTTATTTTGGCCTACGAGATGTGTTATCCAGCAGAACTGTTTCCAGAAGCTTCAAACTTAGGCTATATCAGAGTGTAATTCTGCCAGTAGCTCTATATGGGTCAGAGAGCTTTACATTTAGAAAATCAGATCAACAAAGCTATTAATTTTTGAAAGTAATATATTAAGGAAAATTTTTTGACCCAAGAGAGATCCAGAAAAACAGGAGTGAAGAATACTTAAAAACCAGGAACTGAAGGAGCTATATCAACAGGCTGATATTAGTCAAAGGCTGAAGACGAGGAGACTCATGTGGGCCGGACATCTAATTAGGATGGAGGAGGAACGACTACCTAAAGTAGCATTCTCTGGATCCATAGGGGGCAGTAGGAAGCGGGGAAGGCCGCGAAGCAGATGGAAGGATAACATCGACGAGGACGCTGTGGCAATGGGCCTGAGTGAAGGAGAATGGACTTCAAAAGTCAGGAACGGAGAGCGCTGCAAGAGGAATGTTGAGAACGCGTATGGTCTACAAGGCAAGCACATGCATATCATCATGTACACTGTTGTTTTCAGTAATCAAAACACGCTACATGGATATTGCGCTACTGTGGATTCACAAAGAGTTTGTACACAGTCAGAGGTCTTACAGTGTGTTTGGGTTACATTATATAGATAGAGATGACAGTCATAAAATCTATTTATGCTATTGTTGACTACTGAATTATGGATTACCGTTTTGTTCAATATTTATATGGAAATTTACGTATTTATGAAAATTATTACAGTTATCGTACTCAGGAGAAACACTTGAAAAAGCCAACTGATTCACTGTTTTTGTGTACCACAAAAAGAAAGGAGATGGTGGTGGTTAGTGTTTGACGTCCCGTCGACAACGAGGTCATTAGAGACGGAGCGCAAGCTCGGGTTAGGGAAGGATTGGGAAGGAAATCGGCCGTGCCCTTTCAAAGGAACCATCCCGGCATTTGCCTGAAACGATTTAGGGAAATCACGGAAAACCTAAATCAGGATGGCCGGAGACGGGATTGAACCGTCGTCCTCCCGAATGCGAGTCCAGTGTGCTAACCACTGCGCCACCTCACTCGGTAAGAAAGGAGAAACAGTTCTCAGTGACAAACTAGATAGAGAATTAGCTAACTTTTTCAAATTTTTCTCCTGCATGCGATAACTGTAGTAATTTTCAGAAATATGTACATTTCCTTGTACAAATTTTTAAAAATTTGTAATTGATAATTAAGTAGTCAATTGTGATAGAAATAAATTTTATAATATATATATATACATATATATATACCAAAAAAAGTTTAACCCCTCTGACAGTGCACAAGTTCTTTATGAAACCATAATGGCGTAATATCTTTGTAGCATGTTTTGATTACTAAAAGAGCAGTGTAAATGATGATCTGTGCGTGTGTGTGACATTCTGTCTAGCGGAGAAGGCACAATAGCTGTAAGCAGACAAACAAAAATACCTTTTCTAACTTTAGCGTATAATAAGACTCCAATATTCATTTTGTCCGACTTCACAACTGTAGTATAACCTCAAAAAGACATGTACAATGCAACACAGGCAGGCAGTCACTCATGCAAACATCAGCAAATATATTCATGTAAACAAATGCACTTGAAAAGAGAATAAATTCTCGAAACGTGCTGTGCTACGTCTGAAAAAATAAGTAACTCGTACAATTTTTCAGTACTTATCTCATAACAATTTGGTTGTTAAGACAGACACATCTGTAGCTTAGCCTAAGGTCAAGCTTAGTTTGATATGAGGCAATGGTGATTTTTTCGCCCGAGATGTGGTTCTGGATTTTTTAACAGATTGGAAATTGATGTGACGCCACAGTGAAGACTGTCTTTTCTTCCTAGGTGTGTAATAAGCCACTCACGTTTCATATCCAGTCACAATAGAGCTGAGAAAATCTTCGTATTCCAATTCAACTCGCTTAAGAAATCGCAGGCCTTATGAGCCTGATTTTTCTGACGTTGCTCCGTCGGTTTTGTTGGGACCCGTCTTGCGCACAGTTTCCGGGTTTCCGATATCCCAGTGTTTCTGTGAATGTCTCGTGTAAGAGAGTTGTGGAAACATCGCAGCACTTTCATTCATTGTCAATCGACGGTCTTCGCGAACAGTTTCCTCAATTTTTCGCACCGACTCATCAGTTAAAACAGACGGTCTTCCGCTCCTTTGTTCGTCACGAACATTTCTTCTGCTTCCTCTAAACTCCGTACAGCACTTTAACACACTCGTTCTGCTCGTAACACTTTCGCCATAAATCACTGTGATTCGCGAAAAAATGACGTTAGGTAACATACTCAGTGTTGCCAAAACTCAAAAAACAAAAACCCCAGGTCGTTATGATCACAGTAGACTTCCTTTTTGAACATGCCTCGTACATGGAACACTCGTCCATGACGAGTAGGTGTATAAAAATGTTTCATCTGTGTTTGACTGACGGAGGTGCGACATTTCCGTTACTGCCTCGATTTGTTGGAGTTTTGAATGGGTGTTGGCAGCCGTGGCCTTCAGCGGGTGACTATCATGTTTATATTTCCGTGCAAGATGTTGAAAACTGCTCTAGGATTCCGCACTTCTTCCGCTGTTGCCTCGGTTAGTGATGCGCCGGTCTTGGGAGCACTACGGCCTGCATTTCTCTTGCTACTGCCGCTTCTTTACAGAGAGATAGTCGCTCTTCGTCATTTAAACTTGTTGACCACCCTGAAAGCGTCTGCCCCATTTAACCACAGTGTCATGTGATGGTGCATTGTTACTGTACATTTCCACCAATGCAGTTATAGTTGTGTTCCATTTGAGAAAACGATTTACAACCCAATGTTCTGTTAGGGACCCACGAAAAATACGAACTTGTGACGTTACACTAGCTGCCTTGTCTGCCTTACTTCGCGAACGCTCGGCTCCGTACAGGGCCCAAAGGAAATGAGTATGCCACTGGAAACGTACCCACGAAAGATCTTAACTGTCTCGTGCGCTGTCGATAGCTTGCATGCTTTTAAACGGGCTGTTTCTTAAATATTAAACTCTTCTGAAATAGTTACTCGTCGCCACCACAGAATGCTGCTGGCACTCGCAAGAGGAGCGGTGTCACGTGCTGTCACGTACGCACCGCAGCCCGTCTTTCTCGTGGGCCTCCGCTCTACTTTATCACTGGGCTATAATATTTTGACTCCTCTGTAGATGCGCTTCGGTAATGTGAAGGAGGCATTCCAGTGCGTGTCAGGACTGTACACATTATCTTGCAAATAATCAAAAAAATAATAGTGTATCTTTATTTTCTCTAGGTAATGGTTAAAAGGTTGTGACAGCAAATTTTCAGCCGCGAGATCAAAGCACGTTTACAAGAGGTACTAGGAAGCGGGTGCTAAAAAGCAGTAATAGAATACTGTCGTAGTACTCGCTGATCTGTGGAGTTAGCGCAGAAATCATACATTTTTTAGCGGGAAGTGAATAGCTCGTTGACTGGGAGCTCAGGTGCCCACACTGCTGCAGATCATGCCGTTGATTTAACGCAAGAAGTATCTAATGCATCACCTACACTACCGGCCATTAAAATTGCTACACCAAGAAGAAATGCAGATGATAAAGTGGTATTCATTGGACAAATACATTATACTAGAACTGACATGTGATTACATTTTCACGCAATTTGGGTGCATAGATCCTGAGAAATCAGTACCCAGAACAACCACCTCTGGCCTTAATAACGGCCTTGATACGCCTGGGCATTGAGTCAAACAGAGCTTGGATGGCGTGTACAGGTACAGCTGCCCATGCAGCTTCAACACGATACCACAGTTCATCAAGAGTAGCGGCTGGCGTATTGTAACGAGTCAGTTGCTCGGACACCATTGACCAGACGTTTTCAATTGGTGAGGGTTTCGCAGCGATCGAATGAAGGGTAGAGCCACGGGTCGTAACACATCTGAAATGTAACGTCCACTGTTCAAACTGCCGTCAATGTGAACAAGAGGTGACCGAGACGTGTAACCAATGGCACCCCATACCATCACGCCGGGTGATATGCCAGTATGGTGATGACGAATACACGCTTCCAATGTGCGTTCACCGCGATGTCGCCAAACACGGATGCGACCATCATGATGCTGTAAACAGAACCTGGATTCATCCGAAAAAATGACGTTTTGCCATTCGTGCACCCAGGTTCGTCGTCGAGTACACCATCGCAGGCGCTCCTGTCTGCGATGTAGCGTCAAGGGTAACCGCAGCCATGGTCTCCGAGCTGATAGTGCATGCTGCTGCAAACGTCGTCGAACTGTTCGTGCAGATGGTTGTTGTCTTGCAAACATCCCCATCTGTTGACTCAGCGGTCGAGACGTGGCTGCACGATCCGTTACAGCCATGCGGATAAGATGCCTGTCATCTAGACTGCTAGTGATACGAGGCCGCTTGGATCCAGCACGGCGTTGCGTATTACGCTCCTGAACCCACCGATTCCATATTCTGCTAACAGTCATTGGATCTCGACCAACGCGAGCAGCAATGTCGCGATACGATAAACCGCAATCGCGACAGGCTTCAATCCGACCTTTATCAAAGTCGGAAACGTGATGGTACGCATTTCTCCTCCTTACGCGAAGCATCACAACAACGTTTCACCAGGCAACGCCGGTCAACTGCTGTTTGTGTATGAGAAATCGGTTGGAAACTTTCTTCATGTCAGCACGTTGTAGGTGTCGCCACCGGCGCCAACCTTGTGCGAATGCTCTGAAAAGCTAATCATTTGCATATCCTAACATCTTCCTTTCGGTTAAATTTCGCGTCTGTAGCACGTCATCTTCGTGGTGTAGCAATTTTAATGGCCAGTAGTGTAATTGCTTATTGCCAAGTCAGTGCCCTTAGAAGCGCCTAGCTCCAAAAATTCATAAACTGTCTAGGCGTAACTTGTTCTGAAGAAAATTCTGAGTACATATCCCAGTTCCTCTGCTATTTTTCAAATACATCGACTTCTAACTTTTTTAATAAATCGTGTTTTTCAGTACCTGGTTTCAGGTTTTATACAAATATGTAATTAAACTCTTATAGGGAAAATGAAGTCTCGCAGAAAGAAATGTCCGCTACCTCCAGGGCAGCTGCTTCGCTTGTTATTAAAATACGATTCGTGGAATTCCGTAAACGGTTTCCGGTAATACAATGGGGCTTTCTGTTCCTGTGGTGACAGGGGATTCCTGATAATAGTACGGCGCCGCACATAAAGGATAATTTAATGCGCCGGCCAGCGCTAGGGCGCAGTTCTTATCTGGCGGCAGAGAAGGGCTTCCCTGTGGGCGCCCGCAGCAGTGGCGGCGAATCCCGTGATTTAGGAGCGCAGTCCAAGGTGGCCACAGCGGCCGGGCGTCACGCTTATTTCTGCCTCGCCGGCGACCGGAAGCACGTGACATATGGACGGCCGCGGCGGAGGCGGCGTCGGGGGCGGCGTCTCTGTGTGTGTGTGTGTGTGTGTGCGTGAGCGCCTCCCACTGGGCGACACACACCTCTCTGGCGCCGGTATATCAGGCCTGGCCACAGCTGCAGACACATCTCGGCGCCAGTCTTAAGGCGGTCGAAGCCAACCTGCATCCGATGAAATCCTTGTATCTACATCTACATATCTCCCCAGGCAAGGAAAACGCCAATTTTTAATTTGCCACTGAAAGATACGTGTGAGGTGCACCAGCGTCACGCAACATACACTGAAGCACCAAAGTAACTGGTATAGGCATGTGTCTTCAGAGATATATCATAAATGAATCCAGCAGTACCTTCATAAATATCCTTCAAAGTTTTGGCGTGTCCCTATTGGTCAATAGTGCAAGAAGCGTTACTACAATGACTGCACCAGTAATTATCCATGTATGCCACAAATATGGACAGGGAAAATTTGATGTAGCTGTAAAAGATCTCGGACTATCAGACCATATCTGTCAAATACTAACAGTAAAATCAGGCATCGAATCATTCCCTTAAATACCTCAGTTCCATGAAAAATAGTCGCAATGACCCAGAATTCTTGATTTTCTATCATAGATACGAAAAGATCTATAGGAAGGTGCTGATTGCTGCAAGAAAGTCATTTAATGACAAAATAATATATAATTCAGAGAATAAAAGCAAAGCAGTGTGGGATGTTATAAAAAAGGAAACGGGGAGAGGCGAACAAAAGCAGAATAACATACGGCTAAGGGAGGGGGATAAGGTAGTAATTGATCCACAACACTTAGCAAACTACGTAAACGACCATTTTTCAAGTATTGTGGAGAAGTTACAGCAAAAATCGCCCAAAACAAATACAACACCTGTAAATAATGTTGCACTAAATACAATGATGTTAGTTCCAACCACAGAGAATGAAGTCAATAAAACTGTTCAAAAACTAAAAAATAAAAAGTCAGTAGGCTTAGATGAAGTACCAATGTGTCTGCTGAAACAATGCATAGGGATTGTACAAGGCCCCTTAACAAATATAATAAATGAATCCTTCACATCAGGGACAGTCCTAGAGCAGTTAAAACGGACAAGAGCTATACTTTTGCTTAAGAAAGGTAATGCAGAAGACATAGAAAATTACCAGCCCATTACCCTGCTGTCACCATTCTCAAAAATAATAGAAGCAACTATGAACGACATATTAATGAATTACCTGAATAAATACAATCTTTTAAGCGAATCACAGTTTGGTTTCCGAAGTGGCGAAAATACTGAGTCAGCCATAGTAGAATTCACAAAAGTTATACTTGATACTCTTGATAAACATGAGTGTGTCACAGGCATATTTTTGGATCTTTCTAAGGCCTTTGATACGGTTGATCACAAGATTCTATTAAATAAATTTGAAGCATTAGGAATAACGAGGGTAGCTAAAGACCGGTTTCGATCATACCTAGCAGATTGGATAAAAAAAGTAGATATAACACATACTTCAAATAGATCTAAACATTTAGTAAAACACTTATCAGAACCAAAATAACTTAATATAGGGATTCCGCAAGATAGCATATTAGGACCAATACTGTTCTAGATATACACCAATGACTTTCCCAGTAGTGTTACTCATGGAGAAAAAATTCTCTTCGCTGATGACAGCAATATTATAGTCACTGAGAAAACAAGAGAACTCCTAGCTGAGAAAGCAAATGACACTGTCAAGCTAGTTTATGATTGGTCAACAAGCAATAAAGTGACACTGAAGATAAAGAAAACTAATGCCATGAATTTCAGTTTGAAGAAGAAAAATTACTATGTTAAATTAAATGTAGATGGGACCTCTATAGACTGCGTAACAAATGCAAAATTTCTAGGAATGAATATTGATCCTCAGTTGAAGTGGTGTGAACACACAAAGGTACTTGCAAACAGAGTGTCATCAGCACGTTATGCCCTTAGGATCCTATCATCAGTGTGTAACATACAGTGACTTTTAATTACATATTATTCATATGTGCACTCAGTTCTTAGCTATCGCGTTCTTTTTTGGGGAACAAACGCACAAAATATGAACACAATTTTCAAACTCCAGAGAAGAGCCATAAGAATAATAACCAAAGATACTAGTCGATCTCACTGTGAGAACTGTTCAAAACACTGGGGATTTTAAATGTTCCATGTGAATACATTCACCAGTCAGTTGTACACATCAAATATAATATTGGTAAATACTGCACAAGCATCTCTGTCCATGACCATGCAACAAGAAATAGACTAAACTTACATTTACCAAGAAAAATTGACATAAAACTCAAAGCAGCATTTTCTACCAAGGAATAAAACTGTACAATAAATTACCAAAAGAGATTAAAGAAATTGCAAAAATACACTTATTTAAAAAGGCAGCTTAAAAGTACCTGTTATAAAATACATTATACACATTGAAGGATTACTTAGGTAAAATAGGGTACGGGTTTGATAAAAAAATGTATACAAATAAATAATAATCATCATGATTATAAAACATCCAACATTCCACATAGCACCTTCACTTTATGTTTTTTTCCTTCTTTTTTCCTTTCTAGAAATACTTACCGCCACGCTATGCATAGCACAATACTAACACCTCTTCCGCTTTCTGAGCTAAACATCTCACTCGATGGATGCTGACTCAGTTATTCAGGATATCAAATGGGAAGTTTCGGTACTGAAAATGGCCCAGAGATCACGAGTGTGTGTGTGTGTGTGTGTGTGTGGGTGTGTGTGTGTGTGTGTGTGTGTGTGTGTGTGTGTGTAGTGAGTGACGTGCTATGAAGCAATGTGCGTATAATGTGTGCATTGACTGACAGTGAGATATGAGTGAACAATTAATAAGTTATCTGTAAAAGAAGTATTGTGTACCAGGAGTAAATCTAATGATTATCTCTAACTAGAAGTTTGTAAACACATGTGTACACGAATTAGCTTATTTTAAATTGGTCTAAACTTGTAAATACTTTGACATGTCCTATAGCCTAGTAAAAAGAGATCTATGGATGAATAAAGCTATTACTACCACTACTACTACTATATAAACAGGCTGAATATGGTGCTGAGGTCGGCGAGGCCTATATAAGACAACAGGTGTCTGGTGCAGTTGTTAGATCGGTTACTGCTGCCACAGTGGCAGGTTATCAAGATTTAAGTGAGTTTGAACGTGGTGGTACAGTCGGCGCACGAGCGATGGGACACAGCATCTCCGAGGTAGCGATGAAATGGGGATTTTCCCATACGACCATTTCAGGAGTGTACCTTGAATATCGGGAATTCGGTAAAAACATCAAATCTCCAACGTCGATGCGGCCGGGAAAAGATCCTTCAATAGCGGGACCAACGACGATTGAAAACAAACGTTCAGCGTGACAGAAGTGCAACCCTTCTGAAAATTTCTGCAGTTTCAATGCTGGGCCATCAACAAGTGTCAACGAAACATCATCGATGTGGCTTCCGGAGCCGAAGGCTCAGTCGTGTACCATTGATTACTGCACGAGACAAAGCTATACGCTTCGCCTGGGCCCCTCAACACTGTTGATGACTGGAAACTTGTTACGTGGTCGGAGAGTCTCGTTTCAAATTGTATCGAGCGGATGGACGTGTACAAATATGGAGACAACCTCATGAATCCTTGGATCCTAAATGACAGAAGGGGACTGTTCAGACTGGTGGAGACACTGTACTGGTGTGGGACGAGTGCAGCCGGAGTCATATGGGACCCCTGATACGTCTAGATGCGAATCTGACAGTGACACATACGTAAGCATCCTGTCTGATCACCTGCATCCAGTCATGTCCGTTGTGCATTCCGACGGGCTTGGGCAATTCCAGCAGAACAATGTGACACCGCACACGTCCAGAATTGGTATACATTGGCTCCAGGAACACTCTTCTGAGTTTAAACACTTCCTCTGGCCGCCAGACTCCCTAGAGATGAACATTATTGAGCAAATCTGGGATGTCTTGCAATGTGCTATTCAGAAGAGATCCCCACCCGGTCGTACTCTAATGGATTTATGGACAGCCCTGCAGGATTCATGGTGTCAGTACCCTCCAGCACTACTTCAGACAATAGTCGAGTCAATGCCACGTCGTGCTGCGACACATCTGCGCGCTCGCGGCTCCCTACACGATATTAGCCAGGTGTACGAGTTTCTTTGCCTCTTCAGTGTATAATTGAAATTACTGTCAACATTACTTACTTGAAATTTGAAGGAAGCTTATAGCATATCGGTAAAATTTTTATAGAATTATTTCTTTAAGTCGAGTTTTCTCAAGTACTGGATTTTTCAGTTGTGCGACTGTTCTCGCTTGGGTGCGATATACAGGGCCTCCGTCTTCTTTGTTACGTTCTTCTTGCATTCTTTGAGTCAGCTGCTTCCATATCCGACAGAGGTGTTTGTGCGTGCCAATGATATGATACACAGTACGGCACTGTATACTCACAGCCTCAAAACTAGAGGAAAAACACTATGTTATTGGTAAAGCTGTGTTTTCGTTGTAGGTCTGCATATGTAATTATAATGTAGTTCAATATAATTGCGTTAGAGACTTCTATCAGGACAGCACGTTAAACCACAAAGAATTGTCGTAATTCCTTATTTTGCTAGATAGCGCAGTAAGTGGTCAATTTGTTATAATGGCAGAATTAAAAGTTTAATCTTATACGTATTACAAATGCGAACGTTTGTGAGTGTGTGTGTGTGTGTGAGTTGGTATCTTTGTTACTCCTTCACGCTGAAACTATTGGACAGTTTTGGATGAAACTTGAAAGAAAGATAGCTTATACTCTGAATTACCACACAAGCCTACCTTATATAAGCCTACCTACCCGAGGGGTGGGCTGAAAAGGAACTGTAACCCATAACGCTTAAATACCCATACTTTATTTATCCAACATTTGAGAATGAGAGCACTTTGTGACTTGCAACAAATTTTACACATAATATGAAACCTGCATGAAAATTTTTCTCGCCGACAACACTCACAAAATAATGAAATGAAGAATGTCTATAGCTTACTATATTTTGTCTGTTCATACAAGAAAACAGTCGCAGGAGGCATGACGTTTTAATTTATTACTGCTTTACATGATAAATTTTGCAGACAGCATTCACGTATACCACTCAATGTACCAACAAAGTTATATAATTGTACGACACATAGTTTAGGAGATACGACATCATAAACGTTGAGGGGAAACTTTATTGACACATTCCTGGGGTCAGATACATCACATGATCACACTGACAGAACCACAGGCACATAGACACAGGCAACAGAGCATGCACAATGTCGGCACTAGTACAGTGTATATCCACCTTTCGCAGCAATGCAGGCTGCTATTCTCCCATGGAGACGATCGTAGAGATGCTGGATGTAGTCCTGTGGAACGGCTTGCCATGCCATTTCCACCTGGCGCCTCAGTTGGACCAGCGTTCGTGCTGGACGTGCAGACCGCGTGAGACGACGCTTCATCCAGTCCCAAACATGCTCAATGGGGGACAGATCCGGAGATCTTGCTGGCCAGGCTAGTTGACTTACACCTTCTAGAGCACGTTGTGTGGCACGGGATACATGCGGACGTGCATTGTCCTGTTGGAACAGCAAGTTCCCTTGCCGGTCTAGGAATGGTAGAACGATGGGTTCGATGACGGTTTGGATGTACCGTGCACTATTCAGTGTCCCCTCGACGATCACCAGTGGTGTACGGCCAGTATAGGAGATCGCTCCCCACACCATGATGCCGGGTGTTGGCTCTGTGTGCCTCAGTCGTATGCAGTCCTGATTGTGGCGCTCACCTGCACGGCGCCAAACACGCATACGACCATCATTGGCACCAAGGCAGAAGCGACTCTCATCGCTGAAGACGACACGTCTCCATTCGTCCCTCCATTCACGCGTGTCGCGACACCACTGGAGGCGGGCTGCACGATGTTGGGACGTGAGCGGAAGACGGCCTAACGGTGTGCGGGACCGTTGAGCAATTCGGCGGTACGTCCACCCGGCCTCCCGCATGCCCACTATACGCCCTCGCTCAAAGTCCGTCAACTGCACATACGGTTCACGTCCACGCTGTCGCGGCATGCTACCAGTGTTAAAGACTGCGATGGAGCTCCGTATGCCACGGCAAACTGGCTGACACTGACGGCGGCGGTGCACAAATGCTGCGCAGCTAGCGCCATTCGACGGCCAACACCGCGGTTCCTGGTGTGTCCGCTGTGCCGTGCGTGTGATCATTGCTTGTACAGCCCTCTCGCAGTGTCCGGAGCAAGTATGGTGGGTCTGACACACCGGTGTCAATGTGTTCTTTTTTCCATTTCCAGGAGTGTACGTTAACTATGTGTGAAATATGGTTGACAAGTGCGTAGGTGGGCAAAGCAGTAGGTAGTAAGCTCATCCTAAGCCACTGGAACTATTTCAATCAAATTTTGTACAATAAATATAATGAGGATAAGAATCACCACAATCCTATTGGCGGGGAGATGGCGAGGGGCGGGGATGGAGAGAGGGGATGGAGGGGGTGGGCAGAGAGGGGGGAGAGGAGGAGATAAAGCAAAGAGGGGGAGATGGACAGAGAGAGGGAGGACGAGGAGATCGACAGAAAGATCCTCTCCGCGGAACTCACGGACTTCGAACGTGTTCAGGTGACTGGGTGTAACTCGTGTCGTACGTCTATACGCGAGATTTCCACACTCCTAAACATCCATAGGTCCACTGTTTCCGACGTGATAGTGACGCTGAAACATTAAGGGACACGTACAGCACAAAGGCGTACAGGCCGACCTCGTCTGTTGACTGACAGAGAGCGCCGACTGTTGAAGAGGGACGTAATGCGTAATAGGCAGACATCTATCCAGGAAATCACACAGGAATTCCAGACTGAATCAGGATCCACGGCAGGTGCTGTGACGGTTAGGCGGGAGGTGAGGAAACATGGATTTCATGGTCGAGCGACTGCACATAAGCCACACATCACGCCGGTAAATGCCAAACGACGCCTCACTTGGTGTAAGGAGCGTAAACATTGGACGATTGAACAGTGGAAAAACGTTGAGTGAAGTGACGAATCAAGATACACAACGTGCCAATCCGACGGCAGGCTATGGGTATGGCGGATGTCCGGTGAACGTCATCTGCCAGCGTGTGTAGTGCCAAGAGTAAAATTCGGAGGCGGTGGTGTTACGGTGTGGTCGTGTTTTTCATGGAGGGAGCTTGCAACTCTTGTTGTTTTGCCAGGCAGTATCACAGCACAGGCCTACAATGATGTTTTAACCATCTTCATGCTTCCCACTTTTGAAGAGCAATTCGGGGGTGGCGATTGCATCTTTCAACACGACCAAGCACCTATTTATAATGCACGGCCTGTGGCGTAGTGGTTACACGACAATAACATCCCTTTAGTGGACTGGTCTGCACAGGGTCCTGACCTGAATCCCATAGAACACCTTTGGGATGTTTTGGGAAGCCGGCTTCTTGCCAGGCCTCGCCGACCGACATTGATACCTCACCTCAGTGCAGCACTCCGTGAAGAAAGGGCTGCCATTCTCCACGAAACCTTCCAGCACCAGACTGAACATATGCCTGCGCGAGTGTTAGCTGCCATCAAGGCTAATGGTGGGCCAACACGATACTGAATTCCCATTACCGATGGACGACGCTACGAACTTGTCAGTCATTTGTGTCCGGATACTTTTGATCACATAGTGCACATTAGTAAGGCTTATTGCCTGCTCAGAGCCCACTGTATTGATCTCCGTGGAGAATCGTTCTTACAAGCAATATTAGGAGAAACATGTGCTTTTTTTTAATTTTTAGTTTATCGATAGGTGGAGTTGTCAATCTTCTGAATGGTTTGATGCAGCTCTCTATGATTTCCTTTTCTGAGCCACACTCTTTGTCTTAGAGTAGCACTTATACCCAACTTCTTATTCAAGTTCTTCTTCTTCTTCTTCTTCTTCTTCCTCGGTGTTTGTCTCGAAATGGTGTGGCGTCTTCTCTTCTGGCTCTCTGTCTGCACTTGGCGTGGTCTTGTGAGTGATAAGGGTGGAGAACCACTATTTGGAAGTCTACCCTGTGGGCCACTGTTGCCTCGGTCTCCCAATAAATCTTTTACCATCGACTTTCAACGAAACCCGCGTTTCATTATTGTTTACTGAGCTGCTCAGTGCACAGTCCCATAACAGCGTAGGCGGATTTCTTTCCTCTTCTCAATGATAGATGCCACAACGTACCGCCTTCGAATGTCATCGTTCGTCACGTGAGCATCAACAGTCAGGACAGACGTCCACCGAAGAATTTTGGTTCGCATCACAGTAAGTCGTTGCTCAGCTTCTGATGTTGTGGGCCAACATTCCACATCCTACAAAGCACTTTGACGGATTGTGAAGCGGTATATTTTCGACTTGAGTCGGTACGATATCCTCTTATCACAAAGTATATCAGTCATCGTTCAGAATTTAAGCTATGTATCACAGACGAGGATATGATTCTGGAAAAAAGTGAGTTTCCGTCATCAATCTGATATTTATCTTTGACATAACTATATCGTCGATCTTGAGGGTGTCCGTACTATTTGCGTCTACTGACAGGTAGTCAGTCTTCTTTACATTATGAGGTAGTCCAAACTGTTCACTGCAGTTCTTGTATGCCTGGACTTCCCTTTGAAGGTCAGGAAAGTCACCTGATTCACCAGGAGGAGATAGTAATCAACTTGCAGGATTGTGGTAGAGCAGCCAAACCCATTCAGTTACTTCTTCAAGGATTTTCTGCTTTTGGAGGCTAAACCACATGAGATCATGTGATCATGTTTCCTGGCCCAGGAAAGCGAAGGAAGATGCTTAGACTAGGATCGGTGGTCCCGTGGCCTTGCACAAAATCACACTCATTGCTGGTAGTATTGAAAACCTTGCGTATTCTGCTGTCTGAAATGTGCTCTGAAGTATGCATTGTATTTAATAGAAGGCGTACAGGACGATAGTTGGAACATTCAGAAGGTCTTCCCTTCTTTTTCAAAATTGTAATTGTATATCCACTGTTTTGGTATCTTGTTCCCTTCAGAGATGTTGTTGAGGAAGTTTGTCAACCATTTAGCTGCCTCGCAGTAGCTTGATCTCCACAGATCTGCTGCCAGACATTTAGCCTGCCTTCCCAAGTTTCATCTTCCCTAATGATTCTAGGATTTCAGCTTGGTAATCGGCTTGATATTTCCTTGAACGGGCGCCTGTTGTTGTCCTGTGGCATGTAGGGAATTCCCATTTGAAACTGTGCAGACCTCCCAATTCGACCGGTATACACTATAAGCTATGTGACTGCACGTACCTAATTTATCAGAAGGACGTCGATTACTAGGTAAATTGACTGAAACGATGTGGGAAAATCAGCAACTAATCATAAAAGTGTAACGAAATACATTACCCCTAACAAAGGCTAAGTGAAAATAAATGTAATTACAAAGATCAGTATAGACTGGTTGGTTGAATTTATCGTTAATTAAAACAACTATTTTAGTGAAATCTTAACCACGCAAATTCAGTCACCGCTCCTAAAGCGAACAACTTATTTCTGAAACCAATTTATTACAATCAGGCTTAAGGTGACGTATTCAAGGAACAAAAACCTTCAGGTAAGTCAAAATGCAGAACTGTTTACAGTAATTAAAAACATCGCATGGATGATAGCATTATGTGACACGGTACTAATGGCATTGCGTACCCTCACTATGATCTTAATTGTTACGAATTTAGCCGGCCGGTGTGGCTGTGCGGTTCTAGGCGCTTCAGTCTGGAATCGCGTGACCGCTACGGTCGCAGGTTCGAATGCTGCCTAGGGCATGGATGTGTGTGATGTCCTTAGGTTGGTTAGGTTTAAGTTGTTCTAAGTTCTAGGGGACTGATGACCACCGATGTTAGGTCCCATAGTGCTCAGAGCCATTTGAACCATTGTTACGAATTTTCATAAACAGGGTTTTCCAAATACTAAGAATTTTCTTTCCATGTCTACATCTACATCTACATCCATACTCCGCAAGCCACCTGACGGTGTGTAGTGGAGGGTACCTTGAGTACATCTATCGGTTCTCCCTTCTATTCCAGTCTCATATTGTTCGTGGATAGAAGGATTGTCGGTATCCCTCTGTGTGGGTTCTAATCTCTCTGATTTTATCCTCATCGTCTCTTCGCGAGATATACGTGGGAGAGAGCAATATACTGCTTGACTCCTCGGTGAATATATGTTCTCGAAACTTTAACAAAAGCCCGTATCGAGCTACTCAGTGTCTCTCCTGCAGAGTCGTCCACTGGAGTTTATCTATCATCTCCGTAACGCTTTCGCGATTACTAAATGATCCTGTAACGAAGCGCGCTGTTCTCCGTTGGATCTTCTCTATATCTTCTATCAACCCTATCTGGTACGGAACCCCCACTGCTGAGCAGTATTCAAGCAGTGGGCGAACAAGCGTACTGTAACCTACTTCCTTTGTTTTCGGATAGCATTTCCTTAGGATTCTTCCAATGAATCTCAGTCTGGCATCTGCTTTACCAACGATCAACTTTATATGATCGTTCCATTTTAAATCACTCCTAATGCGTACTCCCAGATAATTTATGGAATTAACTGCTTCCAGTTGCTGACCTGCTATTTTGTAGCTAAATGATTAAGGATCTATCTTTCTATGTATTCGCAGCACATTACACTTGTCTACATTGAGATTCAATTGCCATTCCCTGCACCATGCGTCAATTCGCTGCAGATCCTCCTGCATTTCAGTACAATTTTCCATTGTTACAACCTCACGATACACCACAGCATCATCTGCAAAAAGCCTCAGTGAACTTCCGATGTCATCCACAAGATCATTTATGTATATTGTGAATAGCAACGGTCCTACGACACTCCCCTGCGGCACACCTGAAATCACTCTTACTTCGGAAGACTTCTCTCGATTGAGAATGACATGAGGCGTTCTGTTATCTAGGAACTCTTCAATCCAATCACAAAATTGGTCTGATATTCCATAGGCTCTTACTTTGTTCATTTAACGACTGTGGGGAACTGTATCGAACGCCTTGCGGAAGTCAGGAAACACGGCATCTACCTGGGAACCCGTGTCTATGGCCCTCTGAGTCTCGTGGACGAATAGCGCGAGCTGAGTTTCACACGATCGTCTTTTTCGAAACCCATGCTGATTCCTACAGATTAGATTTCTAGTCACCAGAAAAGTCATTATACACAAACATAATATGTGTTCCAAAATTCTACAACTGATCGACGTTAGAGATATAGGACTATAGTTCTGCACATCTGTTCGATGTCCCTCCTTGAAAACGGGGATGACCTGTGCCCTTCTCCAGTCCTTTGGAACGCTACGCTCTTCTAGAGATCTACGGTACACCGCTGGAAGAAGGGGGGCAAGTTCCTTCGCGTACTCTGTGTAAAGTCGAACTGGTATCCCATCAGGTCCAGCGGCCTTTCCTCTTTTGAGCGATTTTAATTGTTTCTCTATCCCTCTGTCGTCTATTTCGATATCTACCATTTTGTCATCTGTGCGACAATCTAGAGAAGGAACTACAGTGCAGTCTTCCTCTGTGAAACAGCTTTGGAAAAAGACATTTAGTATTTCGGCCTTTAGTCTGTCATCCTCTGTTTCAGTACCATTTTGGTCACAGAGTCTCTGGACATTTTGTTTTGATCCACCTAACGCTTTGACATAAGACCAAAATTTCTTAGGATTTTCTGCCAAGTCAGTACATAGAACATTAGTTTCGAATTCATTGAACGCCTCTCGCATAGCCCTCCTCACACTACAATTCGCTTCGCGTAATTTTTGTTTGTCTGCAAGGCTTTGGCTATGTTTATGTTTGCTGTGAAGTTCCCTTTGCTTCCGCAGCAGTTTTCTAACTCGGTTGTTGTACCACGGTGGATCTTTTCCATCTCTACGATCTTGCTTGGCACATACTCATCTAACGCATATTGTACGATGGTTTTGAACTTTGTCCACTGATCCTCAACACTATCTGTGCTTGAGACAAAACTTTTGTGTTGAGCCGTTAGGTACTCTGAAATCTGCTTTTGTCACTTTTGCTAAAAAGAAAAATCTTCCTACCTTTTCTAATATTTCTATTTACGGCTGAAATCATCGATGCAGTAACCGCTTTATGATCGCTGATTCCCTGTTCTGCGTTAACTGTTTCAAATAGTTCGGGTCTGTTTGTCACCAGAAGGTCTAATATGTTATCGCCACGAGTCGGTTCTCTGTTTAACTGCTCAAGGTAGTTTTCAGATAAAGCACTTAAAAAAAATGTCACTGGATTCTTTGTCCCTGCCACCCGTTATGAACGTTTGAATCTCCCAGTCTATATCCGGCAAATTAAAATCTCCACCCGGAACTATAACATGGTGGGGAAATCTACTCGAAATATTTTCCAAATTATCCTTCAGGCAACTCCGTTTAAACATTACCGCTTCAAAGCAACAGGAAAATAGCATGACAACGCTGGAATACGACAGCTGGGACACTGATAAATGAAATTATCCAATATCACAGGAAATTAACCAATACAATCAAATAAAAAGTAAAATTTACTATTATTTATCAGTTTCAGTTATATCAAATTATTTAAATATTTACTTCAAAAGTTAGTCGTTACTACTGTTGCTCAAACTTTGGTTAATGACTTTAATCAAGATAAAAAATTAGTTTCTGTTTCTGACATTATTTACTTCTACTTTATAGTAATCAGATTTAGCATTAATACTGTAACACTCGCAATATATGATAATACGACGTGTATAGTGTCGCAGGCAATAATGACTTGGGATAATGGTAGACATGGAATTATTGTTAAAGTACCCACAAAAATTATATTATCTAAATCACTTAGAACATTCGCAAACCTTTCACAATGCTAAAAGTCTGAAGTGATCCGTTCTTACTGTTTTAATTGCTACAGGTGCCAGCAATGATCCATAATTTCAGATTACAATATCTCGACTCCAACTACAAATGTACATTATACTTCTTGTGGCCAAACGGTATTTTTTCTTTAATTCCTATTGAGGCATTAACTCTTTGATTGAAGAGTGGCGGAATTCACAAAAATGGACGACAGGGGTCTGTAAAACCCCTACCTCAGAAAAATTCTAAAAACTATTAATTAAATAAGTATTATAAAATTGTGATTGGTTTGGCAAGACATAATGATACTGCGACCTTCTTTTTAGTATGTGAAATACAAAACAGTATCATAAATTATGATGGAATTTCTTTGAGGTTAAACAATAAACTTTCAATTTTATTGGGCTTACAACTGAAGTTAGCTCTCAAGACCAAAAACTATTTTTACAAATAATTAGACTAAGTTTTAAAAAAAAAAAATTTTGTGAATTTGTTGCATATTTGACTACTTTTTCTGACTAATCGACGTGGGTGCATGAACGTCTTCCTTTTGTTGATCTTCCACTTCCGCAGTCTTGAGCTGTTAGCGGATAACTTCGCAACATACCATGGCTCGTAGAACATTCTTTTGGAGGCGTGGGTTGTTTCTTCTCCATATAAGGAAGTATCATTTCTTGTCGTAATTTCTTGACACAAAACTCTCCTTTTACTACATCTGCTTTCCTGGTAGTTGGGTTAATTCTTCTTGATTGCCCTTGCACTTGTATATGCATGACTCCTCAACAAGAATGTCAACTCCTTATTAATTTTATTATTCACTAAACTATCTCTGGCTTCGTTTTACGTCCTTAATCTACTGTGTCTCTGTAGTCTAGAGAACTGATCAAGGTGGCTTTTGTTCTTTTAGGGCACGTACCCTGGAGTTTTCAAATTGTCTTCAAAACCAAATGGTGAGGATATGTCTTCTCTGGACTGGGATGCCTTCATTTCTGGTGGAATTCCCTTATTTTGTTTCAAAGTTCGCAGTGCTGTGATCTTTTCCTCCAATAGTTCTTCAAATAACGGAACGACTGTGCAAAATGGTCGATTATTATATTTGTTGAGGATCCCCTCAATTAGATGCTACACCATAGACAAATAATCTAGAAGACCCGCCAGGGTAGCCGAGAGCGTCCTTATTAATGTGTTTATTGTAGTTTTGTCTTATCAGGGTTCAAAAACGAATGTATTTCCTCTGATGTAATATTCTGTTCACTTTTTCTTTATAGTAGCAACGCGCCTACCTTCAAAATTAGAACAATGCACGACCTCTTCCAAAATTGTTTGCGCGATAAAGTAGTTCCACCTATTCTTGATGTGAGAGTTACACTACTTGTTACTGAATTAGGTGGAATTTTTCACGTTATTGTGCATCTGAATTCTGTTGCATTTTGACGGTGTGCCACTCCGTTGTATTTCATCATAACAATAAAGAAATCAACACGTCAGTGTCTGAATCACTGTCATTTTCGTGACCAAAAAGCAATCCAATAATTGTTGATTCAAAATTCTTATCACTTGAGCTGACTCCAGATGACGTTCTTTGGTTTCTAAAAGGTAAAACGGAAATCCAAGCTATCAACAGAGGACAAAAGTGTCTTACATAAAAATACTATTCATGAAACTAGACATACTCTCACCTGAAACAATTCTGGGGTATAAGTTGTAGATTTTGCATTACTTCTGACTTTTAAAAATGGCTGTAGAACTGTCAATGGTTGTTAGTAATCTTGCCAATACAATGTGCCATTCAGACAGAAGGTTAAACATCATTTATTATTCATACCACAGACAAACAATACAGAAGACCCGCCAGGGTAGCCGAGAGCGCTAACGCGCTGCTTCCTGGACTTCGTTAGGCGCGCCGGCCCTGGATCGAATCAGCCCGACGGATTAACGACGAGGGCCAGTGCGCCAGACAGCCTGGATGTGGTTTTGAGGTGGTTTTCCACATCCTGATAGTTGAATACCGGGCTGGTCCGCCCCAGTTCCACAGCTCACAGACATCTGAACTCATTCGCACTATTCCATGGATTACACTAGACACAGACAGTTGGGGTACACTATTTCCTTCCCGGGGGTACGAGGTGGCGACAGGAAGGGCATCTGGCCACCCCTTCAACTTAACATGCCTCATCTGGTTAACCAGCAGACTCCCACAAGTCGGAATTACATGCCAGGAAAGAGAGAGACAATAATCTAGAAGACTCCAGCCTTACATTAGACATATGGAATTACAACAGTAATAAAGATAATAAATTTTACTTTCAACAAATAATATTTTCTATAAAGAGAGGCAATTGTATGTCCAATGACTAGACAGAACGTAAACTAAAATAAATAATTTTTAAACAGTTTATTGATAAATTGGTAGGTTGCTGGATCCAAAAGACCCCTGTGTTAATATAAGTAACCATTGTACTCTGGCCAGTGTGAATTACATTGCATCTTCATATATATTAGCTGCCCCCGACACATGAACACTTGCATCCTAACTCACTTGCAAACGCGTCATGTCTCTCTTTTATGGCCCGCTGCTGTCATAGGCTACCTATAGTCTAAGGATTTCATATGTACTACTAACCAGTTTCAGTGACTCTATGCAAAACAAAATCCCTGAATTTTCCAGTGTATCTAATTTTTTTTACATTTTACAAAATTGTTTTAAACTGTTTCAGGTAACGTTCCATTTTTAACAAAAAATGGATTTTTCATATATAATTTACAATGTTTACCCAGTAATAAAACTGATTATATATAATAAAGAAATTTAACAAAATCACATTCGTAAAAAAGAGAAAATTAAGTATTTCAATCGTAATTCTGTGTTATACAGTCCCATATTGTGATGTAGTGCCACAACTGCTCCGAAGATTCGCCACCAGCGCTCTGTAGCATTCTTTCGGTCAGCGATAAGTCACTGACGCCACAGACTATCTCTATGTCTGCTATATGCTTAGGTCGCAGGTTTTCCACGCGATAGATACACTATGCGATCAAAAGTATCCGGACACCTGGTTGAAAATGACTTGCAAGTTCATGGCGCCCTCCATCGGTAATGCTGAAATTCAATATGGTGTTGGCCCACCCTTAGCCTTGATGACAGCTTCCACTCTCTCAAGGATACGTCCAATCAGGTGCTGGAAGGTTTCTTGGGGAATGGCAGCCCATTCTTCACGGAGGTGTGCATTGAGGAGAGGTATCGATGTCGGTCGGTGAGGCCTAGCACGAAATCGGCGTTCCAAACAACCCAAAGGTGTTCTATAGCATTGAGGTCAGTACCGTGTGCAGGCCAGTCCATTAAAGGGATGCTATTGTCGTGTAACCACTTCGCCCCAGGCCGTGCATTATGAAAAGGTGCCTGATTGTGTTGAAAGATTCAATCGCCATCCCCGAATTGCTCTTCAACAGTGGGAAGCATGAAGGTGCTTAAAACATCAATGTAGGCCTGTACTGTGATAGTGACACGCAAAACAACAAGGGGTGCAAGCCCCCTCCATTAAAACACGAGCACACCATAACACCACCGCCTCCGAATTTTACTGTTGGCACTACACACGCTGGCAGATGACGTTCATCGGGCATTCGCCATACCCACATCCTACCATCGGATTGCCACATTGCGTACCGTGATTTATCACTTCGCACAACGTTTCTTCACTGCTCGGTCGTGCAATGTTTAGGCTTCTTACACCAAGCGAGACGTCGTTTGGCGTTTACCGGCATACTGTGTGGCTTATGAACATCCGCTCGACCGTGAAATTCAAGTTTTCACACCTCCCGCCTAACTGTCATAATACCTGCAGTGGACCCTGATTCAGTTTGGAATTCCTGTGTTATGGTCCTGATAGATGTCTGCCTATTACACATTACGACTCTCTTCAACATTTGGCGGTTTCTGTCACTCAACAGACGAGATCGGCCTGTACACTTTTGTGCTTTACGTGTCCCTTCACGTTTCCACTTCACTATCATATCGGAAACAGTGGACCTAGGGATGTTCAGGAGTGTGGAAATCTCGCGTACAGACGTATGACGCAAGCTACACCCAATCACCTGACGACGTTCGAATTCCGTGAGTACTGCAGAGCCCCCCCCCCCCTCCCCATTCTTCTCTCTCACGATGTCTAATGACTACTGAGGTCACTGAAATAGAGTAGTAGATGGCAGCAAAATGCACCTAATATGAAAAATGTATGTTTTTGGGGGTGTGCGGATACTTTTGATCAGACAGTGTAACACTCTCCAGATGGTGTGCTAAATCTGTTAAGCTTCGCTCTAATGGGCTGATTTGTTTGCTGCAACTGCCTTTTTTGCATCAGTTATTTGTTGGACTTACTCCAATTTCTGGCTTCCCTTACAGTTTTTGCTACCTGCTCCTACTTCTAGGACCATTAAAGCTATTCCTTGATGTGTTAGCACATGGCATATCATTACGCGTCTTTTCACACTCAGCATTTCCCACATAATCCACACCTCACTAGCTCTGCGAAGAACAACCATCTTCGCTTACCTTTAAAACAGTCCATTTACTTTTCAATATGCCTCTTAACGTCACATGTCGATGCTCCAACTCTCTCCTTTACCCTTTCCCCACACACCACGATTCACTTTCACCCAACACTATCCCTCATACGTACATCTTCAGAAACTTTTTCCACAAACTACGGTCTTTTGGCGAGGAATGCCTTCATTGTCAGTGGTATTCAGCTTCTGATAGCGTCTATGATTCTTCCGCCTGAATTATTTCTCTTCCAAGTAATCAGGATTCCTTCACTTTGCCTATTAGGTATTCCCCCATTTCGGTGCAACGTTTGTCGCTAATCTCATTTCTCCTACTCTTCAGTACTTCCATCTCTCTTTGGTTTACTCTTAGCCTGTTATATGTGTTCAGTAAAGTGTCTGTTCAACTCAACAGAGTTAGTTCTTCCTCGTTTTTACAGAGAACAGAAATGTCGTCAGCGAACCGTATGACTAAGAAAAGATCTACATCTACATTTACATCGATACGCCGCAGTCCACCTTACGGTGCATGACAGAGGGTACCAAGTACCACTGCTAGTCATTTCCTTTCCTGTTCCACTTGCAAACAGAAGGCGGGAAAAACGACTGTTTATATCACTCCGTATTCGTGATCCTTACGCCCAGTGTACGTTGGAGGCAGCAGAATTGTTCTGCAGTCAGCTTCAAATATGTTGTTGTTCTGGTCTTCAGTCCTGAGACTGGTTTGATGCAGCTCTCCATGCTACTCTATCCTGTGCAAGCTTCTTCATCTCCCAGTACCTCCTGCAACCTACATCCTTCTGAATCTGCTTAGTGTATTCATCTCTTGGTCTCCCTCTACAATTTTTACCCTCCACGCTGCTCTCCAATACTAAATTTGTGATCCCTTGATGCCTCAGAACATGTCCTACCAACCGATCCCTTCTTCTGGTCAAGTTGTGCCACAAACGTCTCTTCTTTCCAATCCTATTCAATACTTCCTCATTAGTTATGTGATCTACCCATCTAATCTTCAGCATTCTTCTGTAGCACCACATTTCGAAAGCTTCTATTCTCCTCTTGTCCAAACTATTTATCGTCTATGTTTCACTTCCATACATGGCTACACTCCATACAAATACTTTCAGAAACGACTTCCTGGCACTTAAATCTCTATTCGATGTTAACAAATTTCTCTTCTTCAAAAACGCTTTCCTTGCCATTGCCAGTCTACATTTTATATCCTCTCTACTTCGACCATTATCGGTTATTTTGCTCCGCAAATGTCAAAACTCCTTTACTACTTTAAGTGTGTCATTTCCTAATCTAATTCCCTCAGCATCACCCGACTTAATTCGACTACATTCCATTATCCTCGTTTTGCTCTTGTTGATGTTCATCTTATATCCTCCTTTCAAGACACTGTCCATTCCGTTCAACTGCTCTTCCAAGTCCTTTGCCGTCTCTGACAGAATTACAATGTCATCGGCGAACCTCAAAGTTTTTATTTCTTCTCCCTGAATTTTAATACCAACTCCAAATTTTTCTTTTGTTTCCTTTACTGCTTGCTCAATATACAGATTGAATAACATCGGGGAGAAGCTACAACCCTGTCTCACTCCCTTCCCAACCACTGCTTCCCTTTCATGCCCCTGGACTCTTATAACTGCCATCTGGTTTCTGTACAAATTGTAAATAGCCATTCGCTCCCTGTATTTTACCCCTGCCACCTTCAGAAATTGAAAGAGAGCATTCCAGTTAACATTGTCAAAAGCATTCTCCAAGTCCACAAATGCTAGAAACGTAGGTTTGCCTTTCCTTAATCATTCTTCTAACATAAGTCGTAATTTCAGTATTGCCTCACGTGTTCCAGTGTTTCTACGGAATCCAAACTGATCTTCCCCGAGGTCGGCTTCTACTAGTTTTTCCATTCGTCTGTAAAGAATTCGTGTTAGTATTTTGCAGCTGTGACTTATTAAACTGATTGTTCGGTAATTTTCACATCTGTCAACACCTGCTTTCTTTGGGATTGGAATTATTATATTCTTCTTGATGTCTGAGGGTACTTCGCCTGTTTCATACATCTTGCTCACCAGATGGTAGAGTTTTGACAGGACTACATCCTCTCCCATTTCCATAATATTGTCCTCAAGTTCATCGCCCTTGTATAGACCCTCTATATACTCCTTCCACCTTTCTGCTTTCCCTTCTTTGCTTAGAACTAGGTTTACATCTGAGCTCTTGATGTTCATACAAGTGGTTCTCTTATCTCCAAAGGTCTCTTTAATTTTCCTGTAGGCAGTATCTATCTTACCCCTAGTGAGATAAGCCTCTACATCCTTACATTTGTCCTCTAGCCATCCCTGCTTAGCCATTTTGCACTTCCTTTCGATCTCATTTTTGAGACGTTTGTATTCCTTTTTGCCTGCTTCATTTACTGCATTTTTATGTTTTCTCCTTTCATCAATTAAATTCAATATTTCTTCTGTTACCCAAGGATCTCTACTAGCCCTCGTCTTTTTACCTACTTGGTCCTCTGCTGCCTTCACTACTTCATCCCTCAAAGCTACCCATTCTTCTTCTACTGTATTTCTTTCCCCCATTCCTGTCAATTGTTCCCTCATGCTCTCCCCGAAACTCTGTACAACCTCTGGTTCTTTCAGTTTATCCAGGTCCCATCTCCTTAAATTCCCACCTTATTGCAGTTTCTACAGTTTTAATCTACAGGTCATAACCAATAGACTGTGGTCAGAGTCCACATCTGCCCCTGGAAATGTCTTACAATTTAAAACCTGGTTCCTAAATCTCTGTTTTACCATTATATAATCTATCTGATACCTTTTCGTATCTCCAGGGTTCTTCCACGTATACAACCTTCTTTCATGATTCTTAAACCAAGTGTTAGCTATGATTATGTTGTGCTCTGTGCAAAATTCTACCAGGCGGCTTCCTCTTTCATTTCTTAGCCCCAATCCATATTCACCTACTACGTTTCCTTCTCTCCCTTTTCCTACTACCGAATTCCAGTCACCCATGACTATTAAATTTTCGTCACCCTTCACTATCTGAATAATTTCTTTTATTTCATCATACATTTCTTCAATTTCTTTGTCATCTTCAGAGCTAGTTGGCATATAAACTTGTACTACAGTAGTAGGTGTCGGCTTCTTATCTATCTTGGCAACAATAATGCGTTCACTATGCTGTTTGTAGTAGCTTACGTGCATTCCTATTTTCCTATTCATTATTAAACCTACTCCTGCATTACCCCTATTTGATTTTGTGTTTATAACCCTGTAGTCACCTGACCAGAAGTCTTGTTCCTCCTGCCACCGAACTTCACTAATTCCCAATATATCTAACTTTAACCTATCCATTTCCCTTTTTAAATTTTCCAACCTACCTGCCCGATTAAGTGATCTGACATTCCACGCTCCGATCCGTAGAACGCCAGTTTTCTTTCTCCTGATAACGACATCCTCTTGAGTAGTCCCCGCCCGGAGATCAGAATGGGGGACTATTTTACCTCCGGAATATTTTACCCAAGAGGACGCCATCATCATTTAATCATACAGTAAAGCTGCATGCCCTCGGGAAAAATTACGGCCGTAGTTTCCCCTTGCTTTCAGCCTTTCGCAGTACCAGCACAGCAAGGCCGTTTTGGTTAGTGTTACAATGCCAGATCAGTCAATCATCCACACTGTTGCCCTTGCAACTACTGAAAAGGCTGCTGCCCCTCTTCAGGAACCACACGTTTGTCTGGCCTCTCAACAGATACCCCTCCGTAGTGGTTGCACCTACAGTACGGCTATCTGTATCGCTGTGGCACGCAAGTCTCCCCACCAACGGCAAGGTCCATGGTTCATGGGGGGAGCTTCAAATACCGGTTCTCTAATTGTTCTCAATAGTGTTCCTCGAAAAGAATGTCGCTCCAGGGTTTCCAACTTGAGTTCCCAAAACATCTCCGTAACACGTGCGTGTTGTTCAAACCTACCATTAACCACACTTTCCTAGAATTCTCCCAATAAACCGAAGTCGACAATTCGCCTTTCCTACTACAGCCCTCACATTCTTTTTCTGTTTCATATCGCTTTCCAGCGGCACACCCAGATATTTGAAAGACATGGCTGTGCCAGGAGAACACTACTAATGCAATAAGTTTACTTATGAAAGTATAGGGTCATAACAAGAAAGTACCTCTACTTGCATGATGCTATTCTCATGCTCTGTATCACATTCTTTGACTAATTATGTTTCTACTAGTGCCTACAGAGTAAAGAATGGTAATCTGAGAACGGTGCCATGAGCAAACGGGTTGTCACTACCTCTCCTTCAACTTATCACTGAAGAAGTTTCAGAATGACAGGTATTCAAAGCTTACCAGACATCAATAAGCAGCCGAGAACACGACAACATGGATTTTACGGTGTCCAAAAACCCAGTAGCGATATTGTTGTTGTTGTGGTCTTCAGTCCGGAGACAGGTTTGATGCAGTTCTCCATGCTACTCTATCCTGTGCAAGCTTCTTCATCTCCCAGTACCTACTGCATCCTACATCCTTCTGAATCTGCTTAGTGTATTCATCTCTTGGTCTCCCTCTAAGATTTTTACCCTCCACGCTGCTCTCCAATACTAAATTGGTGATCCCTTGATGCCTCAGAACACGTCCTACCAATCGATCCCTTCTTCTGGTCAAGTTGTGCCTCATTAGTTATGTGATCTACCCATCTAATCTTCAGCATTCTTCTGAAGCACCAGATTTCTTCTTGTCCAAACTATTTGTCGTCCATGTTTCACTTCCATACATGGCTACACTCCATACAAATACTTTCAGAAATGACTTCCTGACACTTAATTCTATACTCGATGTTAACAAATTTCTCTTCTTCAGAAACGCTTTCCTTGCCATTTCCAGTCTACATTTTATATCCTCTCTACTTCGACCATAATCAGTTATTTTGCTCCCCAAATAGCAAAACTCCTTTACTACTTTAAGTGTCTCATTTCCTAATCTAATTCCCTCAGCATCACCCGATTTAATTCGACTACATTACATTATACTTTTTTTGCTTTTGTTGATGTTCATCTTATATCCTCCTTTCAAAACCTATCCATTCCATTCAACTGCTCTTCCAAGTCCTTTGCTGTCTCTCACAGAATTACAATGTCATCGGCGAACCTCAAAGTTTTTATTTCTTCTCCATGGATTTTAATACCAACTCCAAATTTTTCTTTTGTTTCCTTTACTGCTTGCTCAATATACGGATTGAATAACATCGGGGAGAAGCTACAACCCTGTCTTACTCCCTTCCCAACAACTGCTTCCATTTCATGTCCCTCGACTCTTATAACTGCCATCTGGTATCTGTACAATTTGTAAATAGCCTTTCGCTCCCTGTATTTTACCCCTGCCACCTTTAGAATTTGAAAGAGAGTATTCCAGTCAACATTGTCAAAAGCTTTCTCTAAGTCTACAAATGCTAGAAATGTAGGTTTGCCTTTCCTTAATCTTTCTTCTAAGATAAGTCGTAATTTCAGTATTGCCTCACGTGTTCCAGTATTTCTACGGAATCCAAACTGACCTTCTCCGAGATCGGCTTCTACTAGTTTTTCCATTCGTCTGTAAAGAATTCGTGTTAGTATTTTGCAGCTGTGGCTTATTAAACTGATTGTTCGGTAATTTTCACATCTGTCAACACCCGCTTTCTTTGGGATTGGAATTATTATATTCTTCTTGAAGTCTGAGGGTATTTCGCCTGTTTCATACATCTTGCTCACCAAATGGTAGAGTATTGTCAGGACTGGCTCTCCCAAGGCCGTCAGTAGTTCCAATGGAATGTTGTCTACTCCTGGGACCTTGTTTCGACTCAGGTTTTTCAGTGTTCTGTCAAACTCTTCACGCAGTATCGTATCTCCCATTTCATCTTCATCTACATCCTCTTCCATTTCCATAATAGTGACCTCAAGTTCATCGCCCTTGTATAGACCCTCTATATACTCCTTCCACCTTTCTGCTTTCCCTTCTTTGTTTAGAACTAGGTTTACATCTGAGCTCTTGATGTTCATACAAGTGGTTCTCTTATCTCCATAGGCCTCTCTAATTTTCCTGTAGGCAGTATCTATCTTACCCCTAGTGAGATAAGCCTCTACATCCTTACATTTGTCCTCTAGCCATCCCTGCTTAGCCATTTTGCACTTCCTGTCGATCTCATTTTTGAGACGTTTGTATTCCATTTTGCCTGCTTCATTTACTGCATTTTTATATTTTCTCCTTTCATCAATTAAATTCAATATTTCTTCTGTTACCCAAGAATTTCTACTAGCCCTCGTCTTTTTACCTACTTGATCCTCTGCTGCCTTCACTACTTCATCCCTCAAAGCTACCCATTCTTCTTCTACTGTATTTCTTTCCCCAATTCCCGTCAATTGTCCCCTTATGCTCT
Source organism: Schistocerca americana (assembly GCF_021461395.2). Lineage (NCBI taxonomy): Eukaryota > Metazoa > Arthropoda > Insecta > Orthoptera > Acrididae > Schistocerca > Schistocerca americana. The sequence goes on from NC_060121.1 coordinate 948,469,008, forward strand.
CCCTGAATCTCTGTACAACCTCTGGTTCTTTCAGTTTATCCAGGTCCCATCTCCTTAAATTCCCACCTTTTTGCAGTTTCTTCAATTTTAATCTACAGGTCATAACCAATAGATTGTGGTCAGAGGCCACATCTGCCCCTGGAAATGTCTTACAATTTAAAACCTGGTTCCTAAATCTCTGTCTTACCATTATATAATCTATCTGATACCTTTTAGTATCTCCAGGGTTCTTCCATGTATACAACCTTCTTTCATGATTCTTAAACCAAGTGTTAGCTATGATTATGTTGTGCTTTGTGCAAAATTCTACCAGGCGGCTTCCTCTTTCATTTCTTAGCCCCAATCCATATTCACCTACTACGTTTCCTTCTCTCCCTTTTCCTACTACCGAATTCCAGTCACCCATGACTATTAAATTTTCGTCACCCTTCACTATCTGAATAATTTCTTTTATTTCATGATACATTTCTTCAATTTCTTCGTCATCTGCAGAGCTAGTTGGCATATAAACTTGTACTACAGTAGTAGGTGTCGGCTTCTTATCTATCTTGGCAACAATAATGCGTTCACTATGCTGTTTGTAGTAGCTTACGCGCATTCCTATTTTCCTATTCATTATTAAACCTACTCCTGCATTACCCCTATTTGATTTTGTGTTTATAACCCTGTAGTCACCTGACCAGAAGTCTTGTTCCTCCTGCCACCGAACTTCACTAATTCCCACTATATCTAACTTTAACCTATCCATTTCCCTTTTTAAATTTTCCAACCTACCTGCCCGATTAAGTGATCTGACATTCCACTCTCCGATCCGTAGAACGCCAGTTTTCTTTCTCCTGATAACGACATCCTCTTGAGTAGTCCCCGCCCGGAGATCAGAATGGGGGACTATTTTACCTCCGGAATATTTTACCCAAGAGGACGCCATCATCATTTAATCATACAGTAAAGCTGCATGCCCTCGGGAAAAATTACGGCCGTAGTTTCCCCTTGCTTTCAGCCTTTCGCAGTACCAGCACAGCAAGGCCGTTTTGGTTATTGTTACAATGCCAGATCAGTCAATCATCCACACTGTTGCCCTTGCAACTACTGAAAAGGCTGCTGCGCCTCTTCAGGAACCACACGTTTGTCTGGCCTCTCAACAGATACCCCTCCGTAGTGGTTGCACCTACGGTACGGCTATCTGTATCGCTGAGACACGCAAGCCTCCCCACCAACTGCAAGGTCCATGGTTCATGGGTTCTAAAATATCCGTAATGGATAAGCATAATTCTGGCATGCCTGGGATGCAAAGTTTGGTGTTGGCAATAGGAAAATCCTTTGTTTATTGACCAGTGTGCAGCGCATCCCCAAGATACATTGTATGTGCAGAATATAAACGTAGTGTTCCCCCCCGCCCCCAAATGCATTGCCACCTTCACGCACTTGACTAAGTCATCTAAACAGAAGCACAGGAGATAGCTTTTGTGCACAAAAGGCTGGCCTGTCTTCTACTAGGATGAGAAATGTCACAATCTTTGACACTATGCCGTTTTGTACCAAGTGCTTGGGATTCTGTGCAAGAATGCACAATCTCAAACTGCTTCAATAAGGCTGGCTTTCAATGCATGATTACAAAAGACTACATGCCAGAAAACTAAGCCACTGCAGCTGAACAATGGCAGCAAATAATGGGGCAAGATGACAACATTGGCTATCTTGGCTTTGATGAATGTGCTGAAGGTGATGAAGGTGTTACAATACATCAGTCCAAGACAACTGATGAAGTTATATTAGTTGTGAGCATGACATAGCATCCTATGACAAATTAATGGCTTCACAAGAAACAACCTAGAACAGATAGTTCAGAATTCCATTCATGATAGAAGTATATTGGATCCAAGGATGTCCACAGCAAAACTGATATCAGTGCCCATGATGTGGTTGTGGCAACAATGATTACCAACATACAAAGGACAACTAGAAGAAGCAGAAAGTTATGCGGGGGAAGGTCAGAAAGTTAACGTACAATAATTTTATTACCAAAAAGTTTAATACGTAACAAAATAAAATCACAAATGAACTTACATCTTCTACTCACTTTTCTACATCGTCACGAATGTTCTCAACACATTTCTCCCACTGCGGTACCAGTTTCAATATGCCCCATTCATAGGAGTCCATTTGGTTGAAATGTAGCCACCTGTGGATTGCTTATTTCACTTCTGCATCTACCACAAAGCTCTGGCTGGCCAGGAGTTTCTTCATGGGACCAAACATGAAAGTCCGACTAGACTGTATGATGGATGCTGGAGCATCTCCCACCCAAATCTGGTGATTTTCTCATGGACAGGAGCACACGCATGGAGACGAGCATTGTGATGAACAAGTTTGACACTGTCAGCATTAATGTTATGGTGTTTGTCACAAAAGGCATGACACAACTTGACCAAAGTTTTAATGTAGGCTCCAGCATTCTCAGTGGTTTCATGTTCAGCAAAGTTGACCAATAACACACCATGCATATCCCAGAACACTGTCACAAGCACTTCCATAGCAAAATGAGTAACTCTGAAATTCTTTTCGTACTGGGGAACCAGACTGTTCCCACTCCATAATGGCCTCTTTGGTTTCGGGCGTGTAGTGGTATGCCCACAACTCATCACCAGTGATGATACTTTCCAGGAAGTCATTACCTTCTGTAGTGTAAGGTGTTAAGTGATCCAAGCTTGTCGTCATTCGCTGGCCCATGTGGTTGTCTGTGGGGTCTCTGGCAGCCAGCAAGCACTAACTTTACAGAATTTCAACATGTCATGAACAGTATCATACACATCACCATAGGAAATGTTGAACTACTACAGTAAGATTCGTACTTGCACATGCCAGTCATTCAAAATTGCTGCCTCAACCGCTTTGACATTCTGCAGGGTTGCAGCCGCTACTGGCCACCTGGATTGTGGCATATCACTAAGGTTCACACGGTTCTCTTAGAAGAGGGCACAACACCCAGAGAGATAGCTACAGTCCATACAGTCATCGCCATACATACCACGCATGTCCCTGTGATTTCAATTCAGTTCACATCCTTTGGCTCACAAATAATGAACAACACTTCACTGTTCTTCAAAAGTTGGCAACATTAACATGCATCCCATGTTTGTTTTGTAGTTCAGGCTTCTCTCGTTAGAGATGAACATAAATACAAAATACCCTCAACAGTGCAAACTTCAAACTACATTGTCACAAAATTTTCATGTTCCAGCTGCAATAACACAGGAGAAAAAAATTAATGTTTTTTTAATTTCCAATCCTCCCTTGTATATGTTCAATACAGTAAATATAACAGCAGTACTGTCATATATCAAAGAGGAACTTGAAACTTTCAGCACGGGCCAAGATCACATAGAGGAACTATGGCTCAAATTATAAAGAATAGTTCACAATGCACTGGGCAGATACGTAGCCAGTAGAATTATTTGTTCTGGGTGACACCCTCCATGGTATACAGTCACACTGTAAAGAAACTTCTAAAGAAACAGAGGCTACTGCATAATCGGTGTGAAATGAAACACAGGGTTATAAAGAGAGTTGCTGAATGAAACACATTTGGCTGTCAAGAGAGCAATGTGTGAAATCTTCAATGACTACCAAAGCAGAATACCATCAAGTGACCTTTTACAAAACTCAAAGAAATTCTGTCGTATGTTAAGGCTGTCAGTGGCAACAAAGTTAGTCTTCACTCACTCAAGAATGTGACAGGAACTGAAACTGATGGTAACAAAGCAAAAGCTGAAATGCTTAGCTCTGTTTTCAAGTGTTCCTTTACAAAGGAAAATCCAGGAGAATTGCCCCAATTTAATCCCCTTTCCACTGAAAATATGAATTAAATAGATATTACTGGCAATGGCACTGAGGAACAGCTGAAACCTGTTAAAACTGAACAGAGCTCCAGGGTCCAACAGAAACCCTATCATATTCTATACCGAATTTGCAGCTAAGTTACCCCACGTGCTAACTATAATATATTGTAGATCTCTTGCTTAAAAAACTATGCCCAGGGTTTGAAGAAAGCATATGTCACACTTGTTTATAAGAAGGTTGTAGAAGTAATCTACAAAACTACCATCCAATATCCTTGACATCGATTTGTTGTATGATCTTGGAACACATTCTGAGCTTGAACATAATGAGGTATTTTGAACATAATGACTTTCTCCATGCCAACTGGCGTGGATTCCAAAAACATCTTATGTGAAACCCAAATTGCACTTTTCTCACACAGCACAATGAAAGCTTAGGGTCAAGGCAGTCAGATTGATGCAATATTTCTTGATTTCCAAAAAGCATTTGATTCAGTACCACATTTACACTTTTTGTCGAAAGTACTATCATATGTTGCATAAAGAAAAATTTGTGACTGGACTGAGGAATTTTTTGTAGGGAGGCCATAGCAGGGTATCTTGGATGGAAAGTCAGCATCAGATGTAGAAATAACTTCAGATGTGCCCCAGGGAAATGTGTAGGGACCCTTGCTTTTCATGTTGTGTTTTGATGGCTTGAAGACAATATTAATAGTAACCTCAGACTTTTGCAGATGATGCAGATTTCTATTAATATTGTTTGAAAGAAGCCGTACAAATATTCAGTCAGATCTTAAGATTACAAAGTGGTGGAAAGATTGGTAACTTGCTTTAAATGTTCAAAAATTGTGCTCTTCACAAGTCAAAAAAGTGTAGTATCCTATGATAATGACATGAATGAGACACAGTTGGAATTGGCCAGCTCGTACAAATACCTCAGCAGGGATGTGAAATGGAATGATCGCCTAGGCTCAGTCATGGGTAAATCAGGTGGCAGACTTTGATTTATTGTTAGATTACTGGGGAAATGCAATCAGTCTACAAAGCAGACTGTTTACAAATCATTCATGTGACCCACTCTAGAAGAATGTTGCTCAAGTGTGTGGAACTTGTACCAAATGTAACAGAGGATATCTTAAAGTTCAAGGTGTGGCTATAAAATAATGGGACTCATGCTGTCACAGAGCAAGTTCGCATGCATCAAAAAATAAACAACCGACAGCTGTGAAGCGTGAAGCCCTCTCAGACAAATGCAGAATATCTGGGGTCTGTAGACAAACCAGTGGGGACGTGGCCAAATTAATGGGGATGTGGCCAAATCAGTGGGGACGTGGCCAAATCAGTGGGGACGTGGCCTTCATTTGAGTAAGACCTGTTATTTTGTTTTGCCAGAAAAATGATAAGAGCAACACACTGGCATGAAGTTTCACATGAAACTTGGAAAAACTGTTACTGAAACCTACCTGTTACTAAAAGAAGTATACCATGGTAAAGACCATTATTGCGTATGCAAGTTTTTGAATGTTTGAAATGTTTCCCACGTCGCCAAGTGGAATTTAAAGATGACTTGTGCCTGGGACGCCCTTCAACATAAAAAATAGATGACAATGTTGAAAAGTAGGTAATCTGATTCTATCTGACAAGTAGCGATAAGTAACAAATTTTAGATCGCCCTTTACGCTTAAGTATTGTGACCTTCCTGGCGGCCTACAATTTTCTTTGTAGGAATCTACATGCGTTCCGCAAACAAATATCGTGTAAAACCTAGCTCTGTTCATCTACGAGCTCCAGAAAACGTTAGATAGCAACGCCTAAGCTGGTACAATATTCTTTGACTTCTGGTAAACGTTCAATACAGTTCTGGAATGAAAAGCATATGGGCGAACGGAATAGCAAACCAGTGGGTCGCAATTTACCTAACAAATGGTTTCAAAACTATCAAGCAAATAGTACACAGCATGGCATTCTTGACAGAGAAATCACCAAACGTAAAAGTAATTCTAGACGTACAAACAATGATTGTAATACCACCATTAATGTTCACAATATACATATATGAATGATCTAATGGATAACGTCGGACGCTTCCTGAAGCTGTCCGCTAATGATGGTCTTGTTTACAGAAAAATCGCAACGCTAGGAAATTTTAGCGACGTACGGGAGGACCGGTATTCGTCCTCCTTGCTAACTGCGTGGTCAGAGCGGCAAATTTATAACCAAAGTGGCCCGAGTTCGATTCGCTGCCAGAGTGGAGATTTTCTCCGCTCAGGGACTCGGTGTTGTGTTGTGTTCTGTTGTGTTGCCTTTATTTTTGTACTGTCGTAGGTGTCGCCTACATAGCGTCACAGGACAAGTCTAACCGCATATAAGTTTGTGCAGGGTACGACTTGGCCCTAATGAAAGTAACTGTCGTAACTTCCACTGTTCACATGGTTGCATGGGCACGTCTCGACAGTAAGTTAAGAAAAGAGAGAGAGAGAGAGAGGGACAACACTGTATAGGATCAATGCTTGATGCTGAGACTGGCTGTTAACCCTCAACATAAAAATAACGTTTAGCTCACAAATAGGCGGTAATACACGTAATTGTATCATCACACGGTTGCAGAGCAATTACTGGAAACAGTCACATCCATTAAATATCTGGGAGTATGGTGCGGAGCGTTTTAAAGTGGAACGATCACTTAAAACTAATCGGAAGAAAGGCAGATGCCAAACTGGTATTCCTCAGAAAGGTAGTCCACCCACGAAGGAGATAGCTTACAAAACCCTCGTTCGACTGATACTTGAATACTGCTGGTCGGTTTGGGATTCAGAGAGGAAATAGAGAGGATCCAAAGAAGAGCAACGCCTTTCGTCAAAGGATCGTTTAGTAAGCGCGAAAGACTCACGGAGAGGCTCATGCAACTACAGAGGCAGACACACCAAGAGAGGTGTTGTGTTTTGCAGAGTGATCGCAAACTCTTCCCTTGCAAACTGACAGCAGAACAAACAGAAAAGACTGGAGTATTACGGGCAAAAGGAAGAGATGAAATAATGTCAACACACATGCCACCCAGTAGATAAGTCTACCTATATATTGCTTCGTTCGACGTATATAGCGAGAAGGCAATGCAGCTAAAATCAGAGAAATTGAGCTCACACGGGGGCTTATCAACAATAATTCTTTCCCGGAAGTGATAGTGATACACAGCATACTCTTCATCACACTTCATGAGCTGGCTAGTGGAGTACAGATGAAGAGTTAGATATATTTAAAATAAAGAAAACTTAATTTCTTTCCTATCTGGGAAGAATATACACTCCTGGAAATGGAAAAAAGAACACATTGACAATGGTGTGTCAGACCCACCATACTTGCTCCGGACACTGCGAGAGGGCTGTACAAGCAATGATCACATGCACGGCACAGCGGACACACCAGGAACCGCGGTGTTGGCCGTCGAATGGCGCTAGCTGCGCAGCATTTGTGCACCGCCGCCGTCAGTGTCAGCCAGTTTGCCGTGGCATACGGAGCTCCATCGCAGTCTTTAACACTGGTAGCATGCCGCGACAGCGTGGACGTGAACCGTATGTGCAGTTGACGGACTTTGGGCGAGGGCGTATAATGGGCATGCGGGAGGCCGGGTGGACGTAGCGCCGAATTGCTCAACACGTGGGGCGTGAGGTCTCCACAGTACATCGATGTTGTCGCCAGTGGTCGGCGGAAGGTGCACGTGCCAGTCGACCTGGGACCGGACCGCAGCGACGCACGGATGCACGCCAAGACCGTAGGATCCTACGCAGTGCCGTAGGGGACTGCACCGCCACTTCCCAGCAAATTAGGGCACTGTTGCTCCTGGGGTATCGGCGAGGACCATTCGCAACCGTCTCCATGAAGCTGGGCTACGGTCCCGCACACCGTTAGGCCATCTTCCGCTCACGCCCCAACATCGTGCAGCCCGCCTCCAGTGGTGTCGCGACAGGCGTGAATGGAGGGACGAATGGAGACGTGTCGTCTTCAGCGATGAGAGTCGCTTCTGCCTTGGTGCCAATGATGGTCGTATGCGTGTTTGGCGCCGTGCAGGTGAGCGCCACAATCAGGACTGCATACGACCGAGGCACACAGGGCCAACACCCGGCATCATGGTGTGGGGAGCGATCTCCTACACTGGCCGTACACCACTGGTGATCGTCGAGGGGCACTGAATAGTGCACGGTACATCCAAACCGTCATCGAACCCATCGTTCTACCATTCCTAGACCGGCAAGGGAACTTGCTGTTCCAACAGGACAATGCACGTCCGCATGTATCCCGTGCCACCCAACGTGCTCTAGAAGGTGTAAGTCAACTACCCTGGCCAGCAAGATCTCCGGATCTGTCCCCCATTGAGCATGTTTGGGACTGGATGAAGCGTCGTCTCACGCGGTCTGCACGTCCAGCACGAACGCTGGTCCAACTGAGGCGCCAGGTGGAAATGGCATGGCAAGCCGTTCCACAGGACTACATCCAGCATCTCTACGATCGTCTCCATGGGAGAATAGCAGCCTGCATTGCTGCGAAAGGTGGATATACACTGTACTAGTGCCGACATTGTGCATACTCTGTTGCCTGTGTCTATGTGCCTGTGGTTCTGTCAGTGTGATCATGTAATGTATCTGACCCCAGGAATGTGTCAATAAAGTTTCCCCTTCCTGGGACAATGAATTCACGGTGTTCTTATTTCAATTTCCAGGAGTGTATATTAATAAGCCAACAGCATAGCGTTATCTCGTGCTATAAATCACAGGAAAGGTGAACTGTGTGCACCTCTTTTTTCTCTGTTGTTCCACCGATAAATAAACAGTAACACGTTTACAAGGCACGTTGTGCAGTCATGAAAACAAGAAACCTCCGCGAATACTTCCTTTACTTTCTTGTTTGTTAGAACAGCCCATTCTGCCGTATCCTGTGATGCGTCAACGGCAGTTTTCTGGAACTGCGCCATATGCGTATAGTTGAAAACAAAAATGTAGTTGTAAAGTGAATATGTCAAAACATTGAGTGATGCTATTAACTTTGATATCATTTGCGCAGCTTCGTTGTGGCGTACGGTTGACACATCACAGATAAGCAGAGGACCTTCGTGACCTCGCCAGCCCAGGAATGGTGACAAGGCCGCTCTGGACGGTAGCGTGAAGATAAAGCCGAGAGTGTGCGCTGGAGTATGACCCTGGACCACGGGCGCGTCATGCAGCGAAAAAGCGCGACTCCCAGCGGCCGGAATGTCAATGGACAGTCCAGTTTTGCGAAATTTCGCAAATATTTTTGTAAAGCATTCTGAAATCATTTTTACAAAGCAAGTAGATAGAACGTGCTACAGAGGGTCAGGCACGTGAAGGGTTATACTACGCTCTAGTAGGGGAATTACTAACAAAAATTGACTTTAACTATAGGCACAGGTAAGTATTGCATCTACAAGAGACCGTTTGTGGAGGACAGCTGTTGATTAGATAACAAAAAATATTGATTTACAACCTTAGTTAACGAAGAGTTTTGTACACTTACCCGCAGACATTAAAACTGTATGCGTAAAGCTCAGATGAAACGTATAAAGAGAACATTGTCATCAAATAAACTCCTTAAATACGACAACTAAAAAAAAATTTGGAATGTGTAAATCATACGTCAAACCTGAAATCAGTCACACTAACAAAACGAAGCGGTGTCACCATACAACCAACGTGTATCCCAGTATCATAACCGGCACTTCGTCACGAAATCCTTCGGATTGTCAGTTTAACTGACAAAATAATAACACTTGAAGAATGAAGGCGGTAAACGGACCACAATAGCTTTCAACCAAATGACATGCAAGAAAAAAGCACTAAATACAATGAAAAGTTGAGGACTTCATTTCAATCAGTGCATACAAAAGAAGACTCTGTAAAGATTACACTCCTTTCATACATGCTGTATAGAATCACCGCAGTGTCATTCAATCCAGACCTCTACTGTAAAGCAGCTGAAACAGCAATGCAGATAACGAGAAATGGAATAAAAAAGTAAGCAACCAACCGCACTAATAAAACAATACCAACACAAGCAAAACATGACGATAAAGAAGACAAATTAATACACAAAGACATACAAAAACTGCCTCACAAACTATATCACGAAAACTTGTAATGAGCAGAACGTTGGCGTCGCTCAGACACGAATATTTTAATCTAAAAATACATTTAAAAATTAGTGTAATGACACAGAGACAATAATGAAAAAACAAGAACATGCGACTTACGGTTTAATACATATGGTGGGAAGTATAGGAGACTGACTAATGGAACATTCGACACACTCAACAATGCAGAGATCAGAACTGCAAATACTGTGTAAATAACTCAGCGTTTGCAGAACACATGACGGAAAATAACCGTAAGCCAACGACAACTGGGAATAATATTAAAGTGCTTAGCATACTGACTGAATTATCTATTTGTGTTTGCCAGAACATGTTGTTGTTGCGGTCTTCAGTCCTGAGACTGGTTTGATGCAGCTCTCCATGCTACTCTATCCTGTGCAAGCTTTTTCATCTCCCAGTACCTACTGCAACCTACATCCTTCTGAATCTGCTTAGTGTATTCATCTCTTGGTCTCCCTCTATGATTTTTACCCTCCACGCTGCCCTCCAATACTAAATTCGTGATCCCTTGATGCCTCAGAACATGTCCTACCAATCGATCCCTTCTTCTGGTCAAGTTGTGCCACAAACTTCTCTTCTTTCCAATCCTATTCAATACTTCCTCATTAGTTATGTGATCTACCCATATAATCTTCAGCATTCTTCTGTAGCACCACATTTCGAAAGCTTCTATTCTCTTCTTGTCCAAACTATTTATCGTCCATGTTTCACTTCCATACATGGCTACACTCCATACGAATACTTTCAGAAATTACTTCCTGACACTTAAATCAATACTGGATGTTAACAAATTTCTCTTCTTCAGAAACGCTTTCCTTGCCATTGCCAGCCTACATTTTATATCCTCTTTACTTCGACCATCATCAGTTATTGTGCTCCCCAAATAGCAAAACTACTTTAAGTGCCTCATTTCCTAATCTAATTCCCTCAGCATCACCCGACTTAATTAGACTACATTCCATTATCCTTGTTTTGCTTTTGTTGATGTTCATCTTATATCCTCCTTTCAAAACCCTATCCATTCCATTCAACTGCTCATCCAAGTCCTTTGCTGTCTCTGACAGAATTACAATGTCATCGGCGAACCCCAAAGTTTTTATTTCTTCTCCATGAATTTTAATACCTACTCCGAATTTTTCTTTTGTTTCCTTTACTGCTATACAGATTGCGCAACATCGGGGAGAGGCTACAACCCTGTCTTACTCCCTTCCCAACCACTGCTTCCCTTTTATGTCCCTCGACTCTTATAACTGCCATCTGGTTTCTGTACAAATTGTAAATAGCCTTTCGCTCCCTGTATTTTACCCCTCCCACCTTTAGAATTTGAAAGAGAGTGTTCCAGTCAACATTGTCAAAAGCTTTCTCTAAGTCTACAAATGCTAGAAACGTAGGTTTGCCTTTCCTTAATCTTTCTTCTAAGATAAGTCGTAAGGTCAGTATTGCCTCACGTGTTCCAGTGTTTCTACGGAATCCAAACTGATCTTCCCCGAGGTTGGCTTCTACTAGTTTTTCCATTCGTCTGTAAAGAATTCGTGTTAGTATTTTGCAGCTCTGACTTATTAAACTGTTCGTGCGGTAATTTTCACATCTGTCAACACCTGCTTTCTTTGGGATTGGAATTATCATATTCTTCTTGAAGTCTGAGGGTATTTCGCCTGTTTCATACATCTTGCTCACCAGATGGTAGAGTTTTGTCAGGACTGGCTCTCCTAAGGCCGTCAGTAGTTCCAATGGAATGTTGTCTTCTCCAGGGGCCTTGTTTCGACTCAGGTCTTTCAGTGCTCTGTCAAACTCTTCACGCAGTATCATATCTCCCATTTCATCTTCATCTACATCCTCTTCCATTTCCATAATAATGTCCTCAAGTACATCGCCCTTGTATAGACCCTCTATATACTCCTTCCACCTTTCTGCTTTCCCTTCTTCGCTTAGAACTGCGTTTCCATCTGAGCTCTTGATATTCATACAAGTGGTTCTCTTATCTCCAAAGGTCTCTCTAATTTTCCTGTAGGCAGTATCTATCTTACCCCTAGTGAGATAGGCCTCTACATCCTTACATTTGTCCTCTAGCCATCCCTGCTTAGCCGTTTTGCACTTCCTGTCGATCTCATTTTTGAGACGTTTGTATTCCTTTTTGCCTGCTTCATTTACTGCATTTTTATATTTTCTCCTTTTATCAATTAAATTCAATATTTCTTCTGTTACCCAAGGATTTCTACTAGCCCTCGTCTTTTTACCTATTTGATCCTCTGCTGCCTTCACTACTTCATCCCTCAAAGCTACCCATTCTTCTTCTACTGTATTTCTTTCCCCCATTCCTGTCAATTGTTCCCTTATGCTCTCCCTGAAACTCCGTACAACCTCTGGTTATTTCAGTTTATCCAGGTACCATCTCCTTAAATTCCCACCTTTTTGCAGTTTCTTCAGTTTTAATCTACAGGTCACAACCAATAGATTGTGGTCAGAGTCCACATCTGCCCCTGGAAGTGTCTTTCAATTTAAAACCTGGTTCCTAAATCTCTGTCTTACCATTATATAATCTTTTAGTATCTCCGGGGGTCTTCCATGTATACAACCTTCTTTCATGATTCTTAAACCAAGTGTTACTTATGATTATGTTTTGCTCTGTGCAAAATTCTACCAGGAGGCTTCCTCTTTCATTTCTTAGCCCCAATCCATATTCACCTACTATGTTTCCTTCTCTCCCTTTTCCTACACTCGAATTCCAGTCACCCATGACTATTAAATTCTCGTCTCCCTTCACAATCTGAATAATTTCTTTTCTTTCATCATACATTTCTTCAATTTCTTCGTCATCTGCAGAGCTAGTTGGGATATAAATTTGTACTACTGTAGTAGGTGTGGGCTTCGTATCTATCTTGGCCACAATAATGCGTTCACTATGCTGTTTGTAGTAGCTTACCCGCATTCCTATTTTCCTATTCATTATTAAACCTACTCCTGCATTACCCCTATTTGATTTTTTGTTTACAACCCGGTAGTCACCTGACCAGAAGTCTTGTTCCTCCTGCCACCGAACTTCACTAATTCCCACCATATCTAACTTCAACCTATCCATTTCCCTTTTTAAATTTTCTAACCTACCTGCCCGATTAAGGGATCTGACATTCCATGCTCCGATCCGTAGAACGCCAATTTTCTTTCTCCTGATGACGACGTCCTCTTGAGTAGTCCCCACCCGGAGATCCGAATGGGGGACTATTTTACCTCCGGAATATTTTGCCCAAGAGGACGCCATCATCATTTAATCATACTGTGAAGCTGTATGCCCTCGGGAAAAATTACGGCTGTAGTTTCCCCTTGCTTTCAGCCGTTCACAGTACCAGCACAGCAAGGCCGTTTTGGTTATTGTTACAAGGCCAGATCAGTCAATCATCCAGACTGTTGCCCTTGCAACTACTGAAAATGCTGCTGCCCCTCTTCAGGAACCACACGTTTGTCTGGCCTCTCAACAGATACCCTCCGTTGTGGTTGCACCTACGGTACGGCTATCTGTATCGCTGAGGCACGCAAGCCTCCCCACCAACGGCAAGGTCCATGGTTCATGGGGTGCCAGTACATAATGACAAATTTTTTTTTATTAATACGCTAAATAGAATTCGGCTTCTTATATCGTCAACACGGGGCAACTGGCTATGTCTACCGCAGATAAAGTAACGTGGGACAGATACAGAAAAGAAATGTCTCTGATTTGAGCGTAGCCTACTGTGCATCTCTCCAACACCAAATATGAATTTTCATATGTCTTCTGAAAACGCAATTTGTTTACATTTTGTGATAAGATCGAAATTTTAATATTAAACATATTTGCTGCTTTTTTACAAATCTTTTTACTAATAAGAGGAACGGTAAACAATAGTTGCTGCTACGGATCATAACTCGAAATATGTGAAAAGAGAAAATTTACTTTTCGTAGGTGAGTATCGCAAAATCTGAATTGTAGCTATATTGCTTCTAACTAGTATTTATTATTTGTTGAAAACATTGAGACTTAGCTTAATACAGTGTTGATATTGCAGGGTTAATTTATGTTGAAATGTCCCCTTAGAAAAAATTAGGAATGACTGCTGGTAAACGTCTACGTTATTTGATTTTAAAACAGCTGAGCAAAACTCAATGTACTCAAACACTTTTCTTTTTGCTTATTCTGATCATCGCTAAACTGACACGCAATATTTTTAGCGCAACGCAATCTGACTTTCAATAATACCTACAAAAGAATAGCCCTGACTAACAATAACCTATACCTTTCATGAATCACTTACCTCACAAAAATCTTCGTTACTCGAACTACTGCAATACAGCGAGCGCCAATACTGCTAGCTACTGAAGGCACTAACTAGTGATAGGCATAGTTAGCAAATGAAAGATTTTGACAGAGAACAAAAAATGTACTTACCTTAATAAAATTCAGAAGTCATATATATATATATATATATATATATATATATATATATATATATCAATTCATGACCTTCCAAATTTCCTTTTTCTGGCGGACACAATTCCAGACTGTTCGCTTACAGTAATCTCTCAAGAATCTGGCAGCTCTCTCTCCACATCCACCACGGCTGGCGGCTCACCTCCAACTGCCCAGCGCTACGCGCTGTTCACATCCAACTGCCCAACACTACACAAGCGAATATTCCAACAATGCCAACCAGCCACAGACTGCACACAGCAGTCAGTGACTTTCATACAGAGCGCTATGTGGCGTTACCAACATAAAAACCCAAATAGCCTACTTACAATGCGATTGTGTAATCTTGTATTTACGGGACAATATATAGATAAATTCAATATTCTGTTGAATATATACACATTTCGAGCACTATTGATATACAGACAAAATGTATATACGAGATTCTGAGTCATTATCTCCTATAAGTTTCTAAAAAGGTATGTTGGTGTAATACAGTCGCGACTGGGAGTTAACCTATTAGCAACTAAAAGATTAATACTGTGTGATTTTAATTTTAATTTCCCGAAAGCCGAACGAAGAGTACGATTAAGACTTCAGGAAATACAAACGGAAGAATTTCGGCCCTGCAAAACACGTAAAGTTTTGTTGAAAATATTTAATGGAAGGATGCACTGAGAGGGAACGGTTTCAAGGCGTGGGCCTAAACGACAACAAAGCAACAGTGACCGTGTTATATATATATATATATATATATATATATATATATATATATATATATATATGTGTGTGTGTGTGAGATTCCTTCCTGCGTAACATCCTATACATGCTTCTTTGTTGCTATCACAGTGCCCTTTCACGTAACACATGACACTGCACGCTAAATTAATTTCATTATAAATAATAAATTGTGCAAGTTTGTTTTTACATGTAAGCGTCTGTACAGGATACCGAAATGTACATGTACTCTACACTTTGAATTTTTGCATATGATATTTATCCAGTATCGTAGTAAATATTAATGCATAAAACACGCAATAAATGTTGAATGGCGGCCACGGTGACCGAGCGGTTCTAGGCGCTTCAGTCCGGAACCGCGCGGCTGCTAGGGTCGCAGGTTCGAATCCTGCCTCGGGTATGAATGTGTGTGATGTCCTTAGGTTAGTTAGGTTTAAGTAATTCTATGTTCTAGGGGACTGATGACCTCAGATGTTAAGTCCCATAGTGCTCAGAGCCATTTGAACCATTTGAAATGGTGAATGTTACTGTGTGCCTGTCTATAAGGAAGAGAAAAATGTATACGGTAACATCGAGAAAAAAATGGTCAAGTGTATGGTACAAAACGACGATTTACCGCTCGTCATAGCTCCAAACTCGATGTTTTTGTGACTCTTTCTATAGCATTAGGTTGCTATGAAGCCATTTAACAATCGACGCAGCATAACACACACTTGGCAATACAGTCAAATGCAACTGAGATGCCAATCACTTCTTTTTCCACAACAGAGCACATGACTGTCAGCAATTTGTACAGCCCTTCCCACCTAGCGCGCGAACCGTCGACCAAGCAGACACAGCCATGACAAGAGAACGTAAAGCCACGTAGTGCGAAGTCCAAAGTGCATATACGCGATTTTAAGCAGTTAAACTAGGCCAAAGATGTCTCAAATCGTTAATTTTCTTAATAACTTGCAGTTAATATTGACAACTAAAGTGTCGCCACTGCAATTATTACGCAAACGACTGGCAGAAGAAACAAAATCAAGGCAATGTACGAGTATGTTATATCACAGACGATTCGATCAACAGGACTTTATTAGTTGACATATTATAAAAATTCTTGTAGCACAGCTCTATTGGTATTTTTGAACAATGTTTATATTACTAACAATGAAGCAGTTCCTTGTTTACTCATTGTAGTAGTCACAAAAATGTGATTGTGTACTGAGTGATAGGAGCAAACATTTTCCTTACGCAAGGCACACCTGGTAAAAGAAAGATTAATGCATTCAGGCACTTCACAGTAATTACGAGTTTTATTTGGACTGAATTGGAATGGAGTGGAAATGGTCGTGGCCGTTGTTCTGCATACTGCGCTGTGTGTCAGGCATACTTGATCAGTCATACTAGAATTTTCAACTCATAATTAAAATACGATATTTCAACGCCATGTCAGGTATTTCCCTCGAAACTCTGCAGTAAGTACAGGAATACAGCAATGAAATTCCACCAAACTTTGCTAAATATAATGTTTAACTATATATTTTATCTAAGAATCTTATTCCTAACTATGACAAGGTTTCAGAAAAAATAAAAGAAAAAGCCCTGAGTATGCCACAACTGTGAGGAAACATGTATCGGTGTTAAAAGCAAAACAACAGCTTGTGTGCCTGCAAAAAGTTGGACCCAATTTTAATTCATTAACACTTGATCAAGTTAGTAAAACGTGGTGATGCAGACTGACAATGCACAAATGAAGTTTAAGAAAACTGCTATGCTGAAAAACCTTAAATGAAACAAAAAACTATCATAAATTATGTTGTCCAACAGTTTTTTGGAAGAGGCTGAACACTGTCAAAACATTTCCTTATTGAGGGGCTGAATCATACAATCAGTTCCGGTTGAAATCCGAATTATATTGTCTTCTCGTCCTTCTCCTAAAGACAGACAGACCATCATGTCCAGGTCAAGAGTGCAATAATAGCTGTCAATTACTTTCTGAAACTGGTAAAAAGACGTTTCCGATGTAGTATTGAAAATTACTCCTTCCTATTTTTTTTTAGATTTAACTGCCTCCATTACAAGATTTTTGTAACCAAACAGTTCCTTTTTTTTAACTCTTGGCCGTAATTTGCCTTGAGATTCCCGAAAACAGGTATAAAGCTGAGAAGACAGTAACCAAATGATAATTATCACTGGAAATGTTGTATACGAATGTGTCGTAGCGCTAATCGACTGCTTAAGCGACTTTCCACTCGAAATGATTAAGTGAGGTTTGCACGCAGCTCTTGCACGAAATCTGACTGGCATTGTACACAGCATTTTAGGGGCTAACAAGAAGCTGCGAATTTGTCTTTTGTATTACCTATTAATGACATCTCTTCTAAGCGTTTGCTTGAAGTAATCTTCATAATTTTGCGACTTCTTTTCTATATAATTATCCAAACCTAACCAGGTCAAAGAAATCTGGAAATCAGTAATGTTCATTTCACTCGCAATTCAGAGGGGCTAGTCTCGTAATATCCCTTGTAACAGTGTATTGAATTTCACGAGCAGTTCTAAATCATTCAGTTTTTCTTTCGAACTTTAGCGTGTAAATCTTTCTTCCATTTATACAATTACGTTCAGATTTTACGAAACGAAACCTGCTTTGCCGACAAATTAACTTCAAGCGTTTACTTCCTCCTTCGCTTAACCAAGATATTTACTACTTTTTATCACTGAAAACTATTACTCTCTATGTTTTCATTGAGCTGGGAAGGAACTGTACATGTTTTTTGAACTTTAATTAGCACAACAATCATCGTTTTAACTGCAGCTCACGGAATCGTCGGAGCTACTGCCTCTTTTTTCTAATGTTTCCACAATTTCTAACTAAATGTGGACATCATTTGAATGAATGTCCAAGAAATTAACTAATGTATAACACATATGTAGATCTTCAGGAGAAGCGTCATGTTTTTCTTATTTTATCTTTGAGAGGTTGAAAACATCAGTTGAGTAACAAATTACTGTAAGACTCTGGAACATGCACAAAGACAGATGCTATTAGGAAGCATATACGTAGAAACCACATGAAAATAAATTCATTTCTATCTACATTGTTAACACCTAGCTATACCTCAAAGGCAGCTGCTAATTATTATCGATAATAAATGTTATTTTGAACACGGCTGCAGTTCAGCAACGGTTACAGAGCAGCAGGGAAATAATAGTTCCAAACAGGTGCAAAAATCGTGGTTTTCAATTTACCATAGTTCAACGAATTTAATCCTCTCTTCTTCAGAATGACAAGAAACCTGTATATAATGCGATGACAAAAATTACACTCAAAACATCATGGACCAATATTACATGTCATACAGAAACTGCTACCTACAACACGTGTAGAGCCGGCCGCTGTGGCCGAGTGGTTCTAGGCGCTTCAGTCCTGGACCGCGCGACTGCTACAGTACTAGGTTCGAATCCTCCCTCGAGCATGGATGTGTGTGATGTCCTTAGGCTAGTTAGGTTTAAATAGTTCTGAGTTCTATAGGACTGATGACCTCAGATGTTAAGTCCCATAGTGCTCAGAGCCGTCTGAACCAACAAATGTAGGCATGTCACAAACAACTTCATAAATACCAACAGATGACAAGTAGCGCTTATAAACTTCACATTAACAAACAGTCAGTTAGTAAAACGATCTAACATCTCCACATGAAATGTGTCGGCAACCATCTGTACATCCATTTGGAAAAGTCAAGGCCCCTATAATCAAGGGCTTGTCACATCAGCAAAATCAGTCATATAAAATGCCAGACCATGTTAGTAGTTACATGCCGCCTGAGGGAGAGTGGAGAGCTGGATACCAGGAAAACAAATCCTGAGGCGCATGCGCCGATAAAAATATACGCTTGGCGGTATCAACAGCCAGTAAGCGTAAGCACGTAGAAATTGCTAACAGAGATATAGAAATTCGTCATGTGAATGCACGAGTATAGAATAAAATATTGAAAAAAATAGGAAAAAATATATTAGCATACATAGAGGACCATCAGTACATTATCGTACGGAAATATTGATGTCTGTGCATAAGCACGTTATTGCAAGTATAATGACAACAAAGAGATTAATATCACCTCCAGTATATCAACGTACGAAAAGTAATAATGCCAGTGTATAAGCACGCTATTAAACATAATGAAGCTAAAGAGCAAAAATTCGTAAGTTCCTGTATAGTGACAGACGTAAGGATGGCATCAATATCTCAGTACAGCATAAACTGACAAACGAAACTGTGTGCACAAAAATTGAGAAAACGAACCACTCGCAAAGGCTACCAGGAGTCGTTTGAAGACTTTTTTGGGACAGTATGGGTTTGAAACCATCGAAAAATTACCTACAGGTGAGCTGCAGGTGGTCGTTTGGTAAATTCTCATCTTTTCGCTCTAGATGTTTACAGATCTCTAATTCTTCCCGGAGGTCCGTCCTACGCCTTTTGATTTCTCTGTGAAGAATAACTGTGTCCTACAAATTTTTCTGACTTTGGTTGGCAATCAGTAGATGTTCAGCAAATGTAGACTTAGGTAGGTTTGCTGCTTTCTTTCATAACACATGCTCTTTATATCTTGTCCTCACAGTTCTGCCTGCTTGACAGTGTTATAGCATAGGCAATTGCTGAAGGTTAATTTACAGACACCTGATTTGCAAAAAGGAGTAGCCAGTATTTTCCACTCTATGAAAAAGTCTTCTCTGCAAAGTATTGTCTGTAGAGAAAGATACACTCCTGGAAATGGAAAAAAGAACACATTGACACCGGTGTGTCAGACGCACCATACTTGCTCCGGACACTGCGAGAGGGCTGTACAAGCAATGATCACACGCACGGCACAGCGGACACACCAGGAACCGCGCTGTTGGCCGTCGAATGGCGCTAGCTGCGCAGCATTTGTGCACCGCCGCCGTCAGTGTCAGCCAGTTTGCCGTGGCATACGGAGCTCCATCGCAGTCTTTAACACTGGTAGCATGCCGCGACAGCGTGGACGTGAACCGTATGTGCAGTTGACGGACTTTGAGCGAGGGCGTATAGTGGGCATGCGGGAGGCCGGGTGGACGTACCGCCGAATTGCTCAACACGTGGGACGTGAGGTCTCCACAGTACATCGATGTTGTCGCCAGTGGTCGGCGGAAGGTGCACGTGCCCGTCGACCTGGGACCGGACCGCAGCGACGCACGGATGCACGCCAAGACCGTAGGATCCTACCCAGTGCCGTAGGGGACCGCACCGCCACTTCCCAGCAAATTAGGGACACTGTTGCTCCTGGGGTATCGGCGAGGACCATTCGCAACCGTCTCCATGAAGCTGGGCTACGGTCCCGCACACCGTTAGGCCGTCTTCCGCTCACGCCCCAACATCGTGCAGCCCGCCTCCAGTGGTGTCGCGACAGGCGTGAATGGAGGGACGAATGGAGACGTGTCGTCTTCAGCGATGAGAGTCGCTTCTGCCTTGGTGCCAATGATGGTCGTATGCGTGTTTGGCGCCGTGCAGGTGAGCGCCACAATCAGGACTGCATACGACCGAGGCACACAGGGCCAACACCCGGCATCATGGTGTGGGGAGCGATCTCCTACACTGGCCGTACACTACTGGTGATCGTCGAGGGGACACTGAATAGTGCACGGTACATCCAAACCGTCATCGAACCCATCGTTCTACCATTCCTAGACCGGCAAGGGAACTTGCTGTTCCAACAGGACAATGCACGTCCGCATGTATCCCGTGCCACCCAACGTGCTCTAGAAGGTGTAAGTCAACTACCCTGGCCAGCAAGATCTCCGGATCTGTCCCCCATTGAGCATGTTTGGGACTGGATGAAGCGTCGTCTCACGCGGTCTGCACGTCCAGCACGAACGCTGATCCAACTGAAGCGCCAGGTGGAAATGGCATGGCAAGCCGTTCCACAGGACTACATCCAGCATCTCTACGATCGTCTCCATGGGAGAATAGCAGCCTGCATTGCTGCGAAAGGTGGATATACACTGTACTAGTGCCGCCATTGTGCATGCTCTGTTGCCTGTGTCTATGTGCCTGTGGTTCTGTCAGTGTGAACATGTGATGTATCTGACCCCAGGAATGTGTCAATAAAGTTTCCCCTTCCTGGGACAATGAATTCACGGTGTTCTTATTTCAATTTCCAGGAGTGTAGATTACAGTCGTATTTATTAACTAGAAGACGTTTAATCCTACAAGAAACATTCCCTAAGGAGGGAGTGCTTATGAATTTTTTACTGTGGGAGGAAAGGTCGTTGCACAACGTCGAACATTTTTTAGAGGTTTTCTTTCTGAAGATGTGATGTACCATACCCTGGTCATACCCGTTATTGACTGCGATCGATTTAGTGACACTTAACTCATTTAGCTGATTGGCAGGCAGCTAAATAAAACACATTTACAAAATCTTGATTATTTTTGAAGGGAATTTGTGTACTGGCGATGTAGGCAAGCCTTCCGTCGTGCAGAAGTTACTTGACATGGGAGGGAATAAATGGTTTTCTATTTTGGCTTCGAGACATAACCATACTGACAGCGACCATGTGTTTTATCCAAGTATACGTGTAGTGTGCGTCTGGAAACACATAACATTTTATAATACAGAACATCTTAATATGATATAAGTACATATAGCACAATATTATTGCACAATGTTTCATAGTTCAGTATGACAATTTTGACGCCCTTATTTCACTTGCTGTTGTATGTCGCTGAAACTTTTTCGAAGTCTTTGTGTGACTCTCTGCCAAGAAGTTTTATAAGTGTCTGTATAGCGTTGTACCTTTATCGCTTTGTACAGATTTTTCACGTTCGGCGGTAGCCACCACTTCCTGCAATAATTCGAGCCTTGCACTGTCGTCGGGGGCGGTTGAAACAATTGTGCCTGAAATCGTCTTTGAAACAGCGGTCATAGTGGGGAGATTGGGCCACGAGGAAACGACACAGATGATGGCGAACCTCCCGTGACAGAATCAGCCATAGTATAATTTGGAAGTTTCTGCTGCAGTTACTTCTATATCTTGGGTTTTGCTGTATGGTCTGTTCCCATACTTCTCACATTCGCAGCTTCTCGTTCCACTTAGTGTACTGCTTGTCATCATGATACAGAGGCAGTCGTATGGTGGTGGCTGATCCCGAGATCCTTAGCCTAATTGTCAACTTCTTGATTGCCTTAAATTTCACTTTCACAGTTAACCGAGAACATGATGATTTTGTTCTGGCTTGAACGTTCCTGTGCTTCCTGTAAGTCGTGGTACACAAGAGACTTGCTTGTGTTACTGTGAAATTTATTCTTCAGCTAAAGCTTGCCAACTTACCACTTAATGATGAGTGTGACGACGAAAACCTTTATCTGCCATCTGAATGTTCGTCCAGTTGTTTCTACTCCATAATGACAGAGATTTTAGTCGATACAGAAGTTATAATACTTAAAGTTTTCAAGTTAATATTAGATACAGATTATATACAATATCGCGTTTTCACTTACAAAGTGATTTTGCTGTTGTAATTACCTAATTCTCTCACAAATGAATAAACGAAAGTTAATTTCATACAGAAGAAAAAGAAAACTGCAATTTTTTCATGTAAAATTGTGCTAGAATTCTGTATCATGTGCTTCTTTATTTCTAATATTTCCAGCTTAACCCATATCAAGCAATCTCAATTCCTGGCTGGATTACAAATAGTTTTCCACACTGCTTGACAGCTGTCTTATACTCACCCAATATGTGACAAAGTAAGGTTGTATCTTTTTGCTGAATAACGTGCTAAATACGGTTTTTGTACAATAAAACGCCTGCCTGTATTTGCGGGATTTTAATTTGTCTTTGTAATAATGTGTGATATTAAGCAAGTCAGTCAGGCTAGATTGTGGTGGTTATTTCGATCGAATACGAGAGGATCTGACATCTGCAAAACATAGATTCAGTTTTTTGATACGATCCTAATCTAATGAATTTGATATAAACGATCAGTTCCGTGTAACGTCGATAACTTATTCACCCCTGCAAACTGTAATATTTTTAACTACATTTACGAGTTATTTAAGTTAAATTCCAAATGCATATAACACATAGCAATAATTTAATGTTTTCTCCCTGAACTTTAATTTCTTTTCCAAATTTCCCCCTCGTATCCCTCGTCTTTTACATTTTGCTCCGAGAACGGGATGAACTCATGGAGAATAGGCCAAAAAGTTATCACAACGTCCTTCTGAGAAATTTCCTCGTTTTCGCGTCCTTCGACTACAGATTAACTGCTACAACGTCGGAATTAGTTCCAAAGTCTCTACGATAAAGTTTTCATTAACTTCAAACGTGAAATACATGTACGAAAAATTTTAAAACGTGATTTTACATCAAAATGCCGACACTGAAATCGATTACAGTTTTTATGTGAACGACGGAAGAAAGGTTGGAAGACTGGTTCAAAGTCCTGTCGAAGATGTTATCATTAGAGACGGAGCACAAGGTCTGATTAGTGAAGGACGAGGAAGAAAATCGGTCGTGTGATTATCAAAGGAAGTATCCCAGCACTTGTCATTTTGCGATTTGGAAATCATGGAAAACATAAATCTGGAAATCTGGAAAGCCGGACGGGGATTTGAACCGTCATTCTCCCGGATAGGAGCCGCATTGTTTTACCTCTGCGTCACCTCGCTCGCTACTAATTATGAGTGGAAAGCGACAAATTATCAGTAGCAGAAGCAAATATCAAGTTAAAGATGGTCTATTAGGAGTCTCGGATTTGTCTACTCTCAGTATTTTGCGCATCGTTCCCATCTCGTTATTGAGCGTGTAACGTCTCTTAGCGAAAGACATATTATGTAATAAAGAGAAAACATTGTGTGTCATGTTTTGTTCTTGTATAAAATTATGTACTGTTTTTTTATTATTCATTTTAGATAATATCTGTGTCGGCGAGTACTGAAACCGCCACAGACGATACTTATTAAATATCAAACAAAGATGAGAATATGTGACTAGTATAAATAATACAGAACGAACATTAATTTCTCTGTCGTCTTCTTGGAGTTACGTGAGTAGGATAGCCTGTGACGTTATATTGTACGCTAGCGTAGCATTCTTTTGTCAAGTTTGTAAGAGGGACGCCATTGAGTAAGGTTTTGGAAAGGTGTGTAATTAATCAAATTGTTTAAATGTTTTGAATAGAGTTACTTAGTGAAACCTTGCATTATGATTTGTAATAAGCTTGCCTGGTATTTTATCCCATCCCTTTAAGACATTTTCAGTTATTTAAATATTATTCGTGGTGCAGAGCTGCGCTACGAACGAACGAGCCGTTGCCGCGGCGCATTCAAATTGCATTAAATGAAATCTATCATACCGCAAAGAAGCGGGCAGGTAATAGTGAAGTAAAATTATTTCTTTCAGCTTTCGGAGTTGCAGAGCAGAGCAGCAGATTTTATGATGTGTTTTACAGGTTGATGCGGGCTGCTGATAATATATTACTAACAGTGCAAAAGGATAATTCACTTTCATCACATAAAAGAAATCTTGCTGTGCGTAGTTCTGGTCTGGCAAACTTATAGTAAAAACATCTTTTTTCTCCGATAATAGTCTCATGTTCTCGTGTTAGTCGTGGTACTTAGTGTTGTTTTACTGTTAACAAAAATCCACTGCAAAATTATGATGCTGAACAATCATTGCGTACTGTAACATCAGTATTGATAACGAAGTAATTTTCATTAACCTTTTCAATAACTATAAAGTAAGGAAGATATGTTGAACTTTATGGCGAGTTACAGTGACGAAAAAATGTTCCTTTAATAGAAAGCCAGATCCAGAACAATAAGAACACAATATATTCTGTTTTGTTGAAAATTAATGATCCAAAGGAAGGCATAGCACAGCATCACTAAAAGGTATTTCGGGTCTCTTTTCGTAGTAACATATTTTGTCTCATACATTAGTTGTTACGCGAATAATAATAATAATAATAATAATAATAATAATAATAATAAACAAATAGAAAAGAGACCGAAGCGAAACTGACAAATTATCAGTAGGAGAAGCAAATGTCAAGTTAAAGATGGTCTATTAGGAGTCTCGGATTTGTCTACTCTCAGTATTTTGCGCATCGTTCCCATCTCGTTATTGAGCGTCATCATATTTTTTGTCTTGGCCCATTTAACTTATCTGTAGATGCACTAACGGATGGGTAGGAGTTGTTTGGTAAACTCTGACCTGACGGAAGGTCAAAGTCATGTTTGATTTTCCAACTTGCAAACAAAACGCACAGAAGTAGCCTACGACGCCTGCCTGGAAAGTTTCTGCTTGTTTAATATTGCGTTTGGAAATGTCGGCTAACAACTCGCGCAATCGAATTCATCGGGTCACGGATTAACAGGCCTATCGGGCAGCACTTTTACCATTGCGGTAAGTGCAGAGGGGAAAAAGGAGAAGAAGACAGTTCAAGAGCACGGCAAGCGCTCTATGCGTGGAGATCTTGAAAGCCTCAGACTTCGTTATCGCGAGTAACTTGCGGTGTATATTTAGACAAGGGGACATTACTCAACGCTTAATTAGACCCGTCAAAAATTCTACCCCGATACGAGAATCATAATTCAGAATGATAGCCGCATAACTGGGTTAGCAATAATCAATTAAAAGGTCGCACAGGGCTGTCCACGGGCGGCGCCGATTAAGGAGTGTGCGTGTACCCCGACGCGTCCAGAGTCAGCGGCTGCACTTTCCATCTGTAGTCTAAAGTTTCATGAACTAAAAGTCGGTTCTTCGTTACTGCCTGTGACATACAAAATTCTATCCAAAGCTCTGTCAAATCGCCTAGGACCTCAGATAGATCCACATATCGGAGAGTACCAAGCAGGTTTCAGGAAGGGAAGATAGTGCAGTGAACATATCTTGTGTCTGAGAACAATATTAACAACGAGAAAGCCCCTAAACACCACAATAACAGTGTTGATTTCATGGGAGAGATCTGGGAACCGTTTGAAACCAAGACAGGAGTGAGACAGGGAGATGGCCTGTCACCCGTTTTATTTAACGCAGTTTTAGAGAAAATAATCAGAACATGGGACAAAGGAGTCAATATGGTAAAGACGGGGAGACACAAAAATAGAACCATCAACATTAAATGGTTCAAATGGCTCTGAGCACTACGGACTTAACTGCCAAGGTCATCAGTACCCTAGAACTTAGAACTACTTAAACCTAACTAACCTAAGGACATCACACATATCCACGTCCGAGGCAGGACTCGAACCTGCGACCGTAGCGGTCGCGTGGTTCCAGACTGTAGCGCCTAGAACCGCTCGGCCACTCCGGCCGGCGCAACATTAAACGTCTGGCCTTTGCCGATGATATAGACATTCTTATCTATTATATACTACTACACATTGATCTTGCCAAAAGCCGAGAAGCGATTCTTCTTAGTGTTTTAGTTCTCTGGGGCACTCTGGGATGCTCTCTGGGGCACTCTGGGATGGTCTCTGGGGCACTCTGGGATGCTCTCTGGGCTGTTTTTGATGTTTTCTGTTGATTGTATCATTATTTATAGATTTATAGAAAAGAAGCTAAAGAAGCCCTAGACACACTACATGAAATCGCAGCCAGAACAGGACTACAAATTTCGTATGAAGAAACCCAGTACATGGACACAAAATCCACAGACAGAAACCCATTGGTAACAAAGTATGGAAAGATAGCACAAGTAGAAAGTTTCAAATACCTGGGAGAGATTATACAGAAAACAGGATTAAACTCGACAGGCAATGAAGAAAGAGATGCAAAGCTACAAACAGCTTACAGACTTACATGTAACCATTATAACAAAAGAAATATTTCCGTTAATGCCAAATTAAGGGTTTAAAAAACAGTAGTCTTACCAGAAGCCTTGTATGCCTCATAAACGACAGTAATCTGGGGAAGAACGAAAATCAAGGAAATGGAAAACCAAGAGAGGAAAATTCTGAGAAAGATCTATGGGCCAGTTCAGAGACAGGGGATCTGGATAAAAACTGAACAGTACAAACAGATAGAGACAATTGCAGACAACATTAGAAAAAGAAGGGCTAAATTCTTTGGACACATTTATAGGATGAACGAAAATAAGCTCATCAAGAAGATTTTTAACATAGTGATGAGTAATACGATGAAAAGTAGCCGGGCAAAGGAAACCGAGGAAGACCTCAAGAAACTAAATATCTTCACAGAAGAAATAACAAACAGAGAAAAATACAGAGTAAAAAATCAGGAAACAGAAAAAAAGAGCATAAACGAGGAAAGAAGTGGACAGAAAAAACACAGTCAATATAAGAGAGATTTTTGGGAAGACAAAAGAAAGAGACAAAAAAAGTGCAATGAAAATTGATAGTGTTTTAACGCTCTCCTAAATGGGGAATTAACGATAGTAATAATGATAATAATAAAAATCTGTTCTGGAGTTACATAACATATACTCTTGTTTATAACATGCGAAACTGCTTGAAATTTTTTATCCCTTTACATCAGTGGTTCCCAATCTGCGGTAATTACCCCCTGAGGGATAAATTCAATTTTCTGAGGGTTAAAAACAAAAGCGTTAAATTTGTGCTTCGGTCAGAAAGGTTAATTATTTTTAGAAGATCACTATTATTATCGTTATTAGGTAAGACAATAATAGTGGTTCACAAGTTACCATTTTTTAATTTTTTCAAATAATAGATTTTGCGTTTCAGACAATGTGGTGGACGTTACAGCTTCTAAAAAGAATGTATAAACAACATTTGTAAGTAGGCTGTTTAGGTTCTTATAGTGGCAACGCCACGTAGCGCTCTGTATGAAAATCACTGGCTGTGCTGTGTGCAGTCTGTGGCTGGTTTGCATTGTTGTCTGCTACTGTAGTGTTGGGCAGCTGGATGTGAACAGCGCGTAGCGTTGCGCAGTTGGAGGTGAGCCGCCAGCAGTGGTGGATGTGGGGAGAGAGATGGCAGAATTTTAAGAGCGGACGATCTGGACGTGTGTCCGCCAGAAAGAGTAAATTTGTAATACTGGATATCATGAACTGATATATATATTATGACTTTTGAACACTATTAAGGTAAATACATTGTTTGTTCTCTATCAAAATCTTTCATTTGCTAACTATGCCTGTCAGTAGTTAGTGATTTCAGTAGTTAGAATCTTTTATTTAGCTGGCAGTATTGGCGCTCGCTGTATTGCAGTAGTTCCAGTAACGAAGATTTTTGTGAGGTGATTCATGAAACGTATAGGTTATTGTTAGTCAGGGCCATTCTTTTGTAGGGATTATTGAAAGTCAGATTTCGTTGTGCTAAAAATATTGTGTGTCAGTTTATTGATGATCTGAATAAGTAAAGAGAGTAATGTCTGTGCACGTTCAGTTTTGCTCAGCTGTTTGAAAATCAAATAACGTAAGGGGTTTATCAGCACAATCATTCATAAATTTTTCTAAGGGGAGGTTTCACATTTTCCTCACATTCTCACATTCCCCACCCACTATAGATATACTTCGTATCAGGCATAAATGACAGTAGAAGTGAGATGTACAGAGTGATTTCTTCCACCGTATACAAACTCTAGGGATTAATCGATGAGAGGATACGGAACAAAAAAGGTGTAACGAACTGGTGTCCTCAAATACACGGTTTCCCTGGCGGAGACTGTTTATTCTGTCATATTTTGCTACAGAGACTGCAGTCTAATACGCACTGTACTATGCAGTTACAGTATGCATGGTTTCCTCCTAGAGGGTGGTTCTGTTCCTCATACGTCATGCCCTAGCGCCCTCTCCTGTCATAGTCATCGGTAATGTTGTGTCCGATTCACTTCTCCTGCTGGCTCACCTTGTAGTGGACGTGATACAGCGTTGTACACAACGGTTCCATATTGGAATCGAGAGCTTGCCGACATCATGTTTGCTTACGGAAAGGCAAACGGCAACTGCCGGCGGGCAATGTTGTATCAGGAGACCTTTCCCCGTCGACAACAACCACGGCATTCAATGTTTGCAACAGTGTTTCACGTTTGCCTGAGACAGGGTCGTTTCAGGAAGCAGGAAATCATGAAGGACGTACCCGATATGTTAGGGCACCACACTTGGAGGAAAATGTGATTAACACTGTGGAAGGCGATCGCCCTGTCAGTGTGTGTGAAATCTTATGGGACTTAACTGCTAAAGTCATCAGTCCCTAAGCCCACGGTGGAGCAGCGCTGAGACAACGAGGGTGGTGGCCGCTGAGTCGGCTGCAGCCATCATGACATCATCGGAACTCTGTGAGCCAGCCGGCACGACACAGTACGAGGTGTGGCTAGAAAAAAACCGGACTAGTACTGGTGAAACAATAAAACGAATGCAATAAGGCTGAAAGTCGCGTGGCCTGTCACGTGACTCTCGCTCCGCCTACTGCTCGAGTTTCATCTGCCTCCTGCACTCAGTCTGCCCGTGGCGTCTGTTTTAAGTAGTTGACGTTTTGTCTGTGCGTCGGAAAATGTTGAGTGTACAGAAAGAACAGCGTGTTAACATCAAATTTTGTTTCAAACTAGGAAAATCTGCAAGTGAAACGTTTGTAATGTTACAACAAGTGTACGGCGATGATTGTTTATCGCGAACACAAGTGTTTGAGTGGTTTAAACGATTTAAAGATGGCCGCGAAGACACCAGTGATGACACTCGCACTGGCAGACCATTGTCAGCAAAAAGTGATGCAAACATTGAAAAAATCGGGAAACTTGTTCGACAAGATCGCCGTAGAACAATCAGAGCAGTGTCTGAGTTAACAGGAGTTGACAAGGAAAGTGTTAGGCAGATTCTTCATGAAAGTTTCAACATGAACAAAGTGTGTTCAAAAATGGTTCCAAAGTGTCTCACAATTGAACAGAAGGAACGCCGAAGAATGATTTGTTCTGACATCCTGGAAAACATTGAAAGTGATCCCACCTTCGTACAAAATGTTATTACTTGCGATGAATTGTGGTTTTTTACTTACGATCCCGAAACTAAACGCCAATCGATGCATTGGAAAACTCCTGGTTCTCCACGACAAAAAAAAGCACGAATGTCAAAATCGAAATTCAAGGCAATGATGATTGTTTTTTTTTTGACATCAAACGGATTGTGCACATTGATTGGATGCCAGAGGAACAAACAGTGAATCAGCATTACTACATTAGCGTCCCGGCTACCCTACGTGAGCGAGTACGGAGAAAACGGAACGATTTGTGGAGAAAAAAGTCATGGATCCTTCATCAAGACAATGCCCCAGCTCACAGTGCGTTGTCAGTGAAGACGTTTTTGGCAAAACACAACATTCCCATCTTAGATCATCCACCCTGCTCACCTGATTTGGCCCCCTGTGACTTTTTTCTTTTTCCTAAAGTCAAGTCAGCTTTTAAAGGAACTAGATTTGAGACTGTTGAAGCAGTAAAAGAAAAAGCGACGGAAGTAATGTATGGACTTACCGAAAATGATCTGCAGCATTGCTATGAACAGTGGAAAATTCGTATGGAGCGGTGTAGAGACCGAGGAGAAGAGTACATTGAAGGAGATAACATGAAATTGTAAATAATTGTAAATAAATGTTTTTTCCAGCATCAGTCCGGTTTTTTTCTAGCCGCACCTCGTATTGCGTTGTACAGGCCATTGGGGTGCCTCCTCAGCAGTGCGGGGCCCTGTGACGCAGACCGAGATGTATGAGGTCACTGTATTTGGAAACAATAAATCATTTGGAAAGTTCTTGCTGAGTTTTAATATGGCACCTCCTGGCACACACCCACTACATTTGGTGTCAGAATTGCGGAGGCTGGCTGGAGTGGCTGAGCGGTTCTAGGCGCTACAGCCTGGAACAGCGCGACCGCTACAGTCGCAGGTTTGAATCCTGCCTCGGTCATGGATGTGTGTGATGTCCTTAGGTTAGTTAGGTTTAAGTAGCTCAAAGTTCTAGGGGACTGATGACCTCAGTCCCATAGTGCTCAGAGCCAATAGCGGACGTCGTCTGTCCAGAACAACGTTCGAGCCCACCACCTGCAGTACAGTCACAAATGTAGTGGGTGTGTGCCAGGAGGTTCCGTCCTCTTTGTCTCAGCGCTGCTCCACTGGGAGCTGTAGGCTTCCTCGCCGGCATAGCTGAGATCGCGGTAGCAACGAGTGCCAGTGATCTGGCATCTGAATCTGCTGCCCTCGCCTCCTGGGATGTCTCCGGCGTGTGTCGGGAGCCGAGACTACTGCCCGCGGTAGCAAGCCGCAGAGTGGCCCACCGCTGGCTGGCTGCGGACCCCGTGCCAGTCTCAGAGGTTCGAACCAACGACCCGCTGTGGACTGGAACGCTGGCGCCCCATCTGTTTCTGCATGTGGCCCAGTGGTGTTGCGAGGTGCCGGGGCTAGAAGTGTATTTAACACTAAATTCTTCTAGAATCCACATATGTAAATGATGCTCTAAGCCCCCCCCCCCCTATTCTAACTCCGACTTTTGCTGTTGCACAAGGATAAAAAAAAATACGCGAACTGACTCTAATCAACCCTGCCAGTGGAGTAGAAGAGAGTTTGGCACCTGCAATAATTTAATTTGATAAATAAGTTAAATAAACGAAGGTTTCATTAACATAGTGAGGAATGATAGGGTTGCTCTACCGATTAACAGAATGAAAGTTTTGTCCAAAATAACAATATGATTTATTAAGACTAAACACAAAATAATAAACAAAAACACT
The DNA here is from genome assembly GCF_021461395.2 of Schistocerca americana. NCBI lineage: Eukaryota > Metazoa > Arthropoda > Insecta > Orthoptera > Acrididae > Schistocerca > Schistocerca americana. The sequence goes on from NC_060121.1 coordinate 948,500,887, forward strand.
TGAAACCTTTACAATACATCAAATTGACTCAAACTGGATACTCAAACAAACGCTGTGAATGTGAAGTTGTCCCTAAACTAGATTGTGAGGATTATGACGAAGTGGTATGTGGAGCCAATTCCTTGCAACTCAAATCTTAAGAGAAAACACACAGCCAACCCAACATTAATTGCTGCTACTCAAGACAGAACAAAGTTAGAAAAAGACGAACAGGCGCACTCTGCTGAGCTCTGATTATCACCTAGGAAAATCCCTATCTGCCGGTGCTGCGGACATACATTACCAAACTGTCTTCTTAACTGCAAGAACACGATCTGGCGTACCGCAGGCGATGGCTGGTTGCTTCGACGTCCTCGTTTTTGGAAACCCAGAATCTACTATGTAGGAATCAACATGGATTCCAGAAACAGCGATCATGTGAGACCCAACTCGCTTTATTTGTTCATGAGACCCAGAAAATATTAGATACAGGCTCCCAGGTAGATGCTATTTTTCTTGACTTCCGGAAGGCGTTCGATACAGTTCCGCACTGTCGCCTGATAAACAAAGTAAGAGCCTACGGAATATCAGACCAGCTGTGTGGCTGGATTGAAGAGTTTTTAGCAAACAGAACACAGCATGTTGTTATCAATGGAGAGACGTCTACAGACGTTAAAGTAACCTCTGGCGTGCCACAGGGGAGTGTTATGGGACCATTGCTTTTCACAATATATATAAATGACCTAGTAGATAGTGTCGGAAGTTCCATGCGGCTTTTCGCGGATGATGCTGTAGTATACAGAGAAGTTGCAAGCATTAGAAAATTGTAGCGAAATGCAGGAAGATCTGCAGCGGATGGGCACTTGGTGCAGGGAGTGGCAACTGACCCTTAACATAGACAAATGTAATGTATTGCGAATACATAGAAAGAAGGATCCTTTATTGTATGATTATATGATAGCGGAACAAACACTGGTAGCAGTTACTTCTGTAAAATATCTGGGAGTATGCGTGCAGAACGATTTGAAGTGGAATGATCATATAAAATTAATTGTTGGTAAGGCGGGTACCAGGTTGAGATTCATTGGGAGAGTGCTTAGAAAATGTAGTCCATCAACAAAGGAGGTGGCTTACAAAACACTCATTCGACCTATACTTGAGTATTGCTCATCAGTGTGGGATCCATACCAGATCGGTCTGACGGAGGAGATAGAGAAGATCCAAAGAAGAGCGGCGCGTTTCGTCATGGGGTTATTTGGTAACCGTGATAGCGTTACGGAGATGTTTAATATACTCAAGTGGCAGACTCTGCAAGAGAGGCGCTCTGCATCGCGGTGTAGCTTGCTCGCCAGGTTTCGAGAGGGTGCGTTTCTGGATGAGGTATCGAATATATTGCTTCCCCCTACTTATACCTCCCGAGGAGATCACGAATGTAAAATCATAGAGATTAGAGCGCGCACGGAGGATTTCAGACAGTCGTTCTTCCCGCGAACCATACGCGACTTGAACAGGAAAGGGAGGTAATGAGAGTGGCACGTAAAGTGCCCTCCGCCACACACCGTTGGGTGGCTTGCGGAGTATAAATGTAGATGTAGATGTAGATGTAGACCGAAAGGCGAGAGCCGACTACTCAGAGCACCCGTACAATGCCGAACACCGAACATTCCCGCCCCCACCACAGTGGCCGTGGTTAAACGTTCCAATCAGCAACTCGAAAACCGGCGAAAAATTCCACTCCATTGCCGGAGCACTACCATTCCATCAATGGAGATTCTTGGCGCCGATTTCTGCGCTGATTTTGCTACGTCACGGAGCTATGCCCTGAGCAAGCCAATCACAGTTACTATTTTGCAGAAAGCGCGGGAATTTTCCCGCCACAACTGCCTGGGTACACAAGTCATTCCCACGCCTCGCTGGTAGCCCGCCAGAAAGTGTTTCCGCTAAGATTCTGCGAAGTAACGGAACCTCTAGCCCAGCCGCTACTTCAGACCCCTCCGGGCGTGTCTTTTGACAATGTCGGCGTCTGCAAAGCATTCAGTCGACTTCATCACACCCGTCGGCTTAGCAGAGCCCGCCTGTCACCGGACCACGCAGGTGACGAGAGACGCTGCGTGGGAAGTCCGCGTGTGAAGGAATAGCAACTTTTCACCACATGCAATTAGAGAGGAGAATCGTAAGATAGAAATATGAGAGGAGGCTCATGCCACCTCTCATTGCCCCTATGCCATTTTAGATTGTAATTGGTGAGCGGGTGGCTCACTTAGGAGCAAGGTAGTGAGTCAATCGCCCAAGAACAATCTTGCAAACTGACTCCACATGCCGCACTCTATAAAGAAAATCACTGCAACTGAAAAATGCAGCTCATAGAAGGAGGATTATTTATGATGTAGCCAACTTCACCTTCTTAATATGGAACTCTAACACTCACATCACACATCCACACCCAGGGAGCCCCTTCCAAACACCGATTCACACAGATATTCACTCTCTAAATATGGCCCGGGCATGTGAGCCAAATATGGAGCAATTTATTCTTTACAATCAGAGTTGGAATGCTCCGCAATTAAATGCCCAAGATTTTACAACAATTTGAATCCTGAAACTAACCTGAACTCACTCACACATGATACTATTTAAGTTAACAATCTCTTTGTGAGCTTTCAGAATCTAATTACAACCTCCGATTCATTCTGTTTCCCTGCAGCAAGAATAACCTTTACAAAATGTTCCCTGAACTGATGGTCCATTCACATTGACAGTGGTGGTATCTGCTTCAGTTTATGGGGACTTCAGGCACACTGTTTGCATACACACAACAATAAATACAAAATACAAAAAAAACATGGTGTGGAGAACAATACAGTAATTTGTAATAAGAATTACAGTGTAAAACACAACCACATACCAGGTATAACATACATTACAAAAACAACACTAGAGAAAGAAATTTAAGAAAGAAAAGAAAGAAAAAAAAACAAGGTTCATGGGGCGTCAAGCTGTGCGTGCACATTGCACAATGTTCACGACTGTGCTGAGAATGAGGCACTAAATCACATTGTTAGAAATATTCGAAGCACTTCACAAATTACACATTACTGACATCACATAGGGCTAAACGTCGGGTGTTGTTGCTACGTTGTTGCAACGGCAATAGGGTATGGTGGAGCATCTGCAGTACTCTGTTGAGATTGGACCAAGACCCACACATATGATGACGGCAATATGGTAGGAAGACACAGTGATAGGCTCTCCTCACGTCGATTAATTGTCTCTGAGGTCTACTTGTTGGGATACATCACTAGTCTAGGCCTCTTCTCTCGCTGGACAGTACTTTATGTTTCCCAATATTGCAGTTCGACGAGGGATGATGGCACGTGGAGTGACTCCACAAGTGTGTGAGGTCATCCTTACAGGATCGATCTAGGAGCGACGATTGCTAAAACTGCTCTCTAATAGAGAGGAGAAGTTAGAAATGAGACCATACATTTGTTAGTGTGGCACGATACTGCTTTGTGTATGCAGATCAGCCAATGATAGTGAGTTGTAAAAACCCAAACAGGTGAGTATATAGCGTCCCTTTCTGTCCTGAGGCACATGGGGCGCAGGTTCTGACACAATATGTGATCTTCTTCGTGTACTCACGACAACGTGGTCTGCCGCAGGGAATCCCTCCAAACGGCTGCCGCGTCCGGAGAGCTAGCAGGCTGTCGCGTGTGGGTCGCGTGTCAGTGTCAACGGCCATCCTCACTTTCGCTTGTGGCCCGGCGAGGATCCCGCGTAATCCCTCAGGTATATGGCCCGGTGACTGTCAGCTTGTAGGACCGGATGTTCTCGCGCCCTTCATGTCAGGTAGCGCGCTGACGCTTTCTTCTTGCAGGTAGCCGATGACCTCTGGCTGGCCTCTGCATTGCCACGATCCCCGTCATCTGCACAATTCTTACAAAAATCTTATGCCTAACTTTTCCCCATGACCTTCTATGTTATAATAAGTTTACATCACGACACATTGATGGTCTGTCATTTCAGACACTCTAATTTTAATTTTATAGTTATTTATCTGTAGCTATCATAACAAAAATCATGGAAATAATTTATCTTGATATTTGTGTAGAGACCGATCTCACTATTGTACATGGTGTGTGACGCTATATTGGATAAAGAACTAAATGTGTGGGCCCGCACTAATATTACTATTAATTATATAGATCGACAGTAGACATGCTCAAGAATTAACTACCATTTGCCAACGATCTACATTCTATGTCTTTTAATTCAGTTATGTTGTTATGCAGGTCTAAGTTTTACTGTGCTATAAGGAACGTGCAACTATGCTACTTTCGCTCGCCCGTCGTCCCTCCATTTCGGGTCTGTGGTTTGGTGACCTGAAAAATAGCATCTCAAACGGCGCGCGCCACACTTGTGGTAGAAAACCCCCGCAATAATAATCTAGTTATTGTTAAATCCTACAGTTTAACTTATCCTAGTATATCGTACTTTCCCTTTTATTTATTTTATTTTTTTTTGTTTGTTTACCTTATACAATACTCTTACATTATTCCTGTTACGTTGAGATGTCTCGCTGCTCGCCGCTATTGACGACAGTGATGTGCGCGCCGTACGACATGGCCGAGTTCTCACTACGCCTCACTGAAACTCCAGAGACTGGGTTAGCCATGGCTATACAAGACAATAAATTTATAGTTGAACTTAATTTTGTCTGTGATGCAGATTTAGCAATGAAAGCGCACCTTTCCAGAGGCAATGTAATTTGACCAAGCCAAGTCTGGTTCCTGTTGAGGATTCAGTCGCCCACCACACGCCAGCTACACAGTATGTCACGAATATCCTAGTATGAGTCACTGGTTATTCATCTGTGACAGTCGCAAGCAGCATGCTAAATCCCCAACCAGCACATTGGCATGGTAGGCTTTATGCCCGCATTTCTACCGTCTAGGGCACCATTGGAGTCAAACGCTCACAGGTTCACCCCGACTTGCAAGACAACGACGCTGGCGTATCACTGTAAAAACTATACTGCCCATATTCATCCTCGAAATCACGCAATATACCACAATCTTGCAGTGCACTGTTGCGTGCCTGCACGCATTGGTATGAACGTCTAACGAACTGGTTGTGGCCGCTATAGAGCGTATCACGACTTCTCAGAACGCTTCTAAAAGCACGTTCTTGTATGCGCCCGTTTGTGCGACATCTCCTCACTCATCATTATCCCTCAACATGGACACCAGACAGGAAAGGACAAAAACATTGCTCATGAAAAGGTAGTGTCTCCTACTCCATCGACATTGGAAGTCGCGAACACAAGCAGCAGTAAATCCTTATGCGAGACAACGCAGCGTGTTAATACTTTAGCAATCTTAATCTATTAGTGCAACGATTATTGTTCCCTGAAGAAAAGTTCATATATTTGCCTATTCTACTATGCACACCACTTACACTACTACTATAGCAAGGTTCATGTATTTGCCCATTCTACTATGTACACCACTTACACTACTACTTATTCCACGAACTTCTTTGTATGAGAGATGTCGTGGAGTCCTATGGACTAGCGCCAATCCCTTGTCAGACTCCCCCTCCTCTGACGTGCATTAGGATTTGCAGGTCTAATTTCAATCTCCTGGTTCTCCTGTGGTCCTTGATTTCGCTCTCTCCAGTTACGGTCGCTTTGCCGTTCGTTATTCCTCCTGTCCCAGATTCCTTGTCTAGATTGATCCTGTTCCCTAACGTTCTCGTTTCCGTGTCTCTGGTTTCCATAATCTTGAATAGCGTAACCTTGATTTCCGTAGCCCTGATTTCCTAACTGACGACCGCGATTATGCGATCTGTTGTCGTCTGCCCTTGCTGGCCCGTGGTATTTATTATTTTGCGCCTTCTTCCTGTCCTTTGCGTCTTGTTTATCGAAGACTACTTCGAGTTCGCGCAATAGACTCTTGAATGCTTCTATGTCAGATCCACACTTGCCGACAAGTGTCTGTTGATACCTAACAGGCAGTTTGGAAAAACAAAATTTGATGATTTCTCCCTTGCTATATGGACTATCTAAAAATTGATTCTTCTTGAGTAAATCATCAAAAAATTTGGTTTCGCTCCTTTGCCCGGACACTTCCAGTTCAGGACAAAATATTATTTCCTCTTTAATCCTGTCTTGCGTTTCCTTTGACCAGTAGATCCCCAGGAACGCATCAACAAATTCCTGATAAGTCTGACACGTTGCTGCCACATCCCGCATCTTTTCCGCGGCTTGGCCTTCGATGTTTCCACACATGAATTCTAATTTTGCCGGGGTTGGCCATGATGACGGTAATGAGTTTGTAAACTGCATCACCCAGCTCTTGGGATGCATCGACCATCCATTATCTCTGAACTTTTGGAATTTTAGTATCGACAGGAAGTGATTGTGATCAAAATCCTGTCCGATCCTCGCACGGGTGTTGTCACTCGTTTCCGATACTTGCACGCCTGCTGAGTGTCCTGATCTATCTTGCTGATAGCTGTGATGTGCTACCTCTATATCACAGTGGCAGTGGCACTCAGAATTCACTCTCCTAAGTGGGCTACAATTATTGGAGCTATTACTAGGGGTTTCTGCGTGTGCATTGTTAGTTCCGCACTCTGTCACTGGGCTAGAGCACGGCGGGCTTTTCCTCGGAGACACAATTCTGTGTACTCCATCATTGGTATTCGAACGCGCAGTGCTCGTGTGCCCGTTTCGCTCTAGTTTTGCTATCCGACTCTCTACTTCCTTCATTCGTTTCGTGATGTTCGTAACCGCAATATTACCTTGAGTCTTTAAGGCCGCTAGGGATTTTGAGTGGGCTTGTGTCGCACGTCGCAAGCGACCTGCAAGTTGAGAAGTTACTTTTGCGATTTTCATTGCCACTGTTGCTGCCGTTTGGGCTAGGCCTGCTACTTTTTGTGCTACCATTGACAATTGTTTTGCTTCTCCACATTCTTTCTTTATTGTTAGTAATTCCCCACGAATTTCCCCTATTTGCGAAATTATAGTCTGAGTGTCCTTCTTACGCTGTTTCTCATCTTCTTCTTTCATTGATCGTAGGAAGCTCAGTATTGGGTTAATGTCATCTTTTTGATCCTCGTCACACATGGGCGATGTAACTCTGGACACCTGGGCGCTAGAGCTCTGACGTGACCGAGCTGGCCCCTGTCTGCTCTCGTTCGTTTGCTTATAAGCTTCTGCTGCCGTCTCGACCTGTGTGCCTGTGTCTGTTTCATCCTCTACCTCGCTATCATAATCACGTCGCGACGTTGCTCTAAGATCGCGTCCAAATCACCGTCCTCATCAATGACCCTGTCGTCCTGTCCTGCTAAAAATGTGCCCATCTCACCTCCGAACCTATCCGCGTCAGTAAAGTGTCCCTTATCCATTATAGTATCCACTTTTCTTTTAGCTTCGCTCACTAATAGTCGTGAATTACTTCTCGTGATCATTCATGAGAAACAAAATTTATCTAAAATACACAGTAAAAATAATCTGCTCCCTGTGTTTTTACACATAGACATAAAATTTCAACAACGCTGTTCCAACGCTGTAATTATAAACACAATTTGATGTGGTACAGAAACCGCACACGAATCCGACAAAGTGCGATGTGGTACGGACACCACATCAACGAAACACAAAAACAATTAACAAAAAAAATATATACACTGAAAACAAAAACTGTAATCCTGCGCCGCTACTTAAAACTAATCACGGAACTACAAGAAAAACAAGTTGGGTATTAATCATTAAAAAAAAGTAGAGAAAAGAATTTGAATGTTCCTACTAAGAATCCCGTTTGCTTATCAGTGATTCACAGGAAAGATCCGAGGCTAAGGGTCGCCATTTTATGCGAGGTGCCGGGGCTAGAAGTGTATTTAACACTAAATTCTTCTAGAATCCACATATGTAAATGATGCTCTAAGCCCCCCCCCCCCTTATTCTAACTCCGACTTTTGCTGTTGCACAAGGATAAAAAAAAAAACGCGAACTGACTCTAATCAACCCTGCCAGTGGAGTAGAAGAGAGTTTGGCACCTGCAATAATTTAATTTGATAAATAAGTTAAATAAACGAAGGTTTCATTAACATAGTGAGGAATGATAGGGTTGCTCTACCGATTAACAGAATGAAAATTTTGTCCAAAATAACAATATGATTTATTAAGACTAAACACAAAATAATAAACAAAAACACTTGAAACCTTTACAATACATCAAATTGACTCAAATTGGATACTCAAACAAACGCTGTGAATGTGAAGTTGTCCCTAAACTAGATTGTGAGGATTATGCCGAAGTGGTATGTGGAGCCAATTCCTTGCAACTCAAATCTTAAGAGAAAACACACAGCCAACCCAACATTAATTGCTGCTACTCAAGACAGAACAAAGTTAGAAAAAGACGAACAGGCGCGCTCTGCTGAGCTCTGATTATCACCTAGGAAAATCCCTATCTGCAGGTGCTGCAGACATACATTACCAATCTGTCTTCTTAACTGCAAGAACACGATCTGGTGTACCGCAGGCGATGGCTGGTTGCTTCGACGTCCTTGACCGAAAGGCGAGAGCCGACTACCCAGAGCACCCGTACAATGACGAACACCGAACATTCCTGCCCCCACCACAGTGGCCGTGGTTAAACGTTCCAATCAGCAACTCGAAAACCGGCGGAAAATTCCACTCCATTGCCGGAGCACTACCATTCCACCAATGGAGATTCTTGGCGCCGATTTCTGCGCTGATTTTGCTACGTCACGGAGCTATGCCCGAAGCAAGCCAATCACAGTTACTATTTTGCAGAAAGCGCGGGAAGTTTCCCGCCACAACTGCCTGGGTACACAAGTCATTCCCACGCCTCGCTGGTAGCCCGCCAGAAAGTGTTTCCGCTAAGATTCTGCGAAGTAACGGAACCTCTAGCCCAGCCGCTACTTCAGACCCCTCCGGGCGTGTCTTTTGACAATGTCGGCGTCTGCAAAGCATTCAGTCGACTTCATCACACCCGTCGGCTTAGCAGAGCCCGCCTGTCACCGGACCACCCGGGTGACGAGAGACGCTGCGTGGGAAGTCCGCTTGTGAAGGAATAGCAACTTTTCACCGCATGCAATTAGAGAGGAGAATCGTAAGATAGAAATATGAGAGGGGGCTCATGCCACCTCTCAGTGTGATACGCCCCACCATCCAGGAGAGCTTCCACACTTGAACGAATCTCATTAGAAAACACCACCTATTTATACTCAGCTGTGTGCCTCTGTTTCGCTAAGCACACTGCTTCGTGTCACGTATGCATAACACTTAGATTGCCCAGTGGCCCCCCCCCCCCCTCTGCCTGTAACTTGCGCCATGCAAACCGCTGTGTGTGCCTTCTTCGGCGTTCTACGCCCCTGTGGCCTCTATCTGCCTTCGAAACTGGTGGTATGCATAACTCACTGCAATCCAGCCGACACCTGCCTGTGATTTGCACTCAGAATATTGCACAAAACTAACTTCTCCTATCCTAAACGATGGTGCCGCTACAAATAAATTAATTTGCGTCCAAGACCTTCCACAATTCACTGTGTGCCATTACACAGTTAAATACACTGAGGTGACGGAGGTCGTGGGATTACGAAATGCACATATAGAGACGGCGATACTATCACGTACACAAGGTATAAAAGACCAGTGTATTGGTGGATCTGTCATTTGTACTCAGGTGATTCATGTGAAAGGATATCCGATATGAGTATGACCGCACGACGAGAATTAACAGACTTTCAATGCAGAATGGTAGTTGGAGCTAGGTGCATGGGACATTCCATTTTGTAAATCATTAAGGAATTCAATATTCTGATATCCACAGTGTCTTGACTGTGCCGAGAATACCAAATTTCAGGCATTACCTCTCACCACGAAAAACACAGAGGCCGACAGCCTTCACTTAACGATCGAGTGCAGCGGCGTTTGCGTAGAACTGTCAGTGCTACCAAACATACAACATTGCACAAATCAATATGGAACGTACGATGAACGTATCCGTTAGGGCAGTGCGGCGAAATTTAGCGTTAATCTGCTGTGGAAGCAGACGACCGACGCGAGTGCCTTTGCTAACAGCACGACATCACTTGCAGCGGCTCTCCTGGGCTTGTGACCCTATCGGTTGGACCTTATGTAATTAGGTTTAGTTAGTGGGGTGACCATCATTCGAATTTATCGCCTTTTCAAGAGCATTGGAATGCCAAGGGTTTCTAGTGTATGTTTCTCTTTCTGTATGTGCTTCATTGGTGCAGTTCGAGTAGGGCGCGAGAAAAACATCTCTGTGAGAAGAATGTAGTGTGACGGTAGTGCCATTTGTATGTTGTATGTGTGTGTTTTCTGTTATACGTCTATCAACAGTGACGATGCGTGTATTTTAATTCAACCGCTCACTCACGTCCACGTGTCAGTACTCGCTGCACAGGCAAAAATTACAACAGGACCGTAGATGACTGGAAAATAGTGACCTGGTCAGATGAGTCCCGATGCCAATTGGTAAAAGTTGGTGGTAGGATGACGCAGACCCCACGAAGACATGAGCTCAAGTTGTAAACAAGGCCCTGAGCAAACTGATGGTGGCTCCATAATGGTGTGCGCTCCACTGAACTGGTCATTGACTCGAAACTGTTGTGTTGGGCTTCTTGGGACCATTTCCAGCCCTCCAATGCTTCTTCCTCGCCGGCATAGCTGAGATCGCGGCGGCAACAAGCACCAGTGATCCGGCGTCCCAATCTGTGGCCCTCGGCTCCGGGGATGTCTCCGGCGTGTGTGGGGAGCCGAGACGACTGCCCGCGGTAGCGAGCCGAAGAGTGGCCCACCGCTGGCTGGCTGCGGACCCCGCATCGGCCTCAGAGGTTTGAACCAACGACCCGTCATGGACTGGGACGCTGTTTCTGCGTGTAGGCCAGTGGTGTGATAACGCCACACTGTCCAGGAGAGCTGCCACCCTTGAATGAATCTCGTTAGAAAATGCCACCTATTTATACTCAGCTGTGCGCCTCTATTTCGCTAATCATGCCGCTTCGCGTTGCGTATGCATAACACTTAGGTTTGCCAATGACCCCCTTCTGCCTGTCACTTGCGCCATGCAAAACGCTGTGTGTGCCTTGTGGTGTTTCAAAAGTCTAATCAGGAAACATCGCATTTCTTTACCGCTGCCGGCCGAAGTGGCCGTGCAGTTCTGGGTGCTTCAGTCCGGAACCGCGAGACCGCTACGGTCGCAGGTTCGAATCCTGCCTCGGGCATGGATATGTGTGATGTCCTTAGGTTAGTTCGGTTTAACTAGTTCTAAGTTCTAGGGGACTAATGACCTAAGCAGTTGAGTCCCATAGTGCTCAGAGCCATTTGAACCATTTTTTTTCTTTACCGCTTGAACGACGCCAGGTAAGAAATGTTAATATATATATTTATTTATTTATTTGTAGTATGTTAAGTGGGGACTTGTTATTTAAAAGATTTTGTTTCTTTTCTTTCATGTCGAGCGTGGCAGCAAGATGATCCAGTGGGGATTCCAAATGCGGAGGACGACGAGAGCTAACCACTATTGCATTGTAGTCGACGGCCGGCGCCTGGAAGAACCGTTGAAACATCATGCCCACCATTATTAAAATACGTTTTATGTTTTTTTTCATAAAATGAAAAGGAGTTCAATGTTGAATGTGGAATGATAAAGTTTGTAAGTGGATGTCAATTGGTTATCAACTGTTAAATAAACTTCGAGCAGGAAGTTAAAACAGTCAGTTGACTCTATTGTTACGACATACATCGTAAATATTACTTATGTGTGAAATTCGCAAACTTTATTAAAATTCAGACTGCTTGAAGAGATCCTGGCAGAATTTTATCAGGAGTGTGGACGATTTTCAATAATTAACTAGTTTAAAGTTTTATTAATGAGAAGTCGACACGTATTGACATTTTGAAAATAATCGATACTGTGAAGTGTATTAAAATTCTGTTTTAAAACTTTATCGGCGATTGTGGCCAAGAAGATCGGTTTTAAAGTGGAATATTTCGTTAAATGATGGTTCAAATGGCTCTGAGCACTATGGGACTCAACTGCTGTGGTCAGAAGTCCCCTAGAACTTAGAACTACTTAAACCTAACTAACCTAAGGACATCACTCACATCCATGCCCGAGGCAGGATTCGAACCTGCGACCGTAGCTGTCGTGCGGTTCCAGACTGTGGCGCCTTTAACCGCTCGGCCACTCTGGCCGGCTTTCGTTAAATGAGAACAAGACTGATTCTTTAGTGACATTAATTAATTATTTAAGGAAAAATTAGGAGAATTTCCATTTATTCTGGCAAAGATATCAAGGAGTGTCAGACCGCACAACGAACATATAGAAACTCTGTGACTTTGTTGATCTGAAAAAAAAAAAAAACAAAAACAAAAAAAAAACGATAAAACTTATCCACAACAGGGACTGGTGAATTTTTGCTGCGGCTATCCTTATTTTCTAGGTTGAATCTGCTACAGCTCAATGTTTTGGTTTATGGATTTTTCAAGTAACTGGGAAAACAACTTATAATTTGATCTGCAGTGGACCATCGATATTGGGTACACGGTTAGGCTGTTGTGAAGCCTGTTGGTCTGCGGATTGCCTTTCTTTCCCCTGCTGCAGACATCGTTGCTGAGTTGCTGCGACAGGATCGGCGGTTCAGCGCAGCCTTCTCCGGCAGTTCTACGCCCCTGTGGCCTCTATCTGCCTTCGAAACTGCTGGTATGCGTAACTCACTGCAATCCAGCCCGCACCTGGCTGTGACTTGTGTCGGAATATCGCACAAAACAAACTTCCCCTATCCTAAACGGTGGTGCCGCAACATATTGATCCGTTTCGAAACATCATCATCATCTACACTCCTGGAAATTGAAATAAGAACACCGTGAATTCATTGTCCCAGGAAGGGGAAACTTTATTGACACATTCCTGGGGTCAGATACATCACATGATCACACTGACAGAACCACAGGCACATAGACACAGGCAACAGAGCATGCACAATGTCGGCACTAGTACAGTGTATATCCACCTTTCGCAGCAATGCAGGCTGCTATTCTCCGATGGAGACGATCGTAGAGATGCTGGATGTAGTCCTGTGGAACGGCTTGCCATGCCATTTCCACCTGGCGCCTCAGTTGGACCAGCGTTCGTGCTGGACGTGCAGACCGCGTGAGACGACGCTTCATCCAGTCCCAAACATGCTCAATGGGGGACAGATCCGGAGATCTTGCTGGCCAGGGTAGTTGACTTACACCTTCTAGAGCACGTTGGGTGGCACGGGATACATGCGGACGTGCATTGTCCTGTTGGAACAGCAAGTTCCCTTGCCGGTCTAGGAATGGTAGAACGATGGGTTCGATGACGGTTTGGATGTACCGTGCACTATTCAGTGTCCCCTCGACGATCACCAGTGGTGTACGGCCAGTGTAGGAGATCGCTCCCCACACCATGATGCCGGGTGTTGGCCCTGTGTGTCTCGGTCGTATGCAGTCCTGATCGTGGCGCTCACCTGCACGGCGCCAAACACGCATACGACCATCGTTGGCACCAAGGCAGAAGCGACTCTCATCGCTGAAGACGACACGTCTCCATTCGTCCCTCCATTCACGCCTGTCGCGACACCACTGGAGGCGGGCTGCACGATGTTGGGGCGTGAGCGGAAGACGGCCTAACGGCGTGCGGGACCGTAGCCCAGCTTCATGGAGACGGTTGCGAATGGTCCTCGCCGATACCCCAGGAGCAACAGTGTCCCTAATTTGCTGGGAATTGGCGGTGCGGTCCCCTACGGCACTGCGTAGGATCCTACGGTCTTGGCGTGCATCCGTGCGTCGCTGCGGTCCGGTCCCAGGTCGACGGGCACGTGCACCTTCCGCCGACCACTGGCGACGACATCGATGTACTGTGGAGACCTCACGCCCCACGTGTTGAGCAATTCGGCGGTACGTCCACCCGGCCTCCCGCATGCCCACTATACGCCCTCGCTCAAAGTCCGTCAACTGCACATACGGTTCACGTCCACGCTGTCGCGGCATGCTACCAGTGTTAAAGACTGCGATGGAGCTCCGTATGCCACGGCAAACTGGCTGACACTGATGGCGGCGGTGCACAAATGCTGCGCAGCTAGCGCCATTCGACGGCCAACACCGCGGTTCCTGGTGTGTCCGCTGTGCCGTGCGTGTGATCATTGCTTGTACAGCCCTCTCGCAGTGTCCGGAGCAAGTATGGTGGGTCTGACACACCGGTGTCAATGTGTCCTTTTTTCCATTTCCAGGAGTGTACATCTACATCCACATCCATACTCCGCAAGCCACCTGACAGTGTGTAGCGGAGGGTACCTTGAGTACCTCTATCGGTTCTCCCTTCTATTCCAGTCTCGTATTGTTCGTGGAAAGAAGGATTGTCGGTATGGCTCTGCGTGGGCTCTAATCTCTCTGATTTTATCCTCATGGTCTCTTCGTGAGATATACGTAGGAGAGAGCAATATACTGCTTGACTCCTCGGTGAAGGTGTGCTCTCGAAACTTCAATAAAAGCCCGTACCGAGCTACTGAGCGTCTCTCCTGCAGAGTCTTCCACTGAAGCTTATCTATCATCTCCGTAACGCTTTCGCGATTACTAAATGATCCTGTAACGAAGCGCGCTGCTCTTCGTTGGATCTTCTTTATCTCTTCTATCAACCCTATCTGGTACGGATCCCCCACTGCTGAGCAGTGTTCAAGCAGTGGGCGAACAAGCGTACTGCAACCTACTTCCTTTGTTTTCGGATTGCATTTCCTTAGGATTCTTCCAACGAATCTCAGTCTGGCATCTGCTTTACCGACGATCAACTTTATATGATCATTCCACTTTAAATCACTCCTAATGCGTACTCCCAGATAATTTATGGAAGTAGCTGCTTCCAGTTGCTGACCTGCTATATTGTAGGTAAATGATAAGGGATCTTTCTTGCTATGTATTCGCAGCACATTACACTTGCATACATTGGGATTCAATTGCCATTCCCTGCACCATGCGTCAATTCGCTGCAGATCCTCCTGCATTTCAGTACAATTTTCCATCGTTACAACCACTCGATATACCACAGCATCATCCGCAAAAAGCCTCAGCGAACTTCCGATGTCATCCACAAGGTCATTTATGTATATTGTGAATAGCAACGGTCCTACGACACTCCCCTGCGACACACCTGAAATCACTCTTACTTCGGAAGACTTCTCTCCATTGAGAATGACATGCTGCGTTCTGTTATCTAGAAACTCTTCAATCCAATCACACAATTGGTATGATAGTCCATATGCTCTTACTTTGTTCATTAAACGACTGTGGGGAACTGTATCGAATGCCTTGCGGAAGTCAAGATACATGGCATCTACCAGGGAACCCGTGTCTATAGCCCTCTGAGTCTCGTGGACGAATAGCGCGAGCTGGGTTTCACATGACCGTCTTTTTCGAAACCCATACTGATTCTTACAGAGTAGATTTCTAGTTTCCAGAATAGTCATTATACTCGAACATAATACGTGTTCCAAAATTCTACAACTGATCGACGTTAGAGATATAGGTCTACAGTTCTGCACATCTGTTCGACATCCCTTCTTGAAAACGGGGATGACCTGTGCCCTTTTCCAATCCTTTGGAACGCTACGCTCTTCTAGAGACCTACGGTACACCGCTGCAAGAAGGGCGGCAAGTTCCTTCGCGTACTCTGTGTAAAATCGAACTGATATTCCATCAGCTCCAGCGGCCTTTCCTCTTTTGAGCGATTTTCATTGTTTCTCTATCCCTCTGTCGTCTATTTCGATATCTACCATTTTGTCATCTGTGCGACAATCTAGAGAAGGAACTACAGTGCTGTCATCCTCTGTGAAACAGCTTTGGAAAAAGACATTTAGTACTTCGGCCTTTAGTCTGTCATCCTCTGTTTCAGTACCATTTTGGTCACAGAGTGTCTGGACATTTTGTTTTGATCCACTTACCGCTTTGACATAACACCAAAATTTCTTAGGATTTTCTGCCAAGTCAGTACATACTTTCGAATTCATTGAACGCTTCTCGCATGGCCCTCCTCACATTACATTTCGCTTCGCGTAATTTTTGTTTGTCTGCTAGGCGTTGGCTATGTTTATGTTTACTGTGAAGTCCCCTTTGCTTCCGAAGCAGTTTTCTAACTCGGCTGTTGTAACACGGCGGCTCTTTTCCATCTCTTACGATCTTGCTTGGCACATACTCATCTAACGCATAATGTACGATGGTTTTGAACTTTGTCCACTGATCCTCAACACTATCTGTACTTAAAATAAAACTTCTGTGTTGAGCCGTCAGGTACTCTGAAATCTGCTTTTTGCCACTTTTGCTAAACAGAAAAATCTTCCTACCTTTTTTAATATTTCTATTTACGGCTGAAATCATCGATGCAGTAACCGCTTTATGATCGCTGATTCCCTGTTCTGCGTTAACTGTTTCAAATATTTCGGGTCTGTTTGTCACCAGAAGGTCTAATATGTTATCGCCACGAGTCGGTTCTCTGTTTAACTGCTCAAGGTAGTTTTCAGATAAAGCACTTAAAAAATTTCACTGGATTCTTTGTCCCTGCCACCCGTAATGAACGTTTGAGTCTCCCAGTCTATATCCGGCAAATTAAAATCTCCACCCAGAACTATAACATGGTGGGGAAATCTACTCGAAATATTTTCCAAATTATCCTTCAGGTGCTCAGCCACAACAGCTGCTGAGCCAGGGGACCTATAGAGACATCCAATTACCATGTCTGAGCCTGCTTTAACCGTGATCTTCACCCAAATTATTTCACATTTCGGATCTCCGTCAATTTCCTTCGATACTATTGCACTTCTTATCGCTATAAATACGCCTCCCCATTCACTGTGCAGCTTGTCTCTGCGGTATACATTCCAATCTGAGTTTAGAATTTAATTACTGTTTACATCTGGTTTCAGCCAACTTTCCGTCCCTAGTACTATGTGGGCATTGTGACCGTTTATTAATGAGAGCAGTTCTGGGACCTTTCTATAGACGCTCCTGCAGTTTACTATTAGCACATTAATATTGGTATTCCCTGTTGCATTTTGCCTACTCCTACCTTGCCACGTCTCAGGAGGCGTCTTGTCGGGCCTAGGGAGGGAATTCTCTAACCTAAAAAACCCACATGTGCACTCCACACGTACTCCGCTACCCTTGTAGCCGCTTCCTGCGTGTAGTGCACGCCTGACCTATTCAGGGGGAACCTACATTTCTCCACCAGATAGCGGAGGTCGAGAAATTTGCAGCCCAGATCTCCTCAGAATCGTCTGAGCCTCTGGTTTAAGCCTTCTACTCGGCTCCAAACCAGAGCACCGCGATCGGTTCTGGAAACGATACTACAAATAGTTAGCTCAGATTCCACCCCGCGAGCGAGGCTTTCCGCCTTTACCAGTTCCGCCAACCGCCTGTACGAACTGAGGATGACCTCTGAGCCCAGACGGCAGGAGTCACTGGTGCCGACATGGGCAACAATTTGCAGTCGGGTGCACCCAGTGCTCTCTATCGCCGCCGGCAGGGCCTCCTCCACATCTCGGATGAGACCCCCCGGCAAGCAGACAGAGTGAACACTGGCCTTCTTCCCCGACCTTTCCGCTATTTCTCTAAGGGGCTCCATCACTCGCCTAACGTTGGAGCTCCCAAAACTAATAAACCCCTCCCCCCGTGTGCCTGCTCGGACCTTGCTGAAGAAGCGGCCACATGTCCACTCACAGGCAGAGCGGGCGATGCCACACGGCCAGCCTCCACATTGACCCTCCGCCTCGTGCGCCGCGAGCGCCGCTGAACCCGCCACTCCCCTTGGGGAGAGTGTGGCTCAACCGCGCCCGGTACCCGCGAAGAAAATGGTTCGAATGGCTCTGAGCACTATGCGACTTAACTTCTGAGGTCATCAGTCGCCTAGAACTTAGAACTACTTAAACCTAACTAACCTAAAGACATCACACACATCCATGCCCGAGGCCTGCTACCGTAGCGGTCGCGCGGTACCAGACTGAAGCGCCTGGAACCACTCGGCCGCAACGGCCTGCTATAAATGTGAACGGCGGCTCAAAACGTGCAGCGCACCACGGACACAGGACGGTGGAAGCAGTATCATGCTGTGGGAGGTATTCTTCTACGCTTTCATGGGACCTGTGGTAATAATTGAAGACAGGTTGACAGCTGCGAACCACCTGCACCCCCTTATGTTTGATGCCTTCCCCTACGACGATGTTATCTTTCGGCAGTATAATTGTCCGTGTTTCGGAGCCAGAATCGAGCTACAGTGGTTTGAGGAGCTTTATAGCGAACTGGGGCTGATTTCTTGGAGACCAAATTCGCCTGATGTAAATCCTATGGATCCCATCTGGGTCGCTTTCGGGCAACATGGTCGCGTACGCAAATCAGCAGCCCGTTGTTTACGCGAATTACATGACTTGTGCGTAGACATCTAATGTCACATACATCCACAAAGCTATCAATACACTATCGGATCCCCGATATGCAGGATCAGTGGCGAATTCGTTCGAAAGACGGACAAACAAACTATTAATCATGTGGTCGCAATTTTTTGGCTTATCAGTGTCTATTGTACAGATATTAATTGAGTTGCTTTTAAATGCGGGTAGAGAGTGTGACTGAAGCAAGTGTCGCTAAGGAGACAGATGCTGCAGAGGCAGCAAGTTTTTTAGCAAGTTTCTGCGTGTACCATTAATGTGGACCGTTAATTTCTTTTCTGAAAAAGAGTTGCAGCTACTCGTAGCGCTCGCGATCCACTGAAAACTGTTTCAGCATTCTTTAGAAAAATGTTGTTAGAAAGAAGCAGTACCAATTGTCTCATTGACTCATCAGTTCGTGGTTTAATAAAACTCATACAAGAACTAAATATCATTTATCTTTTGTCATTATAAAAATTAAAGGATTCAAAAAAATTCTTTCCCATTCTAAGCTTTAGTTAGGCGCTACTGTTAATGGTGGGAGGAGGGGCTAATAGTTAATACATGATTGCACTCAGGGATAATGGCCTCACAAAAGCTGGAAGCATTGCCTTACACCAGCTATTCCACTGGGTGTCCATAAAGTCTGCTTACATAGGAAATTTTAATAAATGATAATAAAGCACATTATAGTTACTTTAATGTAAATAAATAATATTTCCAACACGATCTCCGTGCTTCTCAATGCATATTTTGATGAGCCTAGCAAGATTAAGGGGAACTCTATGGAATAGGTCTGCTGTAGAGTTTAGCACACTAGTTGGTAATGCGTTCTGCCAGGTGGTTTAAATTTCTAATCTTCATCCAGTAAGCTTTCAGCATTTGATGGAAAAGAAACCAAGGGGAGAAAGATCTGGCGAACGAAGAGACCACACCACATGATTTCTGCTCTCAATCCAGTGACGCAAATTGTCATTCAACCGCTCTCTAACAGCAGCAGAAAAATGTGGGGCTGGGGGGGGGGGGGGGGGAGGGAGGGGGAGGGGGCATCCAGGTGAGACTCATCCGAAAGTTCAATCTGCGGCATCAATTTGTCTCCAAGCACGTTCAGGTAAGTCTCGCCCGTTACACGTTCATCAAAGAAGAAAGGTCTTAGCTCATGAGCTTTCCACAAACACCATCACTTTTTGACAGCGCTGCTGTCTGGTTGCAGTCATTCAGTGTGGATTGCCTTGAGACCAGTACCGAAGATTTTGTCTGTTCGCTTCACATTTGATATAAAATACAGTTTTATCACTGAACAATACCAATTTATCTGTAAATCTTTCACACATCTGCATGCTTATCTCGGGGTCATCTTCATTTAAGTGATGCAATGATCTGTAACATGTACGGATGAAGACTCTCCTCCACCAGGATTTTGTGGATGGTTGATCTTGAACACCCAACGCCGTGGGTGTCCGACGAAGCGATTTTTTTGGGCTAGCAAAAACCTTAATCAAGATAGCTTCCTTTTTTTTTAACTTGGTACTTAATTTCCCGAGAAATAGGTTGACGATGATGGTGTCGAAGAGTAAATTCCACTTCAGAGAGACCAACTCCATTCGTTCTTCTTTAGACAGAGCCGTCATTCAATTAATAAAAAAAAAGAGAAAACAACAATTTGTTAGAATTATTAGAGTTTATTTTATTATTATTTACTTATTTATTAATATTTATAGAATACAGAGTATTTATTAGAATTCCCTGTGTACCCATGTAAGCGTATTGTCATATCGCTGGCTGAGTTGTGGAGTATATTTGCGGGCAGCCGCACCTGCAGAGAGTCGAGCGTGGGACACGGAAATGTTATGTTGTGTTGTGTGTAGCTCTGAATGTGAGAGGCATTGTTAGCATGGAAGTTGAAGTGTTGCGACAATTGTTATTACAGTAAAGTGATAAAATAAGTAAATGATTCAGATGAAAGTGCATCTGAAGTAACTTAAAAATGAGCAGTGCTGCTGATAAAGTATATGTGTATCCTCTCGCTGCGTGTCGTACCGTACAGTATCAAACACCCGCGCCGTGTTCGGTCTCCCAGAATGAACTGAAGTGAATCAGTAGAAATTAGTTACCATAAAAGAGTGCAGTCAAGTGCCAGTGATTTGTAGCGAGCGTGAGAACGTGCGTTCGGCCATCGCGTTTCCGCATTATCAACAGTCAGCCGCGCCGTGACGGTTACGCGCACGCTAGTACAAGTGAGAACTGAGAACTGAAAAATTAACTTTACGAACAGTGTTAAAATATCATTACTAGTGTCAAGGACGACTGGTACCAAATATCTGTGTATGCCTGACAAGAGTAAGAACTGTCGTGCGATCTTTCGGCTTCCGCATCGTGAACAATCGTCCCTTGTCCGAATGATGTGGACTGTTAATCATCCATTAATTGGGATAACACTTATGAATTAGAATGTAAACAGTGCAACCTGCGATTTTCCTTTAATCGTCTCTGAATATAGTTGTTCATACCAGACGTCGAACAGTGTTGTGGCTCCCCTAAACCCACTTGCATATTTCGATAGATAATTTCAGGCAAGCCAGCAGCAGTGTGGGCAGAACAGTACGACCGCTGCGGGATTTCCAGGTACGTGGTGTGGACAGGGCGCACGGTTCAGAAACGACGAACAGTTTAAAGGTACCACCCCACCCATTTGTACTCCCGGGCGTGTTACACCCAAACGTTGTGGACACCCAGGAAGTAGAGACATTAGAACATTAGACTTCAGGCAACGCTAAGGTTATTGTGCAACAGGAGTGGCGCATTGTCGGAAAACAGAACATGTTCTGGATTTTCTGCCGCACGGGTAACACGTGCATCACAGTGTGGGAGTGAAATGACTGGCAACCGGAAACTTACTCCAAACCTGAAGTGCGCGGGACAGTACGATTCTTGCAGACAAAACTAGGACTGTTGATATTTTTAAAAATATCGGGAACGCGATACGTCAATATTTAAAACAATAAAAGTGTCGACGTCGATATATCAAGGGAAGTATACATACATCGATATGTCAACGAAAAATTATCGACGTACTGGTCTATAAAAATATCGTTTTCACACTGTAAACATACTGCTGGTTTTAGATCTATATATTTAAGTATTGATTTATTGTCAGATATTCTGCAGATCAACAAGCTAACTACCTGCTTATTCCCATTACAGCAAGAACTGAAAGGAAAACGATGTACGTTCTCGCTTGGTGATAACACTTTGCTAACAATGGTATCTGCATGTAACAGGCACAATATAAGGTGTCCGATGGGTCCGTCGTCAGGTTTCGTCACATATCGGATTTGTCTGGAACGCTTCGTGACGACTTCCCTCTTTTTTTCACTTCTGCAGACGCCGGCGACCTAGTAGCTGTAGTGCAAAAATTGCGAGGGGAAGTTAAACATTGCAGATTCTGTTGGTAGCACCGAGCACCGATTACGTCAGCATATCCGCTCACACGTCTCCGCCCACTGCAGAAACCAGTCTCGTCATTTAGATTACGGTCTTCTTTCCCAGCAACTGGTGGTGGTGGTGGTGGTGGTGGTTAGTGTTTAACGTCCCGTCGACAATGAGGTCATTAGAGACTGAGCGCAAGCTCGGGTGAGGGAAGGATGGGGAAGGAAATCGGCCGTGCCCTTTCAAAGGAACCATCCCGGCATTTGCCTGAAGCGATTTGGGGAAATCACGGAAAACCTAGATCAGGATGGCCGGAGACGGGATTGAACCGTCGTCCTCCCGAATGCCAGTCCAGCCCAGCAACTGTTTTTGTAGAATGCTGATGTGAAGAAACAGTACACAAGTTGTGTTATACTTTCTTTTTTAACGCAACTGGTGTCCTATTTCTCCACAAGGAAAATCTTGTTTTTCCATTCACATCGCCACCCTCCAGTGCAATCGAACTTCTTCTTTGTGCCATATGTACCTGCTTCACACAGTCAACGAGAAAGACTGGAGGCGGTAGGTGCTGAAAAAGTAGTAAGACACCTTCATACAGTGAAAGTAAAATTATTTTCTGCCACTTCAAAAGAACTATTTCATTTATTTAACGAATATTGCAAAAAATATAACATAATAATATCGGCACTCGATATCGACTTTTCGAATGAAATATATCTATATATCGTGGAAAGACATGCAGCCAAGAAACGTCGATACTTTTATGAAACCTAGAAGTATCGGTATTTCATCAACGGCCCCAGTCTCAAGTGCAGACCGTTTCACCGTGAAATTCTGACTGTACCTGGAGCAAAAGCAATATCCTGTTTCATAGTGAAATAGTGCCAACAATTCGATAAAGGCCGCACAGATGTGGGTGACGCCGCTCGGGAAGGAAGACCTTCGATATCGACCACGGACGATGATGTTCAGGCAATCGAGCGACTGATCTGCATCACACGCAGACGACAGCGAGGTCGTTCTCACTGCGGTTTCCGAATGGCCCCGTTGGCAGGTAGTGGGTTTCGGCGAGCAGTTGAACGACTGTTAGAGCGTTCCAACAGTCGTGTACAGAGACCTGGCGACTACTTTGTGAAATAGAGTCATGTATCTGTGTCACTCTGAAGTGTAATGCAGCATTCAGTATAAGTTACTTTGACATGATGATACGTAACTTACTTTTTGAAGTCCCCTCGTAAATGGCATGTCGCCATATTTCTCCTCAGAAGATTTATTCTAATCGCAAAACTGGTTCGTTCCAGTATAGTAGCAGAGATCGTAATTATAACCCACAGAATATGCAGATAACTAACTACTCCACTTACTGCCATTACGTGATTCAAGTTTTTGGTTTTGGTCTGCTTTTTACAAATTTTAGCCTCATTTCACTTTCATTTACTAAAAGACAGAACAACCTTACTGCTGTTTTGTCAAATAGTGACATTATTGGAAAAACATTGCTGTTTTGTGGTACAGAATATTGATAGCATGCATGCAACAGTAACTACAGTTTGGTTTTGGATTGCTTTATTCAAAAAGGCCATTACCAATTTAGAACTTATGCATTTATCCTCAGACTCGTCAGCTGCCCTACGCTAATTAATGATTGTTTCGAAATACAGTGTGTGACAAAGACGGTTGTGGTACGTAAGTTGCAGTCTAACACGAGTTTGTACTGCGACCAACATTGTTACTCATTTTAAATTGTCAGTTTTTGTTAATCGTAGGAGAGCTCACCTGTCAACCAAGGTACCATGTGCTCGTGAAAAAGCCGTCTAACGATTAATGTAAAAAATCGAAACTGGTAACAATGTTTTTTCAATCAAGTAAACCGTATATGTATTCGCTATTGTACATTATCGTCATTTAGAACCACCTCATACCCGCAGTCAGAAAGTGAAATAACCGAAGAAATCGATGACGGACGAACGGTAATCTATCCGTTAGGACAGTTAAGCGAAATTTGGCGTTAATTAGCTATGGCAGCAAACGACCACGGGATTTTTCCAAGAGCTACCAAACCCGATGTTTTATCGTTTTGGTTTTCGACAGCTTCGAAAAACAGCCTATTTACGTAATAGAGCTATCTCCATTGAAGTGGGGAACCGGTATGCCTCGTTTTAGAAAGCTAGTTTCTTCCAGAAGGCGGTATTTTAAACAATTTGAATTGATTGAAACATCAATAATCGATTGCTTTTCAAACAAACTTCGTACATAAAATCTGATCGAAATTCCTATTCACCACATGAAATAGTCTCGATTGCTATACTTAGGATAATAATAATAACACCCCAATACATTTCTGTTTTTGTTGTTTTTCTGTGGTAAATTATGTTTCTTATATTTTACCTTTTCTATCCCGATCCCATATCGGTTCAATGTGCTATAAAATGAAACGTATGTATGTTGTTGTTGTGGTCTTCAGTCCTGAGACTGGTTTGATGCAGCTCTCCATGCTACTCTATCCTCTGCAAGCTTCTTCATCTCCCAGTACCTACTGCAACCTACATCCTTCTGAATCTGCTTAGTGTATTCATCTCTTGGTCTCCCTCTGCGATTTTTACCCTCCAAGCTGCCCTCCAATACTAAATTGGTGATCCCTTGATGCCTCAGAACATGCCCTACCAACCGATCCATTCTTCTAGTCAAATTTCTCTTCTCTCCAATTCTATTCAGTACCTCCTCATTAGTTATGTGATCTGCCCATGTAATATTCAGCATTCTTCTGTAGCACCACATTTCGAAAGCTTCTATTCTCTTCTTGTCTAAACTATTTATCGACCATGTTTCACTTCCATACATGGCTACACTCCATACAAATACTTTCAGAAACGACTTCCTGACACTTAAATCTATACTAGATGTTAACAAATACCTCTTCTTCAGAAACGCTTTCCTTGCCACTTCCAGTCTACACTTTATATCCTCTCTACTTCGACCATCATCAGTTATTTTGCTCCCCAAATAGAAAAACTCCCTTACTACTTTAAGTTTCTCATTTCCTAATCAAATTACCTCAGCATCACCCGACTTAATTCGACTACGTTCCATTATCCTCATTTTTATTTTGTTGATGTTCATCCTATATCATCCTTTCAAGACACTGTCCATTCCGTTCAGCTGCTCTTCCAGGTCCTTTGCTGTCTCTGACAGAATTACAATGTCATTGGCGAACCTCAAAGTTTTTATTTCTTCTCCATGGATTTTAATACCTACTCCGAATTTTTCTTTTGTTTACTTTACTGCTTGCTCAATATACAGATTGAATAACATCGGGGAGACGCTACAACCCTGTCTCACTCCCTTCCCAACCACTGCTTCCCTTTCATACCCCTCGACTCTTACAACTGCCATCTGGTTTCTGTACAAATTGTAAATAGCCTTTCGCTCCATGTGTTTTTCCCCTGTCGCCTTCAGAATTTGGAAGAGAGTATTCCAGTCAACGTTGTCAAAAGCTTTCTCTAAGTCTACAAATGCTAGAAACGTAAGTTTGCCCTTCCTTAATCTAGCTTCTAAGATAAGTCGTAGGGTCAGTATTGCCTCACGTGTTCCAACCTTTCTACGGAATTTCGAACTGATATTCCCCGAGGTCGGCTCCTACCAGTTTTTCCATTCGTCTGTAAAGAATTTGTGTTAGTATTTTGCAGCCTTGACTTATTAAACTGATAGTTCGGTAATTTTCACATCTGTCAACACCTGCTTTCTTTGGGATTGGAATTGAAGTCTGAGGGTATTTCGCCTGTCTCATACATCTTGCTCACTAGATGGTAGAGTTTTGTCAGGGCTGGCTCTCCCAAGGCTGTCAGTAGTTCTAATGGAATGTTGTCTACTCCCGGAGCCTTGTTTCGACTCAGGTCTCTGTCAAACTCTTCAAGCAGTATCATATCTCCTATTTCATCTTCATCTACATTCTCTTCCATTTCTATAATATTGACCCCAAGAACATCGCCCTTGTATAGACCTTCTATATACTCCTTCCACCTTTCTGCTTTCCCTTCTTTGCTTAGAACTGGGTTTCCATCTGAGCTCTTGATGTTCATACGTGTGGTTCTCTTATCTCCAAAGGTCTCTTTAATTTTCCTGTAGGCAGTATCTATCTTACCCCTAGTGATATGCGCCTCTACATCCTTACATTTGTCCTCTAGCCACCCTTGGTTAGCCATTTTGCACTTCCTGTGGATCTCATTTTTGAGACGTTTGTATTCCTTTTTGCCTGCTTCATTTACTGCATTTACTGTATGGATATAGAACCCAAACTCTGCGAGGGACTCCCTTCTTCATTATGGTGCACTGAATCTTCAGTAAAATGGACTTTCGTTGAAATTAACCATATTCAAAGCTTCAAGTGACGTTTATAAAGGACGACGAAAAAATTTTCGTTCGAATGTCGTAGAATCCAGATTTTGGGTACAGATCAAGCAAAATCGCCATGAGCACTGAGGCAATCACACCATCGACGCAGCAGGTTGAACGTACCCTTTTGGTGAAAGACAGTGTCCTGCTGCGTGAAGAAGTTCGTAACTGCCTGCTGCACATCTTCGTCCTACAGGAACTGGCGACCCTTCAAGGAACTGAATGCGTGACAATCGCATGGGACTACAAGGCAGTGCTCGAGTGTCTCCCACTTGTTTTCGCCTGTAACGGTTGAGTCTGGCTTCCCAGATTAAGCGGCACCCTGTGTCGAATTGCGATCAGCACGGAACTTGGCGCATCCTTCCACAGCGATGGTTTTCGACAGACATGCTGTGCCATACACATTCTTAATTCTCCGATGGATGACTACCGGTGATTTTTCTTCGGCATCCAAGAAAAGAATAACAGCTCGTTGATCCTCTTCGGACTCATTTGATAACAACCTCGGCACAGTTCGCTTTTCTGCATTTACCCCACGGAAGTCGGAAAGACACGAATGCCACTCTAGTCCCTTGCCACATGTCGGTGCTTGCATACCCGCACAGAGTCCCGCTATATTCAACATTCGCTGCAGTAATCCCCTCAAACGGAAAATTTACGACCGCCTTTTATAATTCACGTCGTCACAGTATGTATGGTTTGTTAGTCGCTCTAATAAGACGTCGCCAGCCACTGTATCAAAAGCAGTCACTTCAGCTGAATGTGGAATGCGTGTGACAATCAACATAGAGCACATAATGTGTGCCACACATGTTACGTCACTACATTCGTTTCACTTAATTTTGTGGTGGCAATATTGTCTTCAGTGATCTTAAATTTACAGTTAATTGCAATGCTGTCGTCTGTTTCTTGTCAAACAAACTTACAGTAAACATATGTCATTTTAAGTTATTCACTGGCAGTACCAAAGCAAACCCTTCAATAGTTATTACATACATCTACATCTGCACTGCTCAAGTCACCTCACAGAGAGTGGTGGCAGAGGGTACTTCTGGTACCACAGACTTACCCCCCTTCCATGTCCCATTTGCGAATGGCGAGCAGGAAAAATAATTGTCGAAAAACCAACAGGTTAGATCTCATTTACCGAATTTCTCATCGTGATCATTTCAAGAGATGTATGTGGGAAGAAATAATATGTTGTCTGACTCCTCCCAGAATGTACACTCTCGGAAATTCAATAGTAAAAAATGGTTCAAATGGCTCTGAGCACTATGGGACTCAACTGCTGTGGCCATAAGTCCACTAGAACTTAGAACTACTTAAACCTAACTAACCTAAGGACATCACACACATCCGTGCCCGAGGCAGGATTCCAGACTGTAGCGCCTTTAACCGCTCGGCCACTCCGGCCGGCCTTCAATAGTAAACCACTCCGTAATTCGGAACCCAAAGGAGTTTGTTGAGCATCTCTGTAATGCTCTGGTGTTGACTTGACGAAATGCGCCACTCTTCTTTGGATATTCTCTATTTATTTTACTAATCTAGCCTGGTACAGGCGCCAGACTGATGAGCAATACTGAAGAATCGGCGGAACAGCTGTTATGTAACCCATTTCTTTCGTGGATTATTATTACTATTATTTATTTTATGGCCTTCATTGGACCACTCTAGTCAAAAATACAAAGTTGTAAACAAGTTGTTACACAATGATACAATGTGGCTTAACAATAACTTTATATGATATTTAGGTGATATAATTATTAGAGTCTATTCTTATATGAAAGGCGTTTTGCTCTTCTGTCCGCCCAATATTTCTTCATTCTTTCAGATATTTTCTTTCTTTCTTCATCTGAGACCACTCTTCCTGTACTCCTTTTATTGATTTTCATTTGTAGTCTGGTTTGCGGTTCTTGCAGTATTTTGTTTTTCTCTGTCTTGTTTTTTAGGTCATCTATTGTAATTTGGAGTTCTTTTATATCTTCCTTAATTTCTGTGATCCATTTAGTGTCGCTCTTGCTATTCCACAATTTTTGTATAATTTTTTTACTAATTCTGTTTTCTGGAGTTTTCATCAGATGTCCAAAGAATGAGATGCGTTTCTTCCTGATCGTGCTCATGACTGGTTCTATTTGATGCTATTGTTTCATTTGATGCTGTTCTCCAGTGTACATTTATTTTATACTGTTTATTTATACATGTCCTAATTATTCTTTAGTATTCTGTCCTGCTGTATTAGTTATTTTGAAGATAGTTTCAGCTGCATACGTTATTTCTGGTTGTGTAACTGTTTTATAGTGTTTTAATTTTGCACCTATAGATAGGCTTTTTTGTTGTATGTAGTTTTGGTAATGTAATTTACGTAGTTCAGTTTTTTATTCTTTTCTGCAATGATGGCTTCTCATTTAGATTGTATGTTATTATTTCGCCTAAATATTTAAATTTATCAACAATTTTAATTTCCTGTTCCCCTATTGTAATTTTGTTTGCAAGTGGTGGATCAGTTAGCGTAATCTCCGTTTTTTCAAATGATATTCTAAGGCCTACTTTCTCTGCTATTTCTTGTAGTGATTTCACTTGTTGTCTGGCTTCTTGAACGGTGTTGGCTAGGAGAGCAAGATCATCAGCGAATCCCAAGCAGTTTAAGCTAATATCATCTTTGGCACTTCCAGTTTTTATCATCTCTGAATTGTCCTTGTACCATTCTCTCATTATGTATTCCAGTGCATAGGCAGTCACCTTGCCTTAAGCCTGTTTTTATGAGGAATGGTTCCGAAATTTCTCCTCTAAACTTCACTTTTGATTTGGTGTTGGTTAGAGTGAGTTGTATTATTTTAATTAGTTTTGGATGGAGTCCTAGATTTCTTAAAATTTTTAATACTGAAGGTCTGTGGAGACAGTCATGCGCCTTCTTAAAATCTACAAATGTTATTGCCAGAGGTTTGGTCCGTTTCTTGTAGTATGCCATAATCAATTTTAAACTAATTATCTGCTCTGCACAGCTTCGCCATGGTCTGAAACCTCCCTGGTATTCCCCTAACTCCTGTTCTAATTGCTCCTTGATTCTTTCATATAGGATCTTGGATAGAATTTTGTATGTGCAATCTAGGAGAGAGATTCCTCTGTAGTTGTCTGGGTTGCTCTTATCTCCCTTTTCGTGTAGTGGGTGGATGATAGCTGTGGCCAATGTTCAGGGAATCGTTCTGTTACTCAAATTTTTGTTAGAGCCATGTGTAAGGAGGTCTTGACTGTGTCACTTGCATATTTCCACATTTCAACAAAAAGCTGATCTTCTTCACATGCCTTACAATTTTTTTGTTCTTTAAAAATTTTTTCTACTTCTTGGAAAGTTCGAGGGTCTAGTTTGTTAGGTTTGGTTTTAATTGGGGTATTTATGTTGATTTGTAAGGGTTCTTTGGGTTCCTCGCAATTCAGAAGTTTGTTAAATGCTTTTGCCATGATTTCTGCATTTTCCTTGTTCCTGTGTGTCATTCTTCCATCTTCATCTTTCAGTATTAATTTAGGGGCCTCATACTGTTGTAGTTGTTTTCTTTCGTGGATTAATTAGATTTCTTTAAAATTCTTCCAACAAATCTCAGTCTGGCATCTACTTTTTCTATTGTTCCTTTTATGTGCTCATTCGTCTTTAGGTCGCTCTGAATGGTTACTCATAGATACTTTACGGTAGCAATTTGTTTGCAACGACTTGGCTACTATACTGTAATCGTACAGTAGCTGATACCTTTATTTATGGGAAACCCATTTTCTGGAGGGAAGCCATAGACATGCAGCTCTAGCCGAAACTGGGTTCCACGCTTTACCCTATTGAAAAACGCAATCCCACCGATCTTCACTAACAGTTAATCCCAAAGGGATTACCTCTGTGCTAGGATTTTGGTGCTGGAGTAACTCAAAGAAAGTTCAGTGGCTGTACTCAGTCGTACTGTAGCCTGCTCATATATATCTGAGGGTGTCCAGCACATGCCTAGTTATCCAATCAGCAGGAGCTGTTTCGATTAATTAGAGCACCAAGTGACGGTGCAGCATGATGGCGAGTGGGGCTCGCTATGCGACCTGTGCGCAATCTCCACTATACCGAGCTTGCGTAAAACGAAAAGGAAGCGCGAAGCGAAATGTGCGTTTCTCAAAATACTCCATAAACAAGTTGGCCACTGCTGGAGACAATGGGGATAGAGCGGCCATTCTGCGGTCGTTTCAAAAAATTTGCCGCCACACAAGACGTACGTGCTCGTCAAAGCCTGAGGGAATGACTGAGTCATGGGACAGCGATAGACGTACGCATACACAGGTGGCTGTAATATCGCGTAAACAAGGTATAAAAGGGCAGTACATCTGCAGAGCTCTCATTTACACACAGGTGAGTCATGTGAAAAGGTCTCCGACGTGATAATGGCCATACGACAGGAATTAACACACTCTGAACGCGGAATGGTATTCGGAGCTAGACGAATGGGACATTCCATTTAAAAAATCAAGGAATTCAATGTTCGATGATCCACAGTGTCAAGAGTGTGCCGAGAATGACAAATTTCAGGCATTATCTCTCATCAGGGACAATGCAGTGGCCTACGGCTTTCACTTAACGATCGAGAATAGCGGCGTTTGCGTAGAGCTGTCAGTGTTATCATAAAAGCAACACTGCTTGAAATAGCCGCAGAAATTAATGTGGGACGTACGGTGAATGTATCCGCTAGGACAGTGTGGCGAAATTTGGCGTTAATGGACTTGGCAGCAAACGACTGACGAGAGTGTCTTGGCTTACAGCACGATATCGCCTGCAGCGCTCCTCTGAGCTCGTAATGATATCGGTTAGACCCTAGATGAGTCCCGAATTCACCTGGTAAGAGCTGATGGTAGGGTTCGAGTGTGGCGCAGACCACAAGAAGCCATGGCCCCAAGTAGTCGACAAGCCACTGAGCAAGCTGGTGGTCGCTCCATAATGGTATGGGCTACGTTTACATTGAATGGACTGACCACTCTGGCCCAGCTGAACCCATTATGGACTGGAAACGGTTATATTGGGCTACTTGGAGACCATTTGCAGCCATTTATGGAGTTCATACTCCCAAACAACGATATAACTTTTATGGATGACAATGATCCATGTCACCGGACCACTTTCGCTCCCGATTGGTTTGAATAATATTCTGGACAGTTCGAGAGAATGATATGGCCACCCAGATCGCCCGACATGAAACCTACCACACATGTATGGGACATAATCGAGAGGTAGTTCGTGCCGAAAACCCGGAACCGGCAACATTTTCGCAAGTATGGACGGCTATAGAGGCAGTTTGGCTCAATATTTCTGCAGGAAGTTTCCAACGACTTGTTGAATCCATGCGACGCCGAGTTGCTCCACTATGTCGGGTAAAAGAAGATCCGACACGATAGTATAAGCTATCCCATGATTTTTGTCAGTGTGCATAGAGAAAAATAGTCTGCCAAAAGGTTTAACATGTCCTCCATTTCACCAATCTTCATTTTACAGATACGATGACTGCACGTTTATGGTCTGTTCACATGGCGCCAAAGCTGGAAAGCTGCCATCATTGGACGCTTCGGTGAATGAAAAACTGATAGGCGGCTAGACCACTCTGTACACTGCAACCCAACGCACACTGGTTTATATCTCAGAACACAGAGTTTACAATACGTTGTAAACAAAGACAGCTGTTTTACTTCAAACTCACATTAATACATAGAACTATAACTGTCTGTGACAAAGGCCAACCGCGTTCCGAGATTAATCATCTACAACATGTGTTCCGAAAGAATGGCTGTATGGATCGTGTGGCATCCTGTCCACTCGTCTCGTCTAGGGTGCCTGAAGGGTGCTGCGTTCTTGGAATGCTACACAACATTTCAAGCAAATCACATTAATAGTTTTTATTACAAATAAGGAGATTGACAGTACTTAACTTTGAATTTGCAACAATGTCTTTCGCTCTACTCAATGTCCTAATAAGCAGTGGATATGGATCACTTATAACTGTTCTGCGAGTGCCGGTCTACAACTATGCGAATACTGTCCGACCAACAGAGCGAGGTGGCGCAGTGGTTAGCACACTTGACTCGCATTCGGGAGGACGACGGTTCAATCCCGCGTCCGGCCATACTGATTTAGGTTTTCCGTGATTTCCCTTAATCGCTCCAGGCAAATTCCGGGGTGGTTCCTTCGAAAGGGCACCTCCGACTTCCTTCCCTAATCCGATGAGACCGATGACCTCGTTGTTAGCTCTCTTCCCCCAAACAACCCCAACGCAACTGTCCGGCCGAGGCTGGCAGGAGCGGTGCTTATATTCTCTTCGGCTAAATGGCGCTCCTGTAATGGTGC
The DNA here is from genome assembly GCF_021461395.2 of Schistocerca americana. Classification (NCBI taxonomy): domain Eukaryota; kingdom Metazoa; phylum Arthropoda; class Insecta; order Orthoptera; family Acrididae; genus Schistocerca; species Schistocerca americana. The sequence continues at coordinate 948,533,537 of NC_060121.1, forward strand.
GGTCTTGGTCAGCGGGCTTTTGGCTGATGTCGTCTCTCCGCCTTTCTGCTCTTGCGTTCTTCATCTTCATTCTGGCGCTTGTGATTACGCCAAAACAGATCGAGTTATGAAGTTAGCGCTTTCCAAGAAACGAAAACATGAAAATGTTGACTAGTCACGTGATGATCTACCCGCTGTGCTTCTTCATTTCAACGGTGCTACATTTAGCAAAATACACTATGTGATCAAAAGTATCCAGACACCTGGCTGAAAAAATGGTTCAAATGGTTCTCAGCACTATGGGACTTAACATCTGAGGTCATCAGTCCCCTAGAACTTAGAACTACTTAAACCTAACTAACCTAAGGACATCACACACATCCATGCGCGAGGCGGGATTCGAACCTGCGCCCGTAGCGGTCGCGGGGTTCCAGACTGAAGCGCCTAGAACCGCACGGCCACACCGGCCGGCGACATCTGGCTGAAAATGACTTACAAGCTCGTGGCGCCCTCCGTCGGTAATGCTGGAATTCAAAAAGGTGTTGGCCCACACTTAACCTTGATGACAACTTCCACTCTAGCAGGCATACATTCAGTCAGGTATTTGTAAGGTTTCTTCGGGAATTGCAGCGCATTCTTCACGCAGGGCTGCACTGAGGAGAGGTATCGATGTCGACCGGTGAGGCCTAGCACGAAGTCGGCGTTCCAAAACATACCAGAGATGTTTTATAAGTTTGAGGTCAGGACTCTGCGCAGGCCAGTCCATTACAGAGATGTTATTGTCGTGTAATCACTCCGCCACAGGCCATGCTCGATCGTGTTGAAAGATGAAGTCGCCATCCCCAAATTTCTCTTCAACAGTGGGAAGTAAGAAGGTGCTTAAAACGTCATTGTAGGTCTGTGCTGTGATAGTACCACGCAAAACCACCCTCCATGAAAAACACGACCACACCATAACACCAGCGCATCAGAATTTTACTGTTGGCACAACACACGCTGGTAGATGACGCTCACCGAGCATTCGCCATACCCACACCCTGCCGTCGCATCGACACATTGTGTACCGTCATTCGTCACTCCACACAACGTTTTTCCACCGTTCAATCATCCAATGTTTACGCTCCGTACACCAAACGACGTATCGTTTGGTATTTACCGGCGTGATATGTGGCTTATGGGCAGCCGCTCGACCATGAAATCCAGGTTTCCTCACCTCCCGCCTAACTCTCATAGTACTTCTAGTGGATCCTGATTCAATATGGAAGTCCTGTGTGATGGTCCGGAGAGATGTGTACCTATTACACATTACGACCCTCTTCAACCGTCGGCTATCTCTGTCAGTCAACAGACGAGGTCGGCCTGTACACTTTTGTCCTGTACGTGTCCCTTCAGGTTTCCACTTTAATATCACATCTGAAACAGTGGACCTTGGGATTTTTAGAAGTGTGGAAATCTCGTATACAGACTTTTGACACAAGTGAGTTCCGCAGAGCGCCCCATTCTGCTCTCTGCCGGTAACTAATGACTACTGAGGTCGCTGATATACAGTACCTGGCAGTAGGTGGCAGCACAATGCACCTAATGTGAAAAACGTATGTTTCTGGGGGTGTCCGGATACTTTTGATCACATAGTGTAGATAGGGTGATGGCAAGAAGAGGCATAAGACCTGTTTTCCAACTACCCAACAAGACACAGGAAATACATTGTCCCATCAAGGACAGTCTAGGTGTCAGGGTACCTAGAGCTTATAAGATTCCTTGTGACTGCAGTGACATTGATCAGTCTGTCCACACTAAACGCCAAAAGCACATTAAAATTTCAGAAGTCAGTAGCTGCTGATAAAGTCTCAGAAATAAGTATAGAATAACATCAGATGAAATTAAAACTTTTCCCCACGTTTCTACACCCAAGGATTCTGCTACTAAAGAAGCAACAGAAGTCAGAAAGTGCGAGAACTGCTTCAATTGAGACAGCGTCTATAATTTTGTTAATGCGTGAAAGCAAGACATGGAGGAAGGCGATGAATTGTTTACGTTCCTACGATGGCGCTGTCACCACCATTGCAAAAAAAATGGCTCTGTGCACTATGGGACTTAACTGCTGTGGTCATCAGTCCCATGGAACTTAGAACTACTTAAACCTAACTAACCTAAGGACACCACACACATCCATGTCCGAGCCAGGATTCGAACCTGCGACCGTAGCGGTCGCGCGGTTCCAGACTGTAGGGCCTAGAACCACTCGGCCACTCCGGCCGGCCACCACCATTGCGGACATGGACACAATCTTCCAGCATGATGCAGTGATGACGTACGCCGATCAGTCAAAACACATGTATGAGCTACAAGACAGCAGCGACGACAGATACTTGTTTCGGGTGATGACGATGGAGACGTCGTCGATAGCTCGGTATTCTACCCAAACATGACCCGAAAAGTAAACCAAGAATGTTTTGTACAATGATATCATTGCGAGAAGCTTAGATATCATACACGACAAAAAAGACCTCACCAAATTAGTCATAGTCCAAGAAATAAATAAACGTGGTACTAACGTGGATATAAACACACTGCCGGTAATGACTCCATCAACGGCTGAAACCTGAAAGAATATTCTTTCTCGTTCTTGCAAGCTACCGACACATAATGCAACACCATCATCTACACTGTATCTGTTATATCTAAATCCATGAACATCTTGAACGACGTCTTTTCCTTCTGTAACACTCAGTATGCCTCCAGCCCTAAGAATTTCGCTGATGACCAGCTCTTCAACGTCACCCATCTCTTATTCCAACAAATGAATAACTAGCACTCTGCTCTCTTTGTTTCTTTAGATTTAGAAGCAGCCTTCAATCAGATACAATATTCTACACTCCTGGAAATGGAAAAAAGAACACATTGACACCGGTGTGTCAGACCCACCATACTTGCTCCGGACACTGCGAGAGGGCTGTACAAGCAATGATCACACGCACGGCACAGCGGACACACCAGGAACCGCGGTGTTGGCCGTCGAATGGCGCTAGCTGCGCAGCATTTGTGCACCGCCGCCGTCAGTGTCAGCCAGTTTGCCGTGGCATACGGAGCTCCATCGCAGTCTTTAACACTGGTAGCATGCCGCGACAGCGTGGACGTGAACCGTATGTGCAGTTGACGGACTTTGAGCGAGGGCGTATAGTGGGCATGCGGGAGGCCGGGTGCACGTACCGCAGAATTGCTCAACACGTGGGGCGTGAGGTCTCCACAGTACATCGATGTTGTCGCCAGTGGTCGGCGGAAGGTGCACGTGCCCGTCGACCTGGGACCGGACCGCAGCGACGCACGGATGCACGCCACTGTTGCTCCTGGGATATCGGCGAAGATCATTCGCAACCGTCTCCATGAAGCTGGGCTACGGTCCCGCACACCGTTAGGCCGTCTTCCGCTCACGCCCCAACATGGTGCAGCCCGCCTCCAGTGGTGTCGCGACAGGTGTGAATGGAGGGACGAATGGAGACGTGTCGTCTTCAGCGATGAGAGTCGCTTCTGCCTTGGTGCCAATGATGGTCGTATGCGTGTTTGGCGCCGTGCAGGTGAGCGCCACAATCAGGACTGCATACGACCGAGGCACACAGGGCCAACACCCGGCATCATGGTGTGGGGAGCGATCTCCTACACTGGCCGTACACCACTGGTGATCGTCGAGGGGACACTGAATAGTGCACGGTACATCCAAACCGTCATCGAACCCATCGTTCTACCATTCCTAGACCGCCAAGGGAACTTGCTGTTCCAACAGGACAATGCACGTCCGCATGTATCCCGTGCCACCCAACGTGCTCTAGAAGGTGTAAGTCAACTACCCTGGCAAGCAATATCCCCGGATCTGTCCCCCATTGAGCATGTTTGGGACTGGATGAAGCGTCGTCTCACGCGGTCTGCACGTCCAGCACGAACGCTGATCCAACTGAGGCGCCAGGTGGAAATGGCATGGCAAGCCGTTCCACAGGACTACATCCAGCATCTCTACGATCGTCTCCATGGGAGAATAGCAGCCTGCATTGCTGCGAAAGGTGGATATACACTGTACTAGTGCCGACATTGTGCATGCTCTGTTGCCTGTGCCTATGTGCCTGTGGTTCTGTCAGTGTGATCATGTGATGTATCTGACCCCAGGAATGTGTCAATAAAGTTTCCCCTTCCTGGGACAATCAATTCACGGTGTTCTTATTTCAATTTCCAGGAGTGTATTCCGTTTAAACTCCAAACCTATGCACTTCCATTCATTTTTATCTGCCTGATTTTACGTTTCCTGTCTTCATTTGTTACTACCAACCATCTTTCATTCATCCGTAAGCGTGCCCGAAGGATCCGACCTACCCCCCCCCCCCCTCCCCCTCCCACCACTCCTATTTCCTTACACAGCCGGCATGACAAGGCCACATCCCCGGTCATCTCCTCCAGTACGCTGACACCACCACTTTCCTTGTCCTCTGCCCATCTCTTCAGTCCTCCCAAGTATCCCTTCAGCTCCACTGGAAAAATTTCTCCTCACGATATATCTCTAGTACCTAACAGGCCCATTCCTACTAAGTCCATAACCATAGTACACACCACCAGTCGATTTCATTATTCCGGCTACCGTGTCACTATGAGGAACCATTCCATCCACGGCACCAGAAATTAAAAAGCCTGAGAATAACTGCCGACTACGAACTAATCTCGAAAGACAAACATCCTCACGAGACAGTACCACTACTACAACTTCTAGCAACAAGAACGTGGAAATTACATCGTTGCACCGCCAATCACGCCCAAAGAGTCCAATCCGACCCTTACTTTGCTAATCTTGCTTGGAATTTTACTCCTCACAAATTTTATCATTTCCTGCGAATGTTTTAATATCATACCCTTCGCCATTCATCCCTCCCTCCCGAGAACGCAGCCGGTTCCCTTACGCCCTATGCCAATGGTTCGTGTATAACGACCTCGTCGGCGAAGGGAGTGAAGCTCTAGTCTTCCTTCTATCATACATTCTACATTCTGCCTCATGGGAACTTTAAGCAATTCCCTGCCTGCTACAGTTGCTTCCTTTCCTTCGTCCTGCACTAGTCAAGGCTCTGAGTTTATCTTATCCACCCCAACAACTCCCATTACAAATCTTGTTTTCGTGGTCTTCGGTCCGAAGACTAGTTTGATGCACTCCCCAAGCTATTCGATCATGTGCAAGCCTCTGCGTCTCCAAGCATCTACGGCAACGTACATCCTTCTGAGCTTGCTTACTGTATTCATCTCTTGGTCTTCCTCCGCGATTTTTACCCCCCCCCCCCTCCCAATACACACACACTTCCCTCCAATACTAAACTGGTGATCTTTTGATGTCTCATAACGTGTCATGTCAACTGATCCGTTCCTTTGGTCGACTTGTGCAATAAATTTATTTTCTCCCCAACTGTGTTCAGTGCGTCCTCATTAGTTACATTATCTACCCATCCAATATTCAGCATTCATCTGTAGCGCCACATGTCAAAAGCTTCTATTCTATTCTTGTCTCAGCTGTTTATAGTCCACATTTCACTATCATACAAGGTCAAATTCAGATAAGTACCTTCAGAAAACAACTTCCTAATACTTAAATCCATATTCGATGGTAATAAATGTCTGTTCTTCAGAAATGCTTTTCTTGCCGTTGCCAGTCTACTTTTTATATGCTCTCTACTTCGGCCATCATCAGCTGTTTTATTGCCCAGATAGAAAAACCCATCTACTACTTTTAATGACTAATTTTCTAATCTAATTCCCTCTGAATCGCCTGATTTAGTTCTACTATTTTGCTTTTGTTGACGTTCATCTTATAGCCTCCTTTGAAGACACTATCCATTCCAGTCTACTGATATTCCAAGTCCCTTCCACACACTTGTCACCATGTGCTTTCCTTGGAATTGGAAATATTACATTCATCTTAAAGTCTGAGGGTATTTCGCCTTTCTCAAAAATCATGCAAACTAGGCGGAATTATTTTGTCACGACTGGCTCTCCCAAGAATATCAGTAGTTCTGACGGAATATCGTCTACTCCAGGGGCCCTGTTTCGAATTAGGTCTTTCGGTGCTCTTTCAAATTCTTCTCGCAGTACCATATCTTCTATCTCATCTTCATCTACGCCCTCCTTCCTTTCTATAATATTTCCTGCAAGTTTATCTTATCATCATCGTCTTATTTCGTCATGTATTTCTTCGACCTCTTAATCAATTACGGATCTAGTCTGCACATAAACTTCTACTTCTGTCTTAGGTATTGGCTTCCTGCGTTTCTTGGCTACTGCAATGTCTTCACACGGCTGTCCTTTGTAGCTTGCACGCATTCATATTTCCTTATTCATTATTAGACCTATTCCATCGTTACCCCTATTTGATTTCGTATTTATAACACTGTACTTACGTGACCTGAAGTCCTGTTCCTCCTGCCATCGAATTTCTTTAATTCCCATTAATCTAACTTCAGCTTATCCATTTCCATTTTTTTTAATTTGCTAACCGACCCATAGTCCCCACCTGGAGATCCGAATCGGGGACTACTTTGCCTCCGGAATATTTTATCTAAGAAGATTTCATCATCATTTAACGATGCAGTTGAGTTTCTAGACCTCGGAAAACATTACTGCTGTAATTTCCCCCATCTTTCAGCAGTTTGTAGTAGCAGCGCAGCAAGACCGTGTTGGCTGATGTTACAAGGGCAGATCAGTCAATCGTCCACGCTGTTGCCACTGCAACTACTAAAAAGACTCCTGCTCCTCTTCAGGAACCACACGTTTTTAATCCCTCTCTCTCTTTGCAGCCCTCCTACAAAATGCATAACACGTTCCCTACAAAAGGTTAGTTCGCTTCCGACTCATCCACTCCTATCTCCACCTAGACTTAGCAGCAGCAGTTACTCATTTACGAGTACTCTGAGGTCATTGTGCAGATCCTCATAGTCAGCAAATGCTATAAATATTCTGGTCTCATTTAAACTTATTATTTTAAAACAGCGTTTAAATTATAGAAATTCATGTAGGTTGAAGTGTAACGAAGCGTCATCTGACAGCCTGCCAACAAGATCAACGAATGAAAAACTTAAAAATTGAAAAATACAAAAACGTTCTAGTTGTACAACTCATCCGAAAATTACTTGATTGGCATCCGAAACATTTTAGCCAGATGTCGACGACATAGCTCCTTACCCCAACTTTTCATGTAAGACTCATTGTATGCAGCCCGACTAATCAGCCAGAGAATGATCACTGAGGATGCGATGTTAGACATCACTGATCTCCAATCGATTTCAGCTTAACGCCAAGTGACACGCTGGTCTCGCATAATAGCACAACATGCTGCTCCAGAGTTTTCCTGCCCCTCATATCGTACATCATGTGGCATCTAGACTATAACCGGGACTGCCCAAATGGTGACCAGCTCTCCGAAGCCTCTCCTCCGACACTTCCGACACTACTGAATTTCTCGCTGCCTCCACGCTAATCAGAAAAAAGTAAGCCTGGCGCTTAACTCCTGTGTCATTAGAGACGAGGTGCAAGCTAGGAATTAAAAACAGTGTGATATGTTTCGACCGTCAGTGTCTTGAAGGACGGGTACTGGAAATGACACACAGTTGTTTAGAAGAAAAGCAAGAAAAAACGTATATGGCCAGGCCCGTGTGGAGATACGAAAAGCGCTCCTCCCGACGACGAGGGCAGTGCCTTCGCCACTGGCCCAACTCACCCGTCCTCATCGTTTAGATGCTGGCACTCATGTAGCCACTTCGCAGAAGATTTCCCAATAGTTTACGTCATTCTGCCTGCAGAGTCAAGAACGCCCATTCTACGTAAATAATTATCCTCTAAATGTGATGAGCATCACAAATGAAGTAACACTGGCCTATCTAGTGTCACTACTTGTCGCATTTGTTCGACAGGTATACTTATTTTGGCAGACACAGAAACTTGGAGATAAATATCTGTAATCATTTAAAACGCAGTTTAATTAAATGAAAGTAATTTACAAAAGCGAGTATGTGTTGATACAGGACATTCCTCCTGTTTGCTACATGTGTAGATACAGAGAATTCCTCTTATTTCCTGCGTTGGCCGGAGCTCGTTATAGATATATGATAAAGCTAGTAGGGGATCCATATTTTTCGAGTTACGTCCGTAGATTGAGAGAGTAAATATTTTGAAACTGTTGCATTGGGATTTAGGATGATTGAGGTAATTCTGTTCGTAACAGATGTATGCTAGACGTCTAAATGTTAAAACTGGAGAGGAGACTCCTGAAAAACTGAATGAGTTCTGAATCTTCCTGGCAGATTAAAACTGTGTGCCGGGCCGAGACTCGAACTCGGGACCTTTACCTTTCACGGGCAAGTGCTCTACCATCTGAGCTACCCAAGCAAGACTCAAGCCCCGTCCTCACAGCCTTACTTCTGTAGTACTTCGTACCAGATGAGGTACTGGCAGAAGTAAGGCTGTGAGGACGGGGCTTGAGTCTTGCTTGGGTAGCTCAGATGGTAGAGCGCTTGCCCGTGAAAGGTAAAGGTCCCGAGTTCGAGTCTCGGTCCGGCATGCAGTTTTAATCTGCCAGGAAGTATCATATCAGCGCACACTCCGCAGCAGAGTGAAAATCTCATTCTGAATAAATTCTGCCATCTCTAAATACAGTACATAAAGAAGGAAGATGCAGCAAGCACATAGAAGCAAGAACTGCTCTAGACAAAAGACCTTCGTAAATAATAAAACATCTAGTAACATTGAAACATTTAGACCTTGACACCAGAAACAGAATCATGATAAGCTAAGTTTCGAGCACATACACTAATGGGCTTAAACATCATGACCATCGTCCACTGCGAAACAGAATGTCACCTGGTTGCGTCGTAGCCAGGTGATGCGGTAAGGAAACCACATGAACGGAGCAGAACTGAATGGGGACTCATCCCAGCGACGATACGGTCTGAAAATTTGGAAATTAGCTAACGTAAGCGACTCTGACAAAGGGCAGATTCTTATGGCCCGGCACCTGAGAAAGTGCACCCGGAAACAGGCTGTTGACGTGCTACTGTCTGGCTGTCTACGGGAAGCGATCGAAGGACAGTGAGACAGACTGAGCAACAGAGTATAGGACGTTCACGCCTCATCATCGGTGGCTTTCTCGCTCTGTAATTACACCATTAAAATTGCTACACCAAGAAGAAATGCAGATGATAAACGGGTATCCATTGGACAAATATATTATACTACAACTAACATGTGATTACATTTCACGCAATTTGGTTGCATAGATCCTGAGAAATAAGTACCCAGAACAACCACCTCTGGCCGTAATAACGGCCTCGATACGCCTGGGCATTGAGTCAAACACAGCTTGGATGGCGTGTACAGTTACAGCTGCCCGTGCAGGTTCAACACGGTACCACAGTTCATCAAGAGTAGTGACTGGAGTATTGTGACGAGCCAGTTGCTCGGCCACCATTGATCAAACGTTTCCAGTGGGTGAGAGATCCTGGAATGTGCTGGCCAGGGCAGCAGTCGAACATTCTCTGTGTCCAGAAAGACCCGTACAGGAACTGCAACATGCGGTCGTGCATTATCCTGCTGAAATCTAGGGTTACACAGGGATCGAATGAATGGTAGAGCCACGGGTCGTAACACATCTGAAATGTAACGTCCACTGTTCAAAGTGCCGTCAGTGCGAACAAGAGGTGACCGAGATGTGTAACCATTGGCACCCCATACCATCACGCCGGGTGATACGCCAGTATGGCGATGACGAATACACGCTTCCAATGTGCGTTCACCGCGATGTCGCCAAACACGAATGCGACCATCACGATGCTGTGAACAGAACCTGGATTCATCCGAAAAAATGTCGTTTTGCCATTATTGCACCCAGGTTCGTCGTTGAGTACACCATCGCAGGCGCTCCTGTGTGTGATGCTGCATCAAGGGTAACCGCAGCCACGGTCTCCGAGCTGATAATGATGCTGCAAACTTCGTCGAACTGTTCATGCAGATGGTTGTTGTCTTCCAAACGTCCCCATCTGTTGACTCAGGGATCGAGACGTGGCTACACGATCCGTTACAGCCATGCGGATAAGATGCCTGTCATCTCGACTGCTAGTGATACGAGGCCGTTGGAATCCAGCACGGCGTTCCGTATTACCCTCCTGAACCCACCGATTCTGCTAACAGTCATTGGATCTCGACCAACGCGAGCAGCCATGTCATGATACGATAAACCGCAATCGCGATAGGCTACAATCTGACCTGTATCAAAGTCGGAAACGTGATGGTATGCATTGATCCTCCTTGCACGAGGCATCACAACAACATTTCACCAGGTAACGCCGGTCAACTGCTATTTGTGTATGTGAAATCGGTTGGAAACTTTCCTCATGTCAGCACGTTGTAGGTGTCGCCACTGGCGCCAACCTTGTGTGAATGCTCTGAAAAGCTAATGATTTGCATATCACAGCATCTTCTTCCTGTCTGTTAAATTTCGCGTCTGCAGCACGTCATCTTCGTGTTGTTGCAATTTCAATGGCCAGTAGTGTATACAGAGAACAACAGCGGCCCTGTTACACCTCCTTGGGACACTCCTGATGAACACTTGCCGTCAAAGACAACATACTGGATTCTGTTACTTAAGAAGTCCTCGAGCTACTCATATACACTCCTGGAAATGGAAAAAAGAACACATTGACACCGGTGTGTCAGACCCACCATACTTGCTCCGGACACTGCGAGAGGGCTGTACAAGCAATGATCACACGCACGGCACAGCGGACACACCAGGAACCGCGGTGTCGACCGTCGAATGGCGCTAGCTGCGCAGCATTTGTGCACCGCCGCCGTCAGTGTCAGCCAGTTTGCCGTGGCATACGGAGCTCCATCGCAGTCTTTAACACTGGTAGCATGCCGCGACAGCGTGGACGTGAACCGTATGTGCAGTTGACGGACTTTGAGCGAGGGCGTATAGTGGGCATGCGGGAGGCCGGGTGGACGTACCGCCGAATTGCTCAACACGTGGGGCGTGAGGTCTCCACAGTACATCGATGTTGTCGCCAGTGGTCGGCGGAAGGTGCACGTGCCCGTCGACCTGGGACCGGACCGCAGCGACGCACGGATGCACGCCAAGACCGTAGGATCCTACGCAGTGCCGTAGGGGACCGCACCGCCACTTCCCAGCAAATTAGGGACACTGTTGCTCCTGGGGTATCGGCGAGGACCATTCGCAACCGTCTCCATGAAGCTGGGCTACGGTCCCGCACACCGTTAGGCCGTCTTCCGCTCATGCCCCAACATGGTGCAGCCCGCCTCCAGTGGTGTCGCGACAGGCGTGAATGGAGGGACGAATGGAGACGTGTCGTCTTCAGCGATGAGAGTCGCTTCTGCCTTGGTGCCAATGATGGTCGTATGCGTGTTTGGCGCCGTGCAGGTGAGCGCCACAATCAAGACTGCATACGACCGAGGCACACAGGGCCAACACCCGGCATCATGGTGTGGGGAGCGATCTCCTACACTGGCCGTACACCACTGGTGATCGTCGAGGGGACACTGAATAGTGCACGGTACATCCAAACCGTCATCGAACCCATCGTTCTACCATTCCTAGACCGGCAAGGGAACTTGCTGTTCTAACAGGACAATGCACGTCCGCATGTATCCCGTGCCACCCAACGTGCTCTAGAAGGTGTAAGTCAGCTACCCTGGCAACCAAGATCCCCGAATCTGTCCCCCATTGAGCATGTTTGGGACTGGATGAAGCGTCGTCTCACGCGGTCTGCACGTCCAGCACGAACGCTGATCCAACTGAGGCGCCAGGTGGAAATGGCATGGCAAGCCGTTCCACAGGACTACATCCAGCATCTCTACGATCGTCTCCATGGGAGAATAGCAGCCTGCATTGCTGCGAAAGGTGGATATACACTGTACTAGTGCCGACATTGTGCATGCTCTGTTGCCTGTGTCTATGTGCCTGTGGTTCTGTCAGTGTGATCATGTGATGTATCTGACCCCTGGAATGTGTCAATAAAGTTTCCCCTTCCTGGGACAATGAATTCACGGTGTTCTTATTTCAATTTCCAGGAGTGTATCTCGATCTTATATCGTTGTGTCCGAAGACGCCGTTACCCAGGCGAAAAGCTGCTTTTAATACGACATGTGTCACGCCCAAAGGTCGATGAAGGCAGTATTCTGCTATGGGAGACACCTATGGTAATAATGATTGGCACCAAGACAACTGCGGACTATGTGAACTCTTGTGGGATGCTATAAGGCGTCAATTCTGCACCCACAAATGACCGCCCGGCAATTTACGGTAATTAAGTGACCTGCTTGTAGACATCTAGTACCATACACCTCCCGAAATCTAACAAGGACTTTGCGAACACACCACGCAGAATCGCTGCAGTATTTTCAAAGGTGGATTAATATGCGGTTAAACAGGTAGTCAAAATATTTGGTCTCATTTGTGTATTTGTAAGGGCACTAAAATGTACGGCGAAGTAGGCAGATGTGAAACGATTAGAAACCCCTGAAATGTGTGTTACAGGAGACAGCTGAAGATTGGTCGAATAAGAAATGGACACGTCCTGCAACAGACCAATGGGCAATAAATTCTTAATAAAGAACGTACTGGATAGACGAGATAGAAAGCTAGGCATGTATAGCCATGAGACTTGCCACAAAATGTAGAAGGATTAGTGGAGGGAGAGACTCTTAGGTACAGTCTGAAACGTAGGTACAAACGTCAAGTAGTCGATAGTGTACGATGCAGCAGTTATGCTCAAACTATGAGAACAGCTAGCAACCAACTGAAATGGAGACGTGCATCAAACCAACCTTAGGTCTGATCATCCAAATAAAATAAAAGAAAGAGTCATTTGATGTTGATGGCAGGTAAACCCGAAGGGGTTGTTTCAACGCCGAATTGGATAAGGTTACATTCCGCTGGGAACAGTTGCCTCTTTTCTCACGGTGTGTGAAAGTTTTGTCTTAAGCGTATCTCTTTAGTGTAATCAACTATAATGGATATGTATATAGTTTGGTGCCATGTTTATGCTTTATGATAATTAGAGAAGGGGATGCCATGTTTATGCTTTATGATAATTAGAGAAGGGGATGATGAAACCCAGTGGTCTACTCGAGTACTCGTAAGCCCGAGAGGGCTGACAGACCATAGCCTGCCCCTCCCGACTAGCACCAAAGGGACCGGAAAGATTAACGTACCTGTCCGACAGATCACCATTAACGGTGCAACATGTCTTTACTTACACCATAAGACACTGCGGTGAGGTTTGGAATTTAATCCACTGCATTGGCATAAGATCTAGTGATCAGCACGAGCATCTCTCCTCACCTCGTCGGCCAAATACAGGCGGTGAAAATTTCTTCCACTACTAGGATTGGAATCGTCTATCTCTTTGTCAAATGCCAACTCACAACATGTTTTAGTCAACTTGGCTACATGGGCAGGTGATGAGCGATCTAACTGTAAGACGTTATCTTTGCCAGTAACTTCTAGTTGATTATAAGATAACAGAGAAACAGTCTGCACTCTCTAAGAAACAAAGGGATATGCGAAATAATTAACATTTTCTAGCCATTTACTTCACTGCATTGTTAGGTTCTCTTTCACGAAGCAGCGTCTTACAAGCGAAGCTATCAAACTATGCGAACTACAGCCTTTTTGGAAGCAACCCGCACAACGCAAATGCCGGCCAGGTACTATATCTGAAGGCGTCAATAGATCTTCGCAATTTATTGTTTTCCTCACTTTCTTCGATAAACGTATATTGTACACTTAAATTAGTATGCATTGTTGCGATTTGCTTGACACTGGCTAGTCGTATGGCCTTGAAACATGATCGCTTCAAGTTAACGGATCCCTGGGAAAGATGTATTCGTCCACTTTTTAAAGGAGACGGTTGTGGATTTGCCATGTGTTATGCTATCCCTCCTTTTTATTATCTCTTTTATTTATCTGAGAGCGTTATAGAATGTATAAAAATGCGTAATAATGTGCTGAATGTAATAATGTTATTTTATTTTGCTTCCGGTTTCGGTTCCAGCGCATCATCAACGGCAGGAAAATTATCACAGAGGTATCACATGCCATACATCTCTTTTGTTTTGAGACAGTTACAGAATTGTCACGCTGTAGCACGTGATATGCGTAACGATTATGTTTAAGTGCTACAGAGTGCGCATAAGAGAGCGAGGCAGTCTTTGGAATGACCGAGCACTTTCATAAGGTGTAATGAGAATTATGGGATGAAGTAATGATTTAGACAATCATTGGTGTACGCTAGTAATTGCTGTACTACCCAGATACGCAGTTGTAATTGATTATGAATTTTAAGTCCGTACGTCCTTCCAATCGGGAAAACATATCTTGATACTAATACAATACATTTCCCGGATTAGTAGCAGCAGATACGAACTTAAGTTGCATAATCAATTACAGTTGCGTAATTGCGTAGTGTGACAATTACTAGCTCAGACGAAGAGTAGCAGATTGACTATCTTTAAACTCGTCTACATAAAGGTCCGTCTAAATCATTACTTCCTCGCATATTTCTCATTACACCGAAGAAGTGTTCGGTCATTCCAAAGAGCGCCTTACTCTTTCACGAACAAACTGGAGCGTTTAAACATAATCTTGACGCACATCACAAGCTACAGTGTAACAATTCTGTAACTATCTCCAACCAAAAGGGGTAATACGCTACGGGCCATTAAAATTGCTACACCAAGAAGAAATGCAGATGATAAACGGGTATTCATTGGACAAATATATTATACTACAACTAACAAGTGATTACATTTCACGCAATTTAGTTGCATAGATCCTGAGAAATAAGTACCCAGAACAACCACCTCTGGCCGTAATAACGGCCTCGATACGCCTGGGCATTGAGTCAAACACAGCTTGGATGGCGTGTACAGCTACAGCTGCCCGTGCAGGTTCAACACGATACCATAGTTCATCAAGAGTAGTGACTGGCGTATTGTGACGAGCCAGTTGCTCGGCCACCATTGACCAGACAATTTCAATTGGTGAGAGATCTGGCGAATGTGCTGTCCAGGGCAGCAGTCGAACATTTTCTGTATCCAAAAAGACCCGTACAGGAACTGCAACATGCGGTCGTGCATTATCCTGCTGAAATCTAGGGTTTCACAGGGATCGAATGAAGGGTAGAGCCACGGATCGTAACACATCTGAAATGTAACGTCCACTGTTCAAAGTGCCGTCAGTGCGAACAAGAGGTGACCGAGACGTGTAACCATTGGCACCCCATACCATCACGCCGGGTGATACGCCAGTATGGCGATGACGAATACACGCTTCCAATGTGCGTTCACCGCGATGTCGCCAAACACGAATGCGACCATCACGATGCTGTAAACAGAACCTGGATTCATCCGAAAAAATGTCGTTTTGCCATTATTGCACCCAGGTTCGTCGTTGAGTACACCATCGCAGGCGCTACTGTCTGTGATGCTGCATCAAGGGTAACCGCAGCCACGGTCTCCGAGCTGATAATGATGCTGCAAACTTCGTCGAACTGTTCATGCAGATGGTTGTTGTCTTCCAAACGTCCCCATCTGTTGACTCAGGGATCGAGACGTGGCTACACGATCCGTTACAGCCATGCGGATAAGATGCCTGTCATCTCGACTGCTAGTGATACGAGGCCGTTGGAATCCAGCACGGCGTTCCGTATTACCCTCCTGAACCCACCGATTCTGCTAACAGTCATTGGATCTCGACCAACGCGAGCAGCAATGTCGTGGTACGATAAACCGCAATCGCGATAGGCTACAATCCGATCTTTATCAAAGTCGGAAACATCATGGTACGCATTTCTACAGTCTAACACATCACGTATGGAACTGGCGCAATTGCACAGCGCCAACCGGGCGAACGCCTAACCGAAACATTTATGGCTCCGCAGCCGCTGATCGGCGCGGGCAGTATTATGCTACGGGAGAATTTCGCGTCGGCTTCTGTGGGACTTGTGGTAGTGATCGAAGGCAGCTTGTCAGCGATGGAATTCTTGACAACCTACATCCCTTCATTCTTGATGTCTTCCCTCAGGGCGATGGTATGTTCCAGGAGGACAACTGTCCACGTAACAAGGCCAGAATATTTTTACAGCGGTTAGAGGAATGTGATGGTGAGCCTGCGTTAATGTTTTGGTCACAAAATTCGTCTAATTCGCATCCCATAAACCACTTCTGCATTGGTGTCGGACATCAGCTCCGGAACAGGAAGAATAGATTAGTGCTTAACGTCGCGTCGACGAGGTTATTACAGACGGAGCAGAAGGTCGGATTAGTGAAGAATAGGGAAGGAAATCGGCCGTGCCCTTTCATAGAAACCATTTCAGCATTTGCCCGAAGCAGTTTAGGGAAATCACTGAACACCTAAATCAGGATTGCTGGATGCAGGTTTGAACCGTCGTCCTCCCGAATGCGAGCCCAGTGTGCTAAACACTGCGCCACCTCGCTTGGTGACATCAGCTCCGTGCCCACAAACCACAAGCCTGTAATTTACGGAAATCGTGTGAACTACGGGGAGAAATCTGGTGCAGCAAAATCCGGAAAGCTGCCAAGGAATCCATGGCACGTTGCGTTGCGTCCTATTAAGCAGGCGGTCGTGTTTTGGCTTATATTAATGCATCGTGGAATGACCTTATGGTGTCAAAGAGGGGAAAAATTGTACGACAGCGATGAGGAATTGGTATATGCGCTCCTCTGTGATGAAGAGTTTGCCAGGGAAGAGGGGCACTTCAAATCAATCAGAAGAAACATCATCCAAAAGTAAAACATGCCTAAACAGACTCTGACATTCAAATAAAGAAGAGTCACAGGGGGTTAGGCATCTAACCGACTGCCGCCGATACTCTGAGAGACTCCCAGGCCGCCGGTAACACCGAATCACACAGTCGTAACACCACCACCACGCCACCTAGGTGGGCACTGTAACAGATGCTGGCCGGCGATATGGTGCAGAACTGAGGACAATCGATCGATCGCGCTGGAGACAGAGCCAGACAGGCTCAATAATTATTATTGTTTTCATCTTTAATTTCCTTTTAGCGCAATTTTACCTTCAATAATTTCTCTTTCAATTTTGGATTGAGCGTTACACCAACAAATCCACTTACTAATGTAAGGGATTTCGGAACAGCAGGCAATTTGCAACAAACTTCTTTCACTAATATTTAGGCCTGTGAACCTCACTGCAATTTTATGAGTAAAATGTCATATGACTAGGGCCTTCCGTCTGGTAGGCCGTTCGCAAGTCTTTCGAATTGACGCTATGTCGGCGACTTGTGCGTCGATTGGAGTGAAATGACGATGATTGGGACAACACAACACCCAGTCTCTGAGCGGGGAAAATCTCCGCTCCCAGCCGGGATTCGAACCCGAGCCCTTGGGATTGACATTCTGTCGCGCTGACCACTCAGTTACCGGGGGCTGACAGTATTGCGAGTGAGGAGAAGAATGTCACGATGGGCATTTCCGCGTGCATGACGTTCACCCTTTCTGTCAGTGCGACAGTGCACCTACTACATACATTTTAAATTTCCGCAGTTAATTTTACGCTTTCAGCGAAGTGGTCACTGCAGTAAGATTTCGTAACATTAAACCTGCGTACTGGACCGGGCACGACATCTGAGGCAATGCCCTTATCAACTGATCTAGGCGCAACTCAAACTCACCTCGCAGCCTTAGCCTGCCAATACCTCTCCGCTACTTCCCAGACTGTTTTACACATGGAGAGGGAGGTAGGCGTGTCAAGTAATCGTTCGTGCTACCGTTCGGCTAGAGTGATTTATGAAAGCCGCGAGACGTGAGTGCAACGCCCTATCTCCAGCGCGACGTCATCGTGAAACATTCCTCTACTACGCCCGTTGCGACGTCATGGCGCCATTCTGAGTTACACCCCCGTCCGAGGACGGCATCAGCTCGCTCTCAGCGATGTGTGGTGCGCGACTCAAATTGTGCGGCCATTTGCACCAGTGATTATCAAGGAATCTTTTATCGCTGCAACCGCAGCAACCCTCAGCACTACTGAACTTGTGAAGCAGCCTCAATACGATCTTACTTTCATCCAAGCAAGGGTTTAAACAATCTAGGTGTTTGTTCCACTTCACATATGACTACAGATCAAACCCAACGTACCTGAAAAGGATTAAGATTCTAAACAGTGATGTATTCCACTGTGGACGGCTTGGATAGCCAGACTATGTCATCATGGAGTGTGCCATGCACAGCGATAAAATTTTTGGTGATCAACAATATGAGTCGGATGGTGTCATCATACGAGTCAGAAATGTATCTGTCACAAAGACATGTAAATTTAAGAGCTGGTAGCGAGAGTACGACGCAGGAAGAACAAAGTGAGGAATCGACAAGAACGGGGAGAAGCACAGCTGGAGACTACGGACAAGTTTTTCTCTCTCTGTGGGCTACTAAATTCGTACTACATCAAACGTACAACACTGTCGAACATCGGCTCCTTTCAAAGGGCGTACAACTCCGCCTCCTAAGCCAATCATGAGAAACTCAACACGCGCTCTTCATACATGAGCTTCAAAAGCCGTGAAAAGAGAAAACTGAGTTGAGTCTATGTTTGCCGGCCGCGGTGGTCTCGCGGTTAAGGCGCTCAGTCCGGAACCGCGCGACTGCTACGGTCGCAGGTTCGAATCCTGCCTCGGGCATGGATGTGTGTGATGTCCGTAGGTTAGTTAGGTTTAAGTAGTTCTAAGTTCTAGGGGACTGATGACCACAGAAGTTAAGTCCCATAGTGCTCAGAGCCATTTGAACCACTTGAGTCTATGTTTCTAGATTTTCGAAAAGTTTTTGAATCAGCGCCATCTTGACACATCCAAAGTAAAATACTTTTCCGTGGCATGCACAAACAAATATCTGATTAGACCGAAAATTTCACCACTAACAGACCAAAACACATTTTCCTACATGGAGACACCGAAGTACACTCCTGGAAATTGAAATAAGAACACCGTGAATTGATTGTCCCAGGAAGGGGAAACTTTATTGACACATTCCTGGGGTCAGATACATCACATGATCACACTGACAGAACCACAGGCACATAGACACAGGCAACAGAGCATGCACAATGTCGGCACTAGTACAGTGTATATCCACCTTTCGCAGCAATGCAGGCTGCTATTCTCCCATGGAGACGATCGTAGAGATGCTGGATGTAGTCCTGTGGAACGGCTTGCCATGCCATTTCCACCTGGCGCCTCAGTTGGACCAGCGTTCGTGCTGGACGTGCAGACCGCGTGAGACGACGCTTCATCCAGTCCCAAACATGCTCAATGGGGGACAGATCCGGAGATCTTGCTGGCCAGGGTAGTTGACTTACACCTTCTAGAGCACGTTGGGTGCACGGGATACATGCGGACGTGCATTGTCCTGTTGGAACAGCAAGTTCCCTTGCCGGTCTAGGAATGGTAGAACGATGGGTTCGATGACGGTTTGGATGTACCGTGCACTATTCAGTGTCCCCTCGACGATCACCAGTGGTGTACGGCCAGTGTAGGAGATCGCTCCCCACACCATGATGCCGGGTGTTGGCCCTGTGTGCCTCGGTCGTATGCAGTCCTGATTGTGACGCTCACCTGCACGGCGCCAAACACGCATACGACCATCATTGGCACCAAGGCAGAAGCGACTCCCATCGCTGAAGACGACACGTCTCCATTCGTCCCTCCATTCACGCCTGTCGCGACACCACTGGAGGCGGGCTGCACGATGTTGGGGCGTGAGCGGAAGACGGCCTAACGGCGTGCGGGACCGTAGCCCAGCTTCATGGAGACGGTTGCGAATGGTCCTCGCCGATACCCCAGGAGCAACAGTGTCCCTAATTTGCTGGGAAGTGGCGGTGCGGTCCCCTACGGCACTCCGTAGGATCCTACGGTCTTGGCGTGCATCCGTGCGTCGCTGCGGTCCGGTCCCATGTCGACGGGCACGTGCACCTTCCGCCGACCACTGGCGACAACATCGATGTACTGTGGAGACCTCCCGCCCCACGTGTTGAGCAATTCGGCGGTACGTCCACCCGGCCTCCCGCATGCCCACTATACGCCCTCGCTCAAAGTCCGTCAACTGCACATACGGTTCACGTCCACGCTGTCGCGGCATGCTACCAGTGTTAAAGACTGCGATGGAGCTCCGTATGCCACGGCAAACTGGCTGACACTGACGGCGGTGGTGCACAAATGCTGCGCAGCTAGCGCCATTCGACGGCCAACACCGCGGTTCCTGGTGTGTCCGCTGTGCCGTGCGTGTGATCATTGCTTGTACAGCCCTCTCGCAGTGTCCGGAGCAAGTATGGTGGGTCTGACACACCGGTGTCAATGTGTTCTTTTTTCCATTTCCAGGAGTGTAATATCTGATGTTCCAAGAGAAGTGTTCAATTATAACCATTAATAACGTAGTGAATAGTATACCTTCTAAAATCACGCTTTTCAGAGATGATACAGATGTGGATCAAGAAAGTCTACGAGGGATAAATTAGAATAACTTTCAATCATGTGTCAATAAAATAGTAGCCTGATACAAAGAGTAGACGTATCTCTTAATTTACGGAAATACAATTCTGTGCATTTCCCCGTGGTATCCTTTGACTGTAGGATTAATGAGTCACAACCAGAGCCAGTAATACAATACAATAACTTGGAAGTTATAATGAGTAGTTATATGAAGTAGAACGACCACATATACTCAGTTCACATAAAGGGAACACCAGGCTACTGTCCAGTGGTAGTATACAGAGAAACTCCCAGTTTCTCTAGAGAACAGATTCCACACGAAATACTTCTATGGCCCATATCGGAGTATTGCGCACATTAATGAAATCCCTATCATATCAGCTTAATAGGGCTGCGAACGGACATGAAAAAGGGCAGTGTGAATGGCTACAGACCTTTACAACTGACGAGAGAGAGTAATAGAACTATTGAAACATTTAAACTGACAGATACTCAACAAAAGATGCCGTACTTCTCTGGAGAGGTTTCCTACAAATATTGCAAGTACTGGTTTTTAGAACAGTAACTACAAATATTCCTTTGGCCCCTACTTACCTACCCCGTAGACGCCGTGCAGATAAAATAAAGCACGTAACATCTCACTAAAAGATGTATAACCAGCCTTTATTCCCAAACACCATCCGTGAACGAATCGGGAATAAGGGTTAAAATATGGTACAGTGAAAACAGAATACATCACAGTGATTCGTAGTGAATGGATGTAGAGGGTTGACTGCCTGCTTCCAGGTTACACAAGTTTCAAGCAGTAGCCGAAGCGGATTAAATATTCAGGCAAACAAGTTTCAGGTGCAAAACGAATGGCTTATGACTTAAATGCAATCATTTTCATTGGTTACGCTCCATTTCCTGGTAATACCATGTCTCTGGGCAGGAGCAATTGCATTATTATATAGCATTAAATGGTATCGAAATACCCTCTAACAACTAAAACAGGCTAGAAAGCTCCAGCATTCAGCACAAGAAACTGTACGGGGATCGCGGAAAAACAGCTCATCAGCTTCTTCGTTTTCTTTAATTTAAACTGACGCCGGGCAACAAGCGAAGGTCCAATGTTACTTACATTCCACAAAAAATACTGTAATATTACAAGCAAAAACATTAAAATGTCAAGAACTTGTATATACTAACAGAAATTAATAACGCAGAAAATAACATTAAAACAATATTGGATATTTCAAACGGGAGACAGGATAACCAGTCAGAGGGAAAAATACTATAAGAATTGAAGTAAATAACAATATTGTAACTGATAATTCAGACGCTGCGAATACTTGAAACAATTACTTTCTAAATGGAGCCGTAAAAATAGGGTTAAATGGTTCAGTTGAAGAAGCAAGAGAATGTATTAAAAATGTCATTCCACAAAATTTCAAGCAACTGAAATTAGTATCGACATCCTTCACTGACATTAATAGAACCATATAAAAATGGTCATACAGTATTGATGGAAATTTAAACAGAAAACTGAAAAGTTGTTTTTATTTAACAAATAATGATCTTGGTGACATATTACTGCATTGTGTAATGCATTACTGGCACAGGGAGTTTTCCCAGACACATTGAAATATGCAATTATTAAACCCTCTTACAATGAAGATGAGAAGAATGACTTAAGTAACTATCATACAATTTGTTTACTGACGGTTTCCCAAAATATTCAAAAAAGTAATACACTGAAGAGGAGTCTCACATTAAAGTAGAAACAATTTACTTAGCTTATCACAATTTGGATTTTAGATGCGTTGCTCGACCGAGTACGCTTCCCACTCATCAAGTATTACACGCTTTAAGTAGTAAAATATCGCCAGCTGGTATTTTTTGTGGTCGTTCTAAGACGTTTGTCTGTGTCGATCGTGTTACTCTCTTAGGAAAACGTAAGTTTTATGGAACTAATGGTTTCACATACAACAGATTTGCATCATACTGCCGGCCGGGGTGGCCGAGCGGTTCTAGGCGCTACAGTCAGGAACCGCGCGACCGCTACGGTTGCAAGTTCGAATCCTGCCTCGGGCATGGATGTGGGTGATGTACTTAGGTTAGTTAGGTTTAAGTAGTTCTAAGTTCTAGGGTACTGATGACCTCAGAAATTAAGTCCCATAGTGCTCAGGGTCATTTTGAATCATATTTAACAAACAAAATGTGTGAAGTTGTCTTGGAAGAGTGGAAAGTTTCAGTGACTGGGGAGGAATCACACAGGATGTCCCACATGGTGCAATTTTCGATCCACTCCTATTCCTTTTAATGTGAATGAGCTTTCACTTAACGTTCAAGAATCAGAATTGGTATATTTTCCAGACGATAGTAGTGTTATAACAAATTCCATCAGAGAGAAAGTGGCAGAAGAGATTGTTACAGAGAAACACTTAATTTTTCTTTGAAAAATCATTAATTATTAGGTAGGTATTGTCTAAAAATGGACTTACCGTAAAGTTTGAAAAAACACACTATATTCAATTCTCTACAACGAATAGTAAAAAACTGATGCAGCACATGAACAGGAGTCAGGAAATAGGGTAGAATGCCCCAAATTTTTGTGTGTACAGGCTGATGAAAACTTGAAGAAGCATATTACTGAGCTTGTCGAACAATGAAGTTCAGCTACTTCTGCTCTTTGTACATTGCTTATCTTAGAAACAAATGAATTAACCAATTAACCTCCTGACATATTTTGTATATTTCTGCTCAATAATGTCTTACGGAATAATTTTCTGAGGAAAGTCATCAATTAGAAAGAACGTATTGATTGTGCAAAAGCGAGCAGCATTCACCTGCCGTCATCTTCCAGGTATTTCTCCAAGGAGTTTGGCATTTTAACGGCACCATCGAAATACATATAGACGCTAATGAAATTTGTCATAAGTAATCCATCACAATTTGTGAAGAATAGTGATGTCCGTACAAGCTACGACACAGGAAAAAAGTCACGAGCTGGCAGTGACTCGAAAAAAAGTTCAGTATGCAGCAACAAAATTTTTTGATGATTAGCCCAATAACATAAAATGTCTGAAAGGTAGCAAAGACAGCTTTAAATCTAACCCACAATCATTTCTCCTCGACAACTTTTATTCCATGGAAAATTTTTATTTAAAAACTTGCAGCCTATAAAAAAGAAACCCCAATTTTTTATTGTAGTTGCATTTGTAGGTCTCAGACATATATTCATTGATGTTAACACTAATCACGCATACATGTCCTGTGAACTGAACTGACTCATTCCACGTCACTTCGACATAAGAATCTATCAGTTGATCCTCGGAACAGGTAACCAGCCAACTCCCCACACCATGACTCCAGGAGTAACAACACTGTGCCTGCCCAAAACATTGGAAGATTTGAATCTCTCTCCGTATGGTCGCCATACTCGCGGACGTTGGTGATCCGGAACAGGGCAGTATCGCAATTCACCACTGAACACAATGCGATGCCACTCATCGGCAGTCCATGCTTCCCGGTCACGTCACCACTCCAAAACAATTCATTTATGTTGCGGTGATAACGGCAGTCTACTCCAGAGACGCTACTTCCCCAGTCTGACTACTACTAGTCTCCGACCAGTACTGTGGGCTGACGTAGGGGGTACCCAACTTGTCCTCGAATGGCAGGCGCATGTTTAACGGAGTAACGATGTGCTTGATGGCGACCCTCCGTTGTGGTGGTCACACGTGGTCAGAACACTGCCAAGGAGTTTCCCTATCCTCATGTTCCCATGCAGCCCAACACCACACTGCTGAATGCCCCACAGATATGGATATTGGACGCTTCGACCAGCCGGCCAAATGGAAACCCACAACGAGGCCTCTTTCAAACTCTGTCAGGTGCTGATAACGCGATCTCACACGAATACGTGGCATCTCCGTCTCCTTCACATCTGACGCCGTTCACACTCCGCATATAACCCTAACAGGAATAACACTACCGTCTGCTACTGCCATACCATAACCTTAAAGTTGGAGGCAGTTTGTATAATGAAATTATTTTTATTCAAGCAATTATAGTATAAAGAAGCAGAGCAGTGTTACCCTCTGAGAGGAATTTCGTTATGTTGACAGTGTTGTACCTAACGGAGGTAGCCTATCAGAAGTGAAAGTCAGAATTACGTAAATATTTAAACAGTAACAAAAATATTTGCTTATCCTCACTGTCCAAGTGATAATGAAAACGGTCGCCAGCCTAATTAGGCATAAGAATGAGTAACATTCTTGTTCCTGAAAATGAAAATAAGTAACTTCAATGGGCAAACACAGCCTATTCTTTGTCACACGAGAGTGCAATGAACTCTGCCACTAGTAAATGTTACCGTTAAAGAAAGTGAAAGTGTTAACAGTTATAGAAACAACAGATAATGACATCCACCTGTTCTTTCAAGGCTTGGTCAAACTGAGTGGTTTCAATAATATTACTATTGCAGTGCACTTTAGAATCAAAAATTGGACATAAGTTCAATATTACCTTTCAAACTTATTCCTATCTGACATGAAATATGGATATGGTGTACATCAAAATTAGTTATTGTGCATAGATTAAGTCTCTCACTACTAAACACCTTTTTATTTAGGTTGAAAATTAAATGGAATTCACTAGCAGATTACTTCTCACTGTCTTTTGAATATATAACTTACGGTTTTCATAGATAGTTGTCTTTCTATTAATCATTATGCAGCATAAGCACAATAGACAAACAATGGATCCTGTTACAACATTAATATGCACTTTTAATACACAAGAAGAACCCAATATTGTACAGAATTTGACTTGAATAGCAAGAGTAATTGAAACTTTCTATAATTAAGTAACTTTGTACCTTTGAACTACTTTCAATGGAGGGGGGCCCTTAATCTTGACCACTGAATCAGAGCAAACTAAAGACACTTTCATTACATCAGTGAAACACTTAGCAAGCATGAACATATAACTCTCAACAGTTGCAGTTCTGAACTTTTTACTGCAGTGAAACACAAAATTGAGATATTTGTTAGATCCTTTCAACAACCATTAGTAATCTTAGCACACTCTATTGCCATATTAATTTTAATATCCTTTCTATAAAGGACACTCGGTAATAGCTTTAGTTCAAACAGAGAGGAACCTGAGAGGTGTTATGATAAGGAAAAAATCAAGGTAGGTTAAATTCAGTTATAAATTAGCTTATATTTGTGCACACTAACACATCCAATAACTCTTCGTTCCACCTTTCTATTCATGCCAACCTCATTTTGCGCGGGCTACTAATTTCCGTTCCGGAGGGGAACCACAACACGTTTTACATACACAATAACTATGAATCCTAAGTGAAGGTCAGCAGTTTACATAACAGCAACCAAACATATTAAACAAAACAGAACACTTGCACATATTGACATTTCTACAAAAAATTATTTAAACAAAATTGTTCAACCTCAAAGATAACCAAAGAGATTATGTGAGAAACACAAAACATATCATTTTCTCATATTACAGAGATTACACTTCATTACAGTATCGAATTAATCATACACTAATTAGAGAAGCTCAACGATGGGATGTTGAACAAAACAGAAAGCTAAATGGATCAACAAAAGGTATGTAGTGTGCAAGCTACGGTGTTACACAGGGATGATAACAACACTAATCACGAACAGCGTCAGTGCAATCTGGTCACAGAGAATTGTAACTCTAATGATTTACAAACCTGCCGATGTTGTGTACGAGTACTGAGTTACATTGATACCCGACGATGTCTTCCGGGCGCTTCACTTTTTTTGTCTGTCAGTTTATATAAAGTAGCAGCATAAAAAACAATGAATTTCAGCTTCTGATAAAATGAGATAAGGGAATGAGTTAAAGGTGACCTGCCAGCGCTACATCCGTACCTACATCTACTTAAATACTCCTCAAGCCCAGTGCTTGAGGGGAGGGTCGATCTCACCAGTGTTGTCGATTTTCAATTCGCGTACAGGGGGGGGAGGGGGGAGGGGAGAGGGGATGACTGATGGTACGTGCCATAATGTCTCTTATCCTATTTTTATGATCGCTAAGCGACATAAATGTTGCTGTCAACATAATAGTCACAGAGTCTTCTTCGAACAGAGTTCGTCTTACTTTTCCCAAAGGATTTCTTGAGAACCATTTAGTCTTTCTTCTAAGGATGCCGATTTAACTTCCCCGATAATCTCTGTCACACCTCCGTGCGGGCTGATGGTACCTATTACGATCGAAGCAGCCCGTCTCCGAAATGTTCTGTCTGTTGTCACGCCTGTTTGACAAGAACTGAAAACATTGGAACAATACTCTAGAATTGGTCTCACTAGCATCTAGCACAGATGCATTTCATTTTCTAGAACTATTGTAAGAAATCTGAGTACTCCTAGAGGAGGCTGCTACAGTAGATACTATATTAAAATATACGCCTAGAACAAGCAGGGGCCTAGAAAAGCCGCTGACGGGGTGTAGAACTTCGTTGACCACTACCGAGGCGGTGCCGTGTATCATAGGGTCAGTGCCGGTGGGATGTAAACTCATTGCTCGAAATTAAAATCGGGTAATCACTCCTCCGATTCCTCATCTCATCTAGTTCATAAATCATATTTCACAAAAGAAGCGTGTTTTCCCCGCTCTAGCCGTCTGAGACGTGCGCTTTCCTTCTGGAGAGGGAGCGCGGACTGGGGCGTGAGATGTGGAGCGCGATTTGAGGTCCTGGAGGCGGTGGCCGGGTGCCAGGAAAAACAGGAAGTGCGCGCCGCTATTTCCGTGCATCACATCGCGATGCCTGTCTCCGTCCGTCTGCGCCGGCAGCGCACCCAGCAGCTGCGCGCCGCCCGCCCCGGTGACAGCTGTCAAACCCTGTCCTCTATATATACACACACACACACACACACACACACACGGCACGCGACAAGTGGACTCACACTGGAATCCAGTGGGCACTCTGCAAGAGTCAGCAGACCACATTTCCTTACGGCGTCTTATATCCGTAAAATTTGCCAATGGAACTTGTAATTATGAATCTGTAATTTACACTGAGGTGACAAAAGTCATGGAATACCTCCTGATATCGTGTTGGACTTCCTCTTGCCCTGCGTGCAGCAACTCGACGTTGCATGGACTGAACAAGTCGTGGGAAGTCCCCTGCAGAAATATTGACCCCCGTTATCTCTATAGTCGTCCATAACTTCGAAAGGCCGGTCGAAGTAGCCGAGCGGTTCTAGGCGCTACAGTCTAGAACCGCGCCTCCGCAACGGTCGCAGGTTCGAATCCTGCCTCGGGCATGGATGTGTTGTAACGTCCCCTTAGAAAAATTATTGAATTACTGTGCTGATAAATCTCTTACATTATTTGATTTTCAAACAGCTGAGCAAATCTGAACGTACTCAGACATCACTCTCTTTACTTATTCTGATCAACACTAAACTGACACATAATATTTTTTAGCGCACCGCAATCTGACTTTCAATAATCCCTACAAGAGAATGGCCCTCACTAAATTAACCTATACGTTTCACAAATCACTTACCTCACAAAAATCTTCGTTAGTCGAACTACTGCAATACAGCGAGCGCCACTACTGCCAGCTAAATAAAAGATTCAAACTACTGAAGGCACTAACTACTGATAGGCATAGTTGGCAAAAGAAAGAGTTTGATAGAGGACAAACAATGTATTTACCTTAATAGTGTTCAAAAGTCGTAATATATATCAGTCCATGATATGCAATATTTCAAATTTACCTTTTCTGACGGACACACGTCCAGATCGTCCGCTCTCAAATTTCCGCCATCTCTCTCCCCACATCCACCACTGCTGGCGGCTCACCTCCAACTGCGCAACGCTACGCGCTGTTAACATCTAGCTGCCGCTGCCCAACACTA
The DNA here is from genome assembly GCF_021461395.2 of Schistocerca americana. Taxonomy (NCBI): domain Eukaryota; kingdom Metazoa; phylum Arthropoda; class Insecta; order Orthoptera; family Acrididae; genus Schistocerca; species Schistocerca americana. The sequence goes on from NC_060121.1 coordinate 948,561,969, forward strand.
CAATGGCAGACAACAATGCAAACTAGCCACAGACTGCACACAGCACAGCCAGTGATTTTTATACAGAACACTACGTGGCGTTACCAATAAGAAAACCTAAACAGCCTACTTACAGTGTGTGATGTCCTTAGGTTAGTTACGTTTAAGTAGTTCTAAGTTATAGGCGACTGATGACCTCAGAAGTTGAGTGCCATAGTGCTCAGAGCCATAAAAATTCCGCTGTTGTTTGTTAACATGAGCCGGCAGCTGTGAGCGAGCGGTTCTAGGCACTTCAGTCCGGAACCAACATGCTGCTACGGTTGCAGGTTCGAACCCTGCCTCCGGCATGGATGTGTGTGCTGTCCTTAGGTTAGTTAGGTTTAAGTAGTTCTAAGTCTAGGGGACTGATGACCTCAGTTGTTAAGTCCCATAGTGCTTAGAGCCATTTGAACCATTTTTTTGGGAAGATGAAGTTCATGGATGGCTTCAAAAGATCACCAAGTAGAGAAACATAGCCGTTTTCAATCACTGATCGGTTCAATTGGACCAGAGGACCCAGTCCATTCCCTGTAAACGCACACCACACCATTATGGAACCACGATTAGCTTTCACAGTGCTTTGTCGACAACTTCGGTAGATGACTTCGTGCGGTGTTTTCCACATCATAACCGTACCATCAGCTCTTACCATCTGAGCCGGCCGAAGTGGCCGAACAGTTCTAGGCGCTACAGTCAGGAACCGCGCGACCGCAACAGTCATAGGTTCGAATCCTGCCTCGGGCACGGGTGTTTGTGATGTCCTTTGGTTAGTTAGGTTTAAGTAGTTCTAAGTTCTAGGGGACTGATGACCTCAGAAGTTAAGTCCCGTAGTGCTCAAAGCCATTTGAACCACTTTTCTTACCATATGAAATCGGTACTCATCGGACCAGGCCGTGGTTTTCCAGTCGTCTGGGCTCCAAGCGATAGGGCCACGAGCCCAGGAGAGGGGTTGCAGGCAATGTCGCGCAGTTAGCAAAGGCATCTGCTGCCACAGCCCATTAACGCCAAATTTCGTGGCTTTAACCTAAGAGGTACGTTCAGCGTACGTTTCACATTGGTTTTTGCCATTATTGCACGCATTGTTGCATGGCTTTCAGCACTGACAAATCTACGCAAACGCCGCTGCTCTCAGTTTTTAAGTGAAGGCCATCGGCTACTGCGTTGTCCGTGGTGAGAGGTAATGCTGGAAATGTGATATTCTCGGCATGTTCTTGACGCTGTCAGTCTTGGAATATTGAATTCCCAAAAGGTTTCCAAAACTGAATGTCCCTTCTCCAACTACCATTCTGCGTTCAAAGACTGTTAATTCCTGTCGTGCGGAAACGTTTTCACGTGAATCACCTGAGTACAAGTGACAGTTCCGCCAATGCACCGATGTTTCACACCTTGTGTACACGGTGTTACCGCCATCTGTATACGTGCATATCGCTATCCCATCATTTATGGCTGCAACGTGAAGTCGTCTTCCATGCTATTCGGTATGCCGGACCCGACACCAGGCATCTACTGAAAGGGGATCGTCTCCTGCCTGGAGTCATTGTGTTGACCATTCCCTAATCAGTACAACGTGGGCTTTGTCTACTAGGCTGATTTAATGGGTTGCGACTTTTCCATTTCGGCATCTGTTTTGCAGCCCTGTTGGAAACTAACTTACAAAAAGTCTTGGCAGGGAGCTGCACTTTCCAGAGGAGTTGTTTTAGGGGGAGCAGAAAATTACCAATGAAAATGCCTGCGTTCCGCTCTGGAGGCTGATTAGCTGGATGGCCTGAATGTTAATTTCATGGAGATGCTCAGGGTTCGAAACATTACTGGTAGTCCTCTGGGGCGCTAGATGTATGTCATGGGGTCACCGTTGTGGGGATATCTGTATGTTTAAAAGACAATGCCCTGACTCACTCATCATCGCCCAGCCCAAACCGCTAAGGATAGAAATGTGAAAGCTTATACTCTTGACATCGTCTAAAAAGAAATTATTTGAAATTGCATCCCTAAGATGGCGAAATAGGGGATGAAAGGTTCTTCGTAAATATGTCGCTATTAAGGCAATGAAAATTGGTATTTGGTTTCTCTCTCAAAAATAAAGAAATACATGTTTCAGCATTTTTGGAAATTTAACTGCTATCGGGGTGAAATACTGGGTGATTTTTTTAATTAATTCATTATTAAAGAACTACTAAAGTATTTTTAAAGCTGCATGTATTAAACTTGGCACGTAACTTCTCAGTTAGCAATCTAAAAACACGTTAGAAGTATGAATTTCAAAAAGCGCCTTCACAATTTTTGTGTTTTATTAAATACACGATACATTTAGGACCCTGTGAGTCCATCATGAGGTGTATACGGTCTTAATACATGATATAGTTTTGCTCTTGAATGTGGTGAAATGCGTGTTCTTACCATGAGAGGATTTGATGTTAGGTTGTTTCGCACATATTTTCCGCACCTCAATTACGAAATTCATAATCTAACATCAAATGTTTTCAAGAAAAGAACAAGCATTTCACACCATTCAAGAGGAAAAGTAAATCATGTATTATGACGATTTATACCTGATGGTGGACACACAGTGCCCGAAATGCATAGTGTATTTAATAGAACACGAAAATTTGTGACTAAAGGCGTTTTTTATTTCACGCTTCCAGTGTCTTGAATACAGTCACGTTTGCAATTGCAAAATATGGAAAAAAAATTTAAAGAATTACGTTTTCAATGGTTCTGGAACCCTTTGAGGGAGTAGAATAGAAGGATGCAAACTTTTATGAAATTATTTTATTATGAAAGCAGTTTCAAAAAAATCTATGAAAATTTGTATTCTGTGTCACTGTTAGGGATAAAAAGATATGTTTTTATTGTATTTTTTTTTGTAATTTTACCGCTAATGGAGTGAAAAGGTGATAAAAATATTTAAGAAAATATTTAGTAATATTAAAAAGAATTTAAAGCCAAATCTGTCAAAATTGATATTTCAATTCTTGGTTAGATATAAATAAATATGTGTTACAAAAACCTTGGGCTCCTGCTGTCAGAATCGCTTTTTGGTCAGAAATACACTCGGAAACGCTCATGTTTCTACAACCTTAATTAGCTTGAAAAGCTTAGAAGCTGTTGCAGTTTGTCAAGACATAAAAGTTCTATGAAAGAAAAACAAGAAAATCAGTGCAGACCATACTATCTATGCAAGCGAAGCATCGGGCGCTAACCTAGTTGTCTATAGCTATGTAACATTTATGAAATCGAGAATTACTGATCTTTCGTGATACACAATGTTATTTTGTTTAACAGGAGAAATTTGCAACAACAGACACATGCGTTTCAATGGTGGGCGTGGAATTGGTCGTTTTCCGGGTTATGTAAAGTGTTGCAGTGTAGTGAACGTGGACGTGCTCGGTAGAATGAGGCTTCGTATCACAGTGTGAAACCATTAGCAAGGTAAGGTTGGTGTCCAATTAAAGGTCTACTTGAAACAAAAAAACTACAGTTGTTGCTATGGAAACTTGAAGTGTGGTATTTCTCTGTGACTACTGACCTACAGACTTTACCTCTTTTTGTATTTGTGGAGACTGTCAGCGTAAGCTCCTAGAAACTAGCTGGGATACGTTTTCCAGTCCAGAATATACACATAGAATATACACTCATCAAAAAAAGTTTTGCATCACCCCAGTTCCAGAACCCCTAAAGATTGACGTTGACTGTGGATGTTGTATCACAGACAAAGTCTCTTTGACCGTTGAGAGATGTAACTAAACCAGCCCAAAGATGTAAACAACCATACAGAGTGTCCGACAGCTGATCAGTTCCAGTCATTCCACCAGGAAGGAGGTTCACGGCTCGTGTCGTCTGTAGTTCAACCATGCCCAGATGGTCAGTATCGGAGTTCGTTTTCGTCCGCATTGTTACTTTCTGCCAGGAAGGGCTCTCAACAAGGGAAGTGTCCAGGCGTCGCTGAGTGAACCAAAGCGATGTTGTTCGGGCATGGAGGAGGCACAGAGAGACAGGAATTGTCGATGACATGCCTCGCTCAGGCCGCCCAAGGGCTACCACTGCAGTGGGTGATCGCTACCTACGGATCATGGCTCGGAGGAACCCTGACAGCAACACCACCATGTTGAATAATGCTTTTCGCGCAGCCACAGGATGTTGTGTTACGAGTCAAACTGTCCACAACAGGCTGCTTGATGCGCAACTACTCCCGACAACCATGGCGTGGTCCATCTTTGCAACCACGACATCAAGCAGTGCGGTACAGAGGGCGCAACAACATGTCGAATGGACCGCTCAGGATTGGCATCACGTTTTCGCCGATGAGTGTCGCATATGCCTTCAACCAGACAATCGGAGACGTGTTTGGAGGCAACCCGGTCAGGCTGAAAGCCTTAGACACACTGCAGCAAGGTGGAGGTTCCCTTGTGTTTTGGGGTGGCATTACGTGGGGCCGATGGTTATCATGGAAGGCGCCGTAACGGCTGTGCGATACGTGAATGCTATCCTCGGATCGATAGTGCAAGCATATTGGTAGCCTGTTGGTGAGGCATTCGTCTTCATGGACGACAATTCGCGCCCCCATCGTGCACATCTTGTGAATGACTTCCTTCAGGATAACGACATCGCTCGACTAGAGTGGCCAGCATGTTCTCCAGACATGAACCTTATAGAACATTCCTGGGATAGATTGAAAAGGGCTTTTTATGGAAGACGTGACCTACCAACCACTCTGAGGGATATACAATGAATCGCCGTTGAGGAGTGGGACAATCTGGACCAACAGTGCCTTAATGAACTTGTGGATAGTATGCGACGACGAATACAGGCATGCGTCAATGGAAGAGGACGTGCTACTGGGTATTACAGGTACCAGCGTTTACAGCAATCTGGACCACCACCTCTGAAGATATCGCTGTGTGGTGCTACAATATACAATTTGTGGTTTTTACGAGAATAAAAAGGGTGGAAATGATGTTTATGTTGATCTCTATTCCATTTTTCTGTGCAGGTGACGAAACTCTCGGAACCGAAGTGATGCAAATTTTTTTTTATGTGTGTAGTTAGATAGCTACAATGCACTACTAGCTGGTTTTGGAATACTGAGGAGGTTAATCATGTCCGGTGAGTCAAAGCGAGATTCATTAAGGCTGTTTTACACCGGCAGAAGAGCAGTAAACTCATCCGGGTCCCTTAATAAGCGTTTCCTGCGTAGAATCTGAGCTTCTGCTAGCGTATCGAATGTTCATATATCTCAGAGGGATGCAGCCAGGTAATATCCACAACAACCCGTTGTAAAGGACGTTAGCCGGCTATATTTCTGAGAGTTATAGGAAAACGATTCCCAGCTAATCTTCGTAGCAATGCGTCACTTAATGTGCCTAGCACAGCTAAAGCGTCTTTATTCTGGTAGTGATCTCGAGTGAGGTATCGCACAGCCTCTCCAGGAACGAGACAAAGGGACGTTTCGCTACACAGTGCCAGTCTGAGTGACCTTCGTCACTTACGAGTTTCAGCGGTGCTCTTCTATGAGCAGAAGCTCTACTTTTACCTTACTTTTAGTTTTCTTCCATTTTAACCACGATGTTGTCAAGGAAAGGAACGTGACCGACTCTAAGAGTACTGCAGTCACCTTGAAGTAAAATACCAGAGAGATATTAAAATTATTAATGTTTAACGTCTCGTCAACTCCTGGGTTGTTAGACATGGATAATTTCCTAGTTTTAGGAAGGACGAAGAAGGCAGTCGTTCGTTTCGTTTTCATAGAAACCATCCCAGCATTTACCGTTAGTGGTTTAAGAAACCGGTGGAAAACCCGTTTCTAAATGATCATACTGGAAAGTGCACCATCGCCATCTAGAATGAGAGTCCAGTGTTAAAACGTATTCGGAGTCGACAAACGGCTAGGACAAAAGAAAAACATGAACCAAGCAGGTTGTTGAACTAAGGAAGAAATGAAAGGATGAAGACGTTCTGGAAGGAGGAGAAGCTGACACCCGATGTAAATCGCGTCCCAGACCTTTAAGGTCAAAATTGTATGGGCAATGACGGATCCTACACCGAGTATTCTGAGATGAGCAACGAATAATCTGAAACGAATGTTTTATGTGGTACAAGTTCTGGAATTAGCAATGCGTGTCAGGCACGTATCATAAGTGATGGTCGTCATAGACCTCAGTGAGCCTTTCGGAAGGCCTGCTGGGACCGTGTGGTCCATGCTCGATTAGGTTTTATGCTCTCGCAGTGTTTCTTTCCCGAGGCACCGAGCAGGGTGGCGCAGCGGTTAGCATACTGCACTTGCATTCGGATGGACGACGATTCAAACCCGCGTCCAGCTATCTTGATTTAAGTTTCCCGTGATTCTCCTAAATCGTTTCAGGCAAATGCCTGGATGGTTCCTTTGAAAGGGCACGGCCGATTTCCTTCTCCGTCCTTCCCTAATCCGAGCTTGTGCTCCGTCTCTAATGACCTCGTTGTCGACGGGACGTTAAACACCAATCTCTTCCTCCTTTCCCAAAGCATTGAGCCTGCAATTGGAATTACAGAGGTCTTGAGGCGTAATAGCTGTGGATTTCTAAATTTCTGGATTTACAGCAGAGATAATGTATCAGTTTTCTTTACACTACATTTCGACAACTTCAGTATTCGTTGCTGTTTGTCTTTCAACCACTCTGATCGGGAGAGACTGTGTGCTCCTCTACAGATTGCAGTAAAGATTGGCGTAAAGAATGCAGAAGTCCCACAGAAATTTAAGACGAACAAAAGGCTAAGCGAAACAGTAAATAAAAGTCATAAGTAATAAATATGTAGTAAGACAATGTCTGTCACCAATAAAAGCCTTAGCAGGCACTTTCTTACGAACAGAGAGACAATATTGCTAGCTTTTCTGACGACATTTAAGCGTATTGAGCGCCGGATCTCACGCTTGACTTAAGCTAAACCCCCTGCCCTTGTTAGTTAAAATATCCGCTATCCTAATTTCCATTGCCTTATTTACGACACCGTCCCAGAAGTTCTGCGCCTTTACCGCGACCCTGGTCTTTCGTTTTATGCCCACGTTTTGGGAAACACTCTTCAATCGGGTGTAGCGCTTGTATTTTTTGCATCTTTATTCAGCAGCGTTTGCAGCCTGCCCAATATAAGACACACCAAATTGACGCTGTGTGCGGTATTCATTCCGGCTTTCGGAATCTTGTATTACCATTCACAAAGAATTGTACAATGTTTAATTTCTGTGGGGGATCGATACATAGGGTATAAAAAAGCTACGTATACAAACTTGTAAAGCTGTTAGAGTAGATAATCAGTAATATAATAATAGAACAGGAATCCCGTTTCCAGTATTTAGAATGTGACATAACTTTAGAAGAAGAGAAAGATATAAATAACAAAATTAATACAAGAAACAAGGTTGCCTGATGAGAATACCATGGATTTTGGAAACTACCGATTGTTTAAAAGTAAAACAGACAAAAGAATTCTTAAAAACACTCCGCATCTGGGTGTTGCATTCGCAATTTCGCAAGACATTCTTGGCTCCGTAATCGAAGTAAATCCAGTAAACAACAGACTAATGACAATTTCCATGAAATGTGCAAATAAAATGTACTGTTTAATTAACGCACACATGCCTATCAACCAGGAGAATAAAACAAATCCAGAAAAAGTAAATAAGTCATGGGAAGTGTTAGAGAATACAGTCTCCAAAATTCCTCAAAATTATGTAAAGATTTTAATGGGTGATTTTAATGCACAGTTAGGGAAAGAGAGAAAATTTAGAAAAACGGTCGGTGAATTCCCTGCACATAAATGGACCAATCAAAATGGAAAGAGGCTGGTAGAATTTTGCAGAAATTTCAATCTCAAAATTATGTCAAGTCATTTTAAGAAAAAACCTTCAAAACAAAAGACATGGCGATCACCTAACAAGGACATAGGTGAATTCCAAATTGACCATATTGCAATCTCGTATCCATGTCACAAAGAAATTTTAAATGTTCAAGTTCGTAAAGGCGCCAATTTGGCTCAGACCATTACTTAACCCGTGTGAAACTAAAGCTAAAACCCCAAAATTTCAACAAAAGGACACCATTAATCCCCAAATTTGACACCAGTAAAATCCAACCATCATTATTAGCAGACGAATTTGACAAAACAAGTGCACAAAATTGGGAACAACTCAAACACAAGATTATCAAAACAGCTCAAGATCAAATTCCTTTACGAAAACACAAGAAACATGCTTGGTGGAATGAAAACTGTGATCATGCAATCAAAGCCAGACAAGAGACATTTAAAGCATGGAATAGCAACAAGACAGAAGACACATATGATACATTCCTGACAACTAGAAAAGACACTTTAAAACTAATTAGACAAACAAAAAGACAATATGAGAATAGTCAACTCTTAGAAATTGAAGAAGATTTTCAGAAATACAATACCAGAAATTTTTATAAAACCTTTAAAACCAAAATAAAGGGGTACCAACCCCAGAATCTTTGCTTCAAGAAGGAAAATGGATAGGTGGCTCTTAACAACCAAGAAAATTGCAAAGAACTTTCTAAATATTTTAAGAATCTTCTAAATTGCCCCGAGCCCACAGAAAGATTTCCACCAAAAATTCCCCAACAATGCAATCCAGTTTCACTTGCACCAAATGAAGAGGAAATGATTAAAGAAATTCATAGGTTGAAAAACAACAAAGCATCTGGTGAAGATGGAATTGTTGCAGAACTTTTAAAGGCAGCTGGTCCAAAAACCGTTAAAGAAATTACTTCAATCATGCAAAACATTTGGCAAACTGAAAAAATTCCTGATGAATGGAAAACCGCCTTGATTCACCCACTTCATAAGAAGGGAGACAAAACTGATGTTAATAATTACAGAGGAATTTCTCTTCTTCCAGTCACATACAAAATCCTCTCTCAATGTCTTCTGAACCGAGCACAACAACAACTTGAATGGAAAATTGGCGAATATCAAGCAGGTTTCAGGCCAAATAGATCTTGCCCAGAACAGATTTTAGTCCTCAAACTAATTCTCAGACATCAAAAAATTTACAATAAAAAACTAGTTTGTACCTTTGTAGATTTTAGAAAGGCTTATGACTCAGTGGATCGTGAATCTCTTTTCCAAATTGTGAAAGAACAAGGCCTGGATCCTAAAACCACGGCAATTATCAGAGACACGCTAACTGGTACAAAATCAAAAGTAAAGTTCAGAGGAGAAATTTCAGAATCCTTTGAAATAAAAACAGGCGTGAGGCAAGGTGATGGACTCTCTCCGTTGCTATTTAACTGCGTTCTAGAAAAAGTAATACAAGAGTGGCGCGAACGAAAATTGGAGTTCAAAATTGACGAACCAGTGAAATTAGGACGAACAAATATTCGAATAGACTGTTTGGCCTTTGCAGACGACTTGATTATTCTAACGCAGGACACCCAAATTGCTCAGAAACAAATAGAAATTCTTAAAGAAACAGCAGAAAGAGTAGGTCTCCAAATCTCATTTGAAAAAACACAGTATATGACTAGCAACAAACTGGCACCCAAACTTTTGGAAACTAAGTATGGAAAAATCAAAAGAGTTTCGCAATTCAAATATTTAGGTGAAACAATCTCAGAGACTGGTCTAGAAAAAATTGGAAATGAAATTCGTTGTCAAAAGATGGAGACAGCTTTTAGACTTACAACAGACATCTACAACAAAAAATGTCTCTCGAGGTACTCTAAATTGAGACATTACAACACGGTCATAAAACCAGAGTGCCTTTATGGGGCTGAAACGCTAATTTTAAACAGAAAAAAGGACATTCAAGAAATCCAAAAAAGAGAAAGAAAAGTAATCAGAAAAATTCTAGGTCCAAAATATACTGAAGAAGGAACATACAGGCTAAGAGCAAATAGTGAAATTCAACAATACACCAGCATATATTCGGATATGAAAAAACGCAGATTAAAATTTTATGGGCATATTAAAAGAATGGATGCTACCAGACTAACTAAACAAGTAGTGGAATTCTACGAAAATCGAAGTAAAGCTAAATTTGAGACAATAAAATGGATTGCTGCTATAAAAGAGGACATGAAAGAGGCAGATATAAAACAAGATGAAATTCAAGACAGAAAATTATTTAGGCAAAAAATTCATGACTGGGTAGTTGGTCAAGCTGAAAAACCAAAGAAAACTGGAACCACATGGTCTGATGAAAGGAAAAGAGCTCATTCCGAGAGAATGAAAACAATTTGGGCAGAGAGAAAGTCTAAAAGAAAATAACTGAATGCCCCGTGATTGTACTTCGCGTGGTCCAGTAGGGCCCAAACGTGAATAATAATAATAAAATTAATACGTATCAATATATATGTGGAACGATCAAAAGAATATTAAAGGGCAAAACTACAAGAAAAACCAAAATGAAATTTTGTCAAGGCAGCACTCAACATTCTGGAGCAAAGTTGGACATTAAGATCAAGATCCCCAAGTCAACATGAAACATCAGAAATGAGGTTCCTTATATCAGTGAGAGACTCCACAACAAAAGACAAAATAAGAAATGACAACAGAACTTGGAGATACAGTCACTAACTGGAAAAGTAATTCAACGAAAGCAGGAATGGAAAGAGCGTATACTGCGTGTGCCACCTCAGGGAATCCCTCGACAAGCATTGGAATACAATAATTTTGGAAAAAGGAGTGTGGGAAGGCTGATGAAGAGATGTTGAGCGGGGAACAGGCCAAAAGGTCTAAGCCTGGACTGGAAGAAGAAGAAGAAGGAGAGGAGATAAAAAGAAACACTTTTGTGCTTCACTTCCTTTAAATCAAAGTTCGCAATTGTTTTGAGCGCTGCTCATGCAACAAGTTGACACGTTGACACTGGAATCAGATTTGTTACACAATTACATCTTATTGCTGGGAAGGGTAAGTTTTCATTACTGCTAACAGTTTTCATGTCACCGGATAAACAATTACGTTACTATTTTTTCGTTATGATGTGTTTACATGAAATGGTCTACTTACGTTACGGGTTCTTGATGTGTGAGTACGCCTTAACCAAGTCAGCTGACATGAATCCCACTTAAGGAGAAGCACAGTCGAACAACAAGACGTCTATAACTGTTATGACCTGACTATACTACAGTCGTCCAGTCATAACTACGGATTCATTGGTTGCTTTAGGAGGTGGCTGACAAGAACTACAACATACTAAACATTAAGTCATTTCATCATAAGCGTGATAAAAAGATGCTCTTAACTTTATGCAATCGATTGCCACGGGAGTAAGCCGAATTATTTACAACTGCCTTTGAACGGTAAAGCATCACTTGATGCACACAGATAAAAACTCTCTACAAATTCAACATTCTGAGACTTGAATAGCACTGGTGTCCTAACACGATGTTGACTGCGTCTTCGGAGATCACGAACTGATGCAGATGCGGCTCTATATCGACCTCCGTGCGATGACGCTGCAGTACTGAGAGAGAGGGCGTGTCTTCAGCGACGCCTCCCATTCGCCCATTCGTCGTTGCGGACTGTAGCGAGACATCGCTAATGTTTGTTGCATCGACGCGTGTTGCCGATTTTGATGTGGCACTGAGATCTTTGGGTGGTACGACGCAAACGATTTCTAAAAGGGAGTTACCATCATTTCACACATCAAGACTTTATGGCTGTCTTTGTGCAACAGGATCCCTTGGAAAAGATAGATAGGGAACTTGTTGACCTTGCAGTGTGCATACTGTTCAGTTTGAGGAAGCTGTGTTACAGCAGACTGAGAACAACTACAGCATCTGCACACAGTCCATAGCCAAATACCTCCAACGCGAGTAAGTCGAGCGTCATGCACAAGACACGCATGCGTCCGTTCAAGAATCAGAAGGTGCAAGACCTACAAGTTGATGAGTTTTCCCAACATGTGGAATTCTGCCAATGGCATCTATACCAAATTGTAGACATCCCCGACTTCCAAATATGTCTTTTGTTTATTCACAGACTGCATTCATGACGGGAGGTTTATTCAGCAGACGCAATAGCCACGACTGAGAGTTGGGAACTTCTAAGGAAACTCGTGTGTTTCACAATCAACAGAGATTTACCGTAGATACAGGATGTCTCAAATCTTTAGGGTCAAATTGAAACAAGTGACTGTGGATACATAACCGATTATATTGAGATACGAAACCAATGTTCGAAAATGCATATTTATTGTGTTATGGACATACACAGCGTACATCGCATAACAACTCATAGTAATTGTTCAAAGTGACAACTTCCAGTCTCAGTGCATACATATCAATGGTGTATGAAGTTCTCCCACATCCTATCAAAGATCCATGGTGTCCGTTGTACGAGGAGACAGACAGCTTGAACTCTAAGAAGCAGGCTTTCATTCACTTCTACGGATACGCCAATGTCTTGCTGTAGCCTCAGAGGGAAAAGTTCAGAGATGTGAGGTCCAGCGATCGCGCTGGTTATGGGACAGGAACCCTTCCCCCCCTCCCCCCTTTCCAATCCAGCGATGGGGGTACGTGTTGTTCAGGTGATCGGGGACTTTAACACTGAAGTTGGCTGGTGCGCTATCTCGTTGAAACCACATCCTTACCAGGACAATAAGGTGCACAGTCCTCAAGAAAGGTAGCAGCACATTTCGCAGAAACACGTGCTAATGTGGACCAGTTGAATGGGGCGGCAGTAAATAAGGTCCTACTAGCTAATCTCAGATGATGCCCGTCCACACTCTGACAGATAATCCTTGCTGGTGGCCACCGATTTAGGTGGCTTAGGGATTGGCCTCTCTCCAGATATAGCTGTTGCGGCTGTTGAAAACTCTATCACAGGTGAATGAAGTCTGATCTTGGAACAATACAAACTGTGCGAAGCTCGGCACTACAGAACTACGTTGACAGAAGTGACGCAAGGTCTGAAATCCGTTCGTCCCATTCCTTGCACACCTTCTTCATGAGAGGGGTGTAATACCTGTCCCAGCAATACTCACCACACTGTATCCTCCGAAGTGTGCACTTCACGGGCAACTTGATGGGCGTTAATTTTAGGTAGTCTGCCACACGATTAAGCACCATTACTTCAAAGTCTCAAAAAATGGTTCAAACGGCTCTAAGCACTACGGGACTTAACATCTGAGGTCACCAATCGCCTAGACTTAGAACTACTTAAACCTAACTAACCTAAGGACATCATACACATCCATGGCAGAGGCAAGATTCGAACCTGCGACCTTAGCAGCAACTGCAAAGTCTGGTGTTCATACACGCCTTTGGCGGGAACCTCGGACGTCCCTCTGTGGCATGAACGACCCCATCTCTCGTTAAGTTGGTATCCCCGGAAATAAACGTCTTCCAGTTAGGATGACGCCTGTTGGGAAAGCATTCTCTGTACACCGGTGCTCCTTTATGGGCACTACATCTTGCCACATCATGCGTTAAATGCATATCTGCCAACTTTCATGACGAGTATCTTTCCACAATAGTCGCGGTCGTCGCTTTGATCAATTACTATGACCTACGTTATTGTTACGCAGTGTACGCTAAGTTCACAACACAATAAATATCCATTTCCGACCACTGACTCCCTATCCCAACACACTCGGTTGTGGACCCACTATCATATGTTTCAATTTAACACAAAACGTTTGAGACACTCTGTATGTGAGTTGGTACTGCTCGCGACTATCTAAATGGGCCAATCCTTCCGCCTAACAGACTCGGTGGGGCAAATTACCGTTTCTTTCTCCGTGAAGTACTGCCGCAAATGTTGGAGAATGTCCTGCTAGTGCTCAGTTCAGCGTGCCGGGGCACCAACGCACTTTGCCGCTGACGTCATAGAACATTCAGATATCGTTTCCCCCAATAGTTGGATTGGGAGGGGAGGGTCGGTACCGCGTCAACCAAGTTCTGCCGACCCCACTCCTATGAATTTCTGTATGTGCATGGGGAATTGAAGCGTTTGGTGCACGAGACACCGATATATACTCTGGGAGAGCAGATTTCCCATGCGGCTGAAGCTGTAGTCATTATTTGTGAAACACTTGGTTATTTTGAGCATGTTACACAATCAGTATCATGCAGATGCCGATTGTGTATTAACTTAACTGAACATTTTCAGCACTATCCCTAAAACAATATTATGGTCATTTGAGCCGATATCGAGATTATTTATTTAGTTAATTGTGGTAAATCGTAGTCATCATGGCGAGTATATGTGTCCTACGTAGAATATCAAAGTGCGCATGGAAGCTCGATTAACAGAATTACCTGTATATTTTATCTTGTGTAAGCTGTCATTCATTCTATTTCTGAATACATACATAAAAGTGGACTTCGTGAGTTTGTGTCTAGAATCAGATATCCTAAATGTGAATGTATGCTTTCCCGGCGTATACAGCTGGCGAAGAGTTCTCGGGCTTCCAGCCGGGTGGCGGTGTCTTCAACCTGCGACGTTTCGACGAGTGACACACTCATCATCTTCTGGCGAAGTGCCGAGACTTTGCGGATGCCGGTCCCTTTATACCTGCGGTGTGCCCCCCACCACCTGGCCGCGGGAGGCTGGGTCCAGAGGAGCCGACGGGCGGGGTGGAGGGGGAAGCGGGTGCGCCGTTCGTGTCTCCGTCAGAGCATTCTGATCGCGTCTCGTGAGCTGGACAGTTCTTGTTGCGTTCCTGGCGTATTGCGGCTAATGCTGGATTCCAGGCCGCGCTCAGTTGATAGCCTTCGTCCCTGTTCACAAGATTCTCGTGGACCCGTATTTCTATTGATTCTTTAATGACGCTATCCCAATAGCTCCCGGCTCGGCACAGCACCCTGGTGTTTTCGTAATCAAAGGTGTGGTTTTCTTTGATGCTATGTTCAGCTATAGCAGATTTCTCTATCTGTCCAAGTCGAACATGCGTGATGTGTTCCTCGCACCTTTTAGAGATGCAGCGCTGCGTTTGACCAATGTACTGCACACCACATTGGCAGGCAATGTTGTAGATACCAGGTGTGTTTAGTTTGAGTGGGTCTTTAGCTGAGCCCAGCAGCTCTTTCGCAGAGAGAGAGTCTGGCTGGGGTAGTGAAATGGGTCAGGTGTGTTGTGTGACGCTCCCGCGAGTTGCCGCGCTTTCGGGGTTTGGCAGCATGTAATTGCGCTCGACTTGCTATGATAGTTTCTGACACGGTGTCGCGGACGGGAAGCATTAGCTGGCGCACATCAAGAGCCCGTTTCGCCTGGTGACCGTGTCGAGAAGGAGGCGCGCCAACATCCAGCTTCTGCAACAGCGACGGCCGACAATGAGTGACTGTCGCCACCTCCTCGATCGACGGCTCCAAACCTTCAGTCAACCAAGAAGGAAGACTGGTAGCACGTAAAGTTTTAGAACTGTATGGCAGACCTCAGCTTTTGAAACTGTTCAAATCACAAAATTGCAGCAACGTAACATGAAGCTTTGTTGCTCATTGTCCCAATTGCATTACCAAGCAGGGTCCCTTCCTTTTCCGGAATGAACCCGAGTGTCGTTGAAATTCAAACCAGCATTAAAGCAATATTATTCTATTTCACTGCTTTAATTTCAAAGTTCAGTTAAAGTATTCATAGCTGGCTACAATATTTAGATTACACAAGCACAAATTATGAGTGCGAGTTTTGTTACAGTATTTTACCTTACCTGTGACTGCAGTCAGCTTGGTACGTACTAAATTTTACTATTGTTAATTGCTCAGAATCATTTAATTCAAGTTCAAAGTTAAATCTCTTATTTCTAAATTGCGTAGATTCAAGTAGCTTTTGAAATGATTGTTGAGGTAGCCCAAGACTAACTGTATTTTACTGAATTTCGATATGTTTCAGAAACAAAGTTCACTATTAATTTCAGTCACAAAATTAACTTTCAATTTTCCGGTTTTATTCATTCTTTTGCTAAATTAAGTCAGAGTGCAGCGAAATTTATTACTTCTGACAAACTTTCAGTTTTCACACTACACGTGTCAACCTTCAGTTGCCACGCTTCTAGTGCTAATTATATGTGTAATAACCTTTCTTTTTCAGTTACTGTAGTAATTGTCCTTAGGACTGGCGACCGTGATTTCCCCCAAATCTCAAATATCTAATTACCGCTAGTTAATTGTTGACGTAACGGCCGCACTTTTTCTTTCTTTTCTATCTTTCCCCCTTTTCAAAATTAATTTCCACCAGTTTCATTTGCATTTTTCCTTTAATTTAGATGTAACCCTTTCCTCCCTCTTTACCGACAGATTAACTTCGGTGACGATTTGCTTTTCCCAAATTTGCATTAGGTACACGCGGTTTAATTTTTCACTGTCATTAAGGTCGATAAGTGAGGTGGAGGTTACATGCGGCCAATAAATACCCTGTAAAAAGTAATATCATGCTGCGCCAAGCGATACTTGTGGCCTTCCTTCACCGCTGGATGCTGGGGAGGGTGGATCAGGTGAAGCAGTGTCCGATGGCCGCGGCCGTGAAGCAATTCCGCCAGCCATGGTCCATCAGCTGGATTCGAACCATATGAGGCGAGAACCAGTTGCACTGCTTGATCCCTGGTGTGTGAAGCGCGAAATTTGTCCATCTGCTGCTTGAAGGTTCTGAAAAAACGTTCCGCTTCGCCGTTTGTCTGTGGACGGACCGGTGCACTTGTTGGAAGCTGTATGCCATTGCGTTCACAGAATGTTTTAAATTCGTTTGATGTGAACTGAGGTCCGTTGTCTGACACTATTACTTCAGGTCAACCTTCGAAGCAAAAAATCGATGACAACACCTTAATTGTGATACGTGACGTTTTCGAGTTCATTGGCACAGCAAAAGGGGACTTGCTGTACGAGTCAACCACGATCAGCCAACGAGTGTTCCAAAAAAGTCCCGTAAAGTCTATGTGCGCACATTGCTATGGTGGTTGCGACTTAGGCTATACAAAGAATTTATGTGGTGGAGCGGACTGATTTTCTGCACATGCTTGACACTGTGACGTCACCTGTTCTATTTTGGTGTCCATTCCCTGCCAATACAGTGTCGACACGCTAACAGTTTCGTACGATCAATCCCCCAGTGTCCTTGGTGAAGTAACTGCGCCAGTTCTTTTTGAAAAGCTTTAGGGATCAACACACGTGATTCTCCACGGTCATTCTGAACAAGAATCACACCTTTCTTACAATGAGGCTATGCCGACGAGCAAAGTATCGGCGAACTACAGAGTTCTTTATGCAACGAAAGGAACGAGGCCATGATGTGCGAATGTAGTTGAGCCAAATGTTCAAATCTGGATCTGCGTTGGTGGCCTGTGCAATTTTCTTGTAGTTCAGCGGAAAAGATTGAAGCAATTCAGAATCCTGAGCATCGATGTGACAACAAGATCCGCCCCCCCCCCCCCCCCCCCCCGCCCGCCCTCCTGACCACGTCGGGCTTCGTTCATATTTGCTGTATATATTTCAGTCTCTGTCTTTCCAACTATTTTTTTTTGCCCTGTATTTCTCCTTCTAGTACCATGAATGTTTTACACTAATATCTTATCATTAAAAGTGTGTTAGGGTTTGTATACTGCAGAGTGACAGAACACATCGAAAATGTATGTGTATGGCAAACTTAGCACGGTAAAACTAAAAACACCAATAATATGAGCTGAACGTCAGGTACCAAACGGGAACAGAAAAAAGTGGTATCTATTCCAAAGAACCAATCCAGCATTAACCTTAATTGATATATCGAAGGGCCCAGGAAATGACCTGGGGGGGTCTCTGCAGACATCATGAGACTCTGGCATAAAATGGGGGTGATACGCGATTACAAGAACTCAGCAAGAGAGTTCTCACAGCCTCTGTCACCTCAATTCTCCAACTTCCTACCTACACGTGGTGCCCCTGTTAAGCCGAGCAACTCAGCGGAAGGTTGGGTAACCAACCCCAGCGGGAAACTAAGTCGGTGAGCAGATAGGAGTTGGAGGACAGTGGAAGGCAACGGGAAACCACCACTGAACTATCCCAAGAAAACCCCATGGCTTCGCTCAGCTCAAAATGTTCCGGAGTTTCAAGTTCCCCGATCGGATCCTCGGGGGGGAACCAGGTTGAGAGGAGCTTCACGAAGAGTAAGATGGTGCAAAGAGAAGCACTGCATAGGAACATGGAATGTAAGATCCATGTATGAAGGAAAACTAGACATAGTGAAAAGAGAAATGGAGGAAATTAATATCGACATATTGGGAATAAGTGAAATGAGGTGGACTGGCATGGGAGAATTTGCTTCGGATGGCCATATGGTGTATTATTCTGGGCACGATAACAACAGAAGTAATGGAGTAGCCTTCATAGTTAGTGATAAAGTGAGAAAAGCTGTGATGGGATGCAAATATAAAAATGATAGAATGATGTCCATCAGACTTCAAGGTCAACCCCTCAACATCACAGTAATTCAAGTTTATGCACCAACAACCGATGCTGAAAAGGAAATTATTGACCAGTTCTATGGAGATTTACAAGAATTACTACTGTCAACACCAAAAAAGGATATCGTCTTCATAGTTGGAGATTGGAATGCAAAAGTGGGAAATGAAGCTGTAGAAGGTATAACAGGGAAATATGGTCTTGGTACAATAAATGAAGCTGGACAGAGACTCCTAGAATTCTGCCAAGAAAATTCATTGATAATTACTAATACACTGTTTCAACTACCAAAACGACGCCTATATACTTGGACTTCGCCAGGGATGGGATGCAAATATTGGGAATTGATTACATACTTTGTAATAAGAGGTGGAAGAGCGCGGTTCAGTCAGCTACAACAAGATCTGGGGCTGACTGCGGATCAGATCATGAGCTCCTGATTGCAAAATTTCGGCTGAAACTTCAGAATGTAGCAAAAAGTATCCCAGCTTGCAGATACGACCTTAACTCTATACCCTCCGACTATGCTGTAGAGGTACAAAACAGATTTAATGTATTACAGCTGGAGGACAAAAGCTCGCAAGAGATGTGGAAAGAAGTAGCTAATACTGTCAAGGAGGCCGCAGAGAAACACATTCCCAAGAATAGGAACAGTAAGAAGGCTAGATGGCTATCAGTTGAGGCACTGCAAGTTGCAGAAGAACGAAGGAAAGCAAAAATCAAGGGAGATAGATCAGCTATGTTTGAATTAAATAAAGATTTTCAGAAATTAGCTAGAAGAGATAAAAATATATTCTTTAATGAACAGTGCAAGGAAGTTGAAGATAGTAACGTAATGGGGAAGACAAGAGATCTTTATAAGAAAATTAGAGAAATTAAAGGAAAATTCCAGGCAAAAATTGGAATGATAAAAGATAGAAACGGGAAAGATCTGAGTGAAGCAGAGGATGTTAAGGAAAAATGGGCAGAATATGTAGAAGACCTATACAAGAAAGAACTGCATCATGACAGGGCTCCTACTGCTGATGTTAATGTTAATTTAGAACTAGAGCTAGATATTTTGGAGAGCGAAATCCAGTGGGCCCTCGAAAATATGGCTGATAACAAAACTAGTGGACATGATGAAATACCAGCGGAATTGTTTAAAGTCACTGGAAAGGATGCAGTGAAAGTGCTGCACTCAATATGTCAAAAAATATGGATCACGCAGCAGTGGCCAGAAGACTGGAAAAGTTCAGTATTCATCCCCATTCCAAAGAAGAAAAGTTCTAAAGAATGCTCAGATTACCGAACAATCGCGCTTATTTCACATGCTAGCAAAGTTATGTTGAAAATCTTACAAAATAGACTTCGCCAATATCTAGGTCGAGAGCTGCCAGAAGAACAAGCTGGATTTAGGAAAGGAAGAGGAACTAGAGATCAAATTGCTAACATTCGGTGGATTATGGAAAAAGCGAGAGAATTCCAGAAAGATGTGTACCTCTGCTTTATTGACTACGCCAAAGCCTTTGACTGCGTCGATCACAACAAATTATGGAACGTACTGAAAAACATGGGTGTACCAGATCACCTCATTCATCTGATACGGAGTTTATACCTTGACCAAGAAGCCACGGTGAGAACTATGTATGGAACAACGAAATGGATAAAGATTCAGAAAGGGGTCCGGCAAGGCTGCATACTGTCACCGTACTTATTCAATCTGTATGCAGAACATGTCATGAGGAATGCGAGGCTAGATGAAGGAGAAACAGGAATTAAAATAGCTGGAATAAATGTAAACAACCTCAGGTACGCAGATGATACGATCCTGTTGGCAGAAAGTGAAGAAGAATTGAGAACACTCTTACTGAAGGTGAAAGACGAAAGTGAAAAGGCTGGTCTTATGCTGAATGTGAAGAAAACGAAAATTATGGCAACTACACCTACCAATTCATGGGATATAGCAGGAGAAACCATGGAGGTAGTGACCACATTCAGTTATCTCGGTTCCCAGATCTCTGCTGACGGTGACTGCAGCCATGAAATCCGGAGACGCCTGTTGCTCGGTAGACAGGCGATGTCAAACCTTGACAAGGTTATAAGGTCCAGAGATATAACACTAGCAACAAAGATCCGTATTGTGAGGGCTATGGTCTTTCCAGTTGTGATGTATGGATGTGAGACCTGGACCATTAGAAAGGCTGAACGGCGAAGAATTGACTCCTTCGAATTGTGGTGTTGGAGGAAAGTTCCATGGACGGCAAAGAGAACCAACAGATCAATATTGGAGAAAATTAAACCAGATTTCTCCCTGGAAGGTCTAATCTTAAAACAAAAGCTGACCTACTTTGGACACATAATGCGAAGGCATGCCTCGCTGGAAAAAACATTAATGCTGGGGAAGATTGAAGGAACTAGAAGAAGAGGACGTCAGAGGATGAGATGGATCAATGGCATCACAGAAGCAAAGTGTTCCAACCTGGAAGGTCTAAGGGAGAAAGTGCACGACAGGAAAAAGTGGCGTGATTTGGTTCATGGGGTCACGAAGAGTCGGAACCGACTAAACGAATAGAGAGAGATATATATATATCGAAACTTTGACACCTAAAACAAAGTAGCTGAATTGTTATTTGAGTCATTTCCTTCCGAGTGTAGCTACGGACATGTAACCAGTGGGACATCTAAGCCATTTTTTTTCTTTCAATGCTATTGAAAACTACGTGGTACCATGCGTTGAGAACATCCATTCGTAAATGTGTCGTCAGTCCTCTGACTGGTTTCATGCGGCCCGCCGTGCTTTCTTTTTCTGTGGCAATTTGTTCATCTTAGAGTAGCACGTTCACACTACGTCCTCAATTATTTGTTTTATATATTCAAATCTCTGTCTTCTGAAGAGCTTTTACCCTCTACAGCTCCCTCTAGCCCCATGGAAGTTGTTGGCTGATTTCTTAAAACGTCGTCTTGTCCCACTTTCTAATTAATGTTATCCACAAACTCCTTTTCTCGCCTTTACAGCGAAGAACATCGTCATTTCTTATCTCGTCAGCTTGTCAGTCCACTTAGTTTTTAACACCCTTCACGAAGCACGTATGAATCTTTACGAGTGTCTTCTTTCCCAGCTTTCCCACAGTCGATGACATACGTCCATATAATTATGTACTCCAGACGTTCATTCTCAGAAACTCCTTTCCAACACTGAAGTCTGTATCTGATACTAGTAGCTTCGTTTACCACTGAAAATCGCTCTTTGTCTTAGCTTGTCTCATCATTACAAGCTCTTAGCATCGTCTGCTTCAGAGGTAGCAGAATTTCTTCACTTCGTATTCTAAGTGCTTCCCAGTTTTGTGCCTTGTCGCTAATGTCTTATCTGCGCCTCCTCAATACATCTTTCTTTGGGTTACTGTAAATCCATATTCTATGCACCATGTAACAGATCCCGTAATTCCTCTTCATTTCCACAAAGGGTACGAATGTCATCAGCGAATCATCACATCCTTTCACCCCGAATGTTAATCTCAGGCTGTAGTCTGCCGCCGGCCGGAGTGGCTAAGCGGTTCTAGGCGCTTCAGTCTGGAACCGCGAGACCGCTACGGTCGCAGGTTCGAATCCTGCCTCGGGCATGGATGTGTGTGATCTCCTTAGGTTAGTTAGGTTTAAGTAGTTCTAAGTTCTGGGGGACTGATGCCCTTAGAAATTAAGTCCCATAGTGCTCAGAGCCATTTGAACCATTTTTTCCCCACACTTCTAAATATCCCTAGGACCACTGTTTCCAATGTGATAGCTAAGTGGAAACGTGAAGGGACACGTACAGCACAAAAGCGTACAGGCCGACCTCGTCTGTCGACTGACAGAGACCGCCGACAATTGAAGAGGGACATAATATGTAATAGTCAAGACTTTTTATTGTAGTCTGCCTTTATTTCCCTCACTGCTTCACCCATATACAGTTTGAGAGACTCCATCTCTGCTTCTTTATGCCTTTTTCATTTCGAACAGTCCTCTCTTGCTCTTAGACTCTTACTGATCCTTCCTGGTTATCGTTATTGTTTATTACGCGTCCTTCCCAACAGTGTATCTTAATAAAGTTCAGGTAGAATTATTTCATTCGCGGTTCCGGTATCTGACGAAGACAGGAAGAGTCGTATGGCATTGTTAGCAGGACACAGCTAGAGGTTGTTGAGCCACCAAATATAAAGGGAGTTCTTCTTCCACGCACAGTGGTCTCTTTCTACGTGATGTTTGAGAGTTACATCTTGAGTGTTGGTGATTAATGGGTGTGTATTTAGTGTGGTCCCGTTTTTGAATTATGTGATGATGGGGGAAGAAAGAAGGTGAAAATTAATTGCGGCACATATTTACTCGTCTCTAATAAAATCAATGAGCTGATCGAGCATAACGTCCTCATCGGAAAGATGGTTCACCACCAACAATGTCACATGCTCTTGGATAATGGAGCACTGCGGAGAGGTTTAGAATTTTATACAGAACGTTGACGCAAGATCAGTAATTAGGAAATTCAAACCATTAACTCTCCTCCCGTTGCCAGCGAAATATTGTTGGTGGAAATTTCCTCCATCAATAGGTTTCGAACCGGCTACCTCTGTGACGAATACCATCGCCCAGGAGGTTGTTAAGGCATCCTCCCGCGGGAAGAGGCGGCTAACTTTGACGTGGGCGCGGACTGGACATCCGGCATCACGAGAGAGGGCGCCGCGGCCACGCGAAACGAGCTGTTTAGCGTGATTTGCGCTCTCAGCGCTCTCCACCGGCCGTTGTCAGATTTCTTCGGCTCGCAGACCGTGGAGTTCCTTAACGAAAATCGACGCTTGTAAAATAGCTGCGTTAACTGTGTTAGCGATTGTCGAAGAAGAGCGAAGAAAATTGCGAGAATGATTCCGGATTATTCGTTGGTTTGGACTGCGTATTCCTGGTAAAGGAAAACTACAAATGCTGTGCAACGATCTGAGAAACATACTAGTTCAATTTATTCGTTAATTCAACTGAATTTGCATCCCATTTTCGATTTTAAATTCAATGTAGTTAAGATATAGTAACTGTCGGCTGAAGAGCAGCGCTTATGCTGCTGCAAGTCCGCTCCGATGGGGAATTGAAATACAATAAAGGGAAAAAAAGATATAGGCCCAGGCCACCCCCACCTGTCCACCTCCTCCAATATACTGATAACACCGCATTCCTCGCCCTCTATCCTAGCCTGCAGCGGTCCCAACGCACCCTCCAAACCCATGTTGACTAGTTCACCACTTGGTGTAACCAGTGGTTCCTTCATATCAATCCTTCCAAAACCCAGGCAATCATCATAAGCCACACCACCCGCTCCTTCTGTCTCCACGATTTCTACCTCACCATTTATGGCCGTCCCATCCAGCTCACCCCCAATGCTGAGATACCTTAGACTCACCCTTGACTGGCACTTCACCTGGACCTCTCATCTCCTGACCATCCAGCACAAGGCCCACTCCTGCCTCCACCTCCTGAAACTCCTCTCCAGCCGGAGATCCTTCCACCATCCTCCACACTTACAAATCCCTCATCTGTCCTATCCTCTGTTATACCAGCGTTGCCTGGATCTCCACTCCTCCCCGCTTCTATAAGGCCCTCCAAATCCTAGAACGCCACGTGCTCTGCATTGCCTTCTGTATCCGCCTTCCTCCCCCACACGGCTCCTGTATGACCTCATTCCCTTCCCTCCCCTTCTCCTCTTCCTCCAACATCTCTGCATCCTTTACATTGTCCGCAGGCTTCATCCCCCCACCCCCTAGATTCCTCCTTCCTCTCCACCCCCCGCCCATTGCCGTGCCTCTATTGCTGTATCCCTCCCTATCTCCACACCCTCCATCTCCTTCATCAGAGCAATTTCCAGCACCTCTCCCTCCCAGATGATATATACCCTTCCTTCCAACTGTAACCTGCCCTTGTCCCCCCCCCCCCTGCCCAGGGGCCCCCTTTTGCTCTCCCCTCTTTATCCTAGAGCAGATTTTCCTCCTCCCCTCCCTTAGTCCCTGCACCCTCTCCTCGGCTGTTTTTCTCCCCCATCCCTTCCCTCCCCAGCCCTCCTCTGGTGCGGCCTCCACCTCCCTCCCCTTTTCTCTCTCCTCCTTTTCCCTTTTTTCCTTTTCTCTTGCCCCGCTCCTTGGCAAATCCTCCCAGGTTTTTATCAGTTATCAGTGTGCTGCGTTAGTGTTGTGTTTTGGTGCCATTCTACAGAGTCATCAAGTGATGTGGTTTTAATAGTGTGCTCGACCTGTTTACGGTCCATGACTGTTCCATGCTACACTGTCCATCACGTGGCTGCTTTAATTGCTCTCCAACTTTTCTGCTCCAGCCGTACTTTGCCTGGTGCCTTTTAATCTAGTGTGTGTCATTTGTGTAACTTACTTTTTTAGATTTTTATCTCCGATTTACAGTCACCGCTTTGTTTGCTTTCTTTTCTTATGTTCCGCCTTTTTTGTTTCTATATTCTGTCATGTTTTCTTCTTTATATTGTTTTAAATGTCTTCCTATCTACTTGTAATGTCTCTTGGCTAAAGAGCAGCGCTTACGCTGCTGCCAGCCCGCCAGTGATGGAGAGTGGAAATAACAATAAAGGAAAAAAATATATACTATCTAATGTCATTTTGGGCTTGCGTAATATCCATATTCTCGATGTTCCATACCAACAGTATGAAATAATGTACTACGTAACATAGATTTCAAGACAGATTTGTTTTGTAATTTCATTAGAATGGATGAGAAGATTTTTTTTTTAAGTTTCTCACTATCATTGTAAAAGATATTTTACAAACTTGATACAGCAAGATACAAACTTGAACCAGATCATGAACGCAGTGATAAGCATACATATTTTACAGAAAGTTTAACAGCAGTGAAAACTTCCAGTGAAGAACTTGGGTTTACTTTCGGACGTAGACTGGCAGTCAAATTCTTCCACTGGGGAAACGTTCCAGTCGTCGGACTTTGCAACAAGAATTGGAAAAAAGACATTATTTGTAATAAATACGACGGGCTTTTACGATAATACTTCTATTAAATGAATAAGAAAAACCCGGAACCTGTTAAAGAACAAAAGGTTAAAAATTTAAAAATAAAGAAAAAAATTAGAAGCTTGTGGACGCAAACTTACTACTTTTCTTTCACAACTGTATTTTTGACTACGTGATCAACTGCGCTCTAACTTGTACAACACAACTGCATTTCCGTTATCGTACACTCTGTCTCAAGAATGTATCTACAAATTTCATTATTTGACACTTAGTATGCAAATTGTACCGCACAGACGCGAATTTGATAAAGCATCAGTGTCCCGTAGCACTGAACGGTATACTTTCGTAGGACACGAATTATAAACCCAAGAACATCAACTACAGGAAGGCTTTTACCTAGCGATATGTAGTTTCCAGTCATTTTATTATAATAAATCGTAGATCAGACGACGCATTTTTGAGAAATCCTCAGTTTTCTGATACTTTTATAAAGCTTACATTCATATTACGTTCTCTCTGATAAAGAAAACCCAGCAAATACGATGTTTAACGCCATACAATACGGCGGCTCCTACGTTCTGCTTGTAACGTACAACGATGTCGTATCTCATTGGCCACGTTCCTCTCAACGAGGCAAAAATCTGCCTCGGCTGAAGAGGAGAACACGACAAGCGGCATCACCCGATTTCCCAGTAACTTCCCTCAGTGGTAGAGGAGTCAGAATAAGCGAACACGTGTCGGGTTATCCGTACACATTTGACCGTTTCTGAAAAAAAAAAAATGGTCAAAGTTTTCGAGATATTTTCGAAGTACAACTTTGCGCCCGTGTTCGGAACCTCATTATTGTTTTTGTTTATTTTATTTTTATTGTTTTTCGTTTATCTACCGATGTTCGTAGCAGGTCACTACACGAATGTTTCTTACCAGATTATGGGATACAAGGACGTTATATCAATTGTAAAATCAGAAATGGATTTCACAATGTGCCATAATTTGCTACGTGAGTGTATGGTACGCTGACGGGTTGCAGCCGTTTTAAATCATCATATTTTCATATCTGATAAACATGTCAGTCCTTATATTAATTCTACGACCGCTTATTTTATTAATGGATTCAGTATGTATTACTTAATGCTCTTCTATTGTCTACGACCACGGCATTTTGCACTATGCTTGTCGTCCTTAATTTTAATATTCTTATCTGACTTCTGCTTATTTGTGGTGTATTTTCCTGCACAGCCTTCTGAAGAAGGGCACTAAGTGCTCGAAACCGGTTAAGAAATTAAATTGCTTTTATGTAGCTGGTTGCTGATTATTTCGAATATACAACTACAGTTGCTGAAGATGGATAGAATACTAAATTTTATTCGTATGTTCATTCTTCTGGAAGATTTGGTGCTTTCCCTTGGATGATACCGATCGTAGAAACATTCGGAACATAGAAATCCCACGAGAAGTACGTGAAGGCTAGTTTGGTACAGTGTTATTTCTTAGCATGAAGCTCACTCGGTAAAGAAACGTTGTTAACGTGGGTGAAGATTTCCCGCATTGGCAATAATTTCACGTCAAACCTTGCATAACTGTATGTAAAACATTCTCGGTATTCTTGCCGCGTCAGTGCTGGACAAAATCTCCAGCTTTCGACGATTACCTCCATCCTCATCGTCAGGAGCTGACTGTCTTCACTGCTGCTATGGCAGCCTTTTTATAGCCCGTGGTCGGCTTGTGATTGGTCGGCTTGTGATTGGTCGGCGATTACGAACTGCTGTCGCAGACGGTGTCAATGTGTGCGCCGGTGGCGCCACCACTTCCGTGAGAACGTAAACCTTGGAAGGAACGTCTCTGCTGCTTCTCTGCATCAAGCGCTCGTTTCCCGCACAGCTCAGATGGTATGCGCTACCGCGGTTAAAGGTCTTTTGGCTCATTCTTATTTCAACAGCCTCCTTAATAACAGAATCCCAGTACGTGGAGGCATGGGATAGAATTTTTGTTTCATTGAACAATATTGCAATTGCCGATTTCTCCAGTTCTCTATTTTTAATATGGCGTAGGTGTTCTACGAGTCGGGGCGCGGAATGTCAGAAGCTTGAACGTGGTAGGGAAACTAGAAAATCTGAAAAGGGAAATGCAAAGGCTCAATCTAGATATAGTAGGGGTCAGTGAAGTGAAGTGAAAGGAAGACAAGGATTTCTGGTCAGATGAGTATCGGGTAATATTAACAGCAGCAGAAAATGGTATAACAGGTGTAGGATTCGTTATGAATAGGAAGGTAGGGCAGAGGGTGTGTTACTGTGAACAGTTCAGTGACCGGGTTGTTCTTATCAGAATCGACAGCAGACCAACACCGACAACGATAGTTCAGGTATACATGCCGACGTCGCAAGCTGAAGATGAACAGATAGAGAAAGTGTATGAGGATTTTGAAAGGGTAATGCAGTATGTAAAGGGGGACGAAAATCTAATAGTCATGGGCGACTGGAATGCAGTTGTAGGGGAAGGATTAGAAGAAAAGGTGACAGGAGAATATGGGATTGGGACGAGGAATGAAAGAGGAGAAAGACTAATTGAGTTCTGTAACAAGTTTCAGCTAGTAATAGCGAATACCCTGTTCAAGAATCACTAGAGGAGGAGGTATACTTGGAAAAGGCCGGGAGATGCGGGAAGATTTCAATTAGATTACATCATGGTCAGACAGAGATTCCGAAATCAGATCTGGATTGTAAGGCGTACTCAGGAGCAGATATAGACTCAGATCACAATATAGAAGTGATGAAGAGTAGGCTGAAGTCAAAGACATTAGTCAGGAAGAATCAACACGCAAAGAAGTGGGATACGGAAGTACTAAGGAATGACGAGATACGTTTGAAGTTCTCTAACGCTATAGATACAGCAATAAGGAATAGCGCAGTAGGCAGTACAGTTGAAGAGGAATGGACATCTCTAAAAAGGGCCATCACAGAAGTTGGGAAGGAAAACATAGGTACAAAGATGGTAGCTGCGAAGAAACCATGGGTAACAGAAGAAATACTTCAGTTGATTGATGAAAGGAGGAAGTACAAACATGTTCCGGGAAAATCACGAATACAGAAATACAAGTCGCTGAGGAATGAAATAAATAGGAAGAGCAGGGAAGCTAAGACGAAATGGCTGCAGGAAAAATGTGAAGACATCGAAAAAGATATGACTGTCGGACGGACAGACTCAGCATACAGGAAAGTCAAAACAACCTTTGGTGACATTAAAAGCAACGGTGGTAACATTAAGAGTGCAACGGGAATTCCACTGTTAAATGCAGAGGAGAGAGCAGATAGGTGGAAAGAATACATTGAAAGCCTCTATGAGGATGAAGATTTGTCTGATGTGATAGAAGAAGAAACAGGAGTCGATTTAGAAGAGATAGGGGATCCAGTATTAGAATCGGAACTTAAAAGAACTTTGGAGGACTTACGGTCAAATAAGGCAGAAGGGATACATAACATTCCATCAGAATTTCTAAAATCATTGGGAGAAGTGGCAACAAAACGACTATTCACGTTGGTGTGTAGAATATATGAGTCTGGCGATATACCATCTGACTTTCGGAAAAGCATCATCCACACAATTCCGAAGACGGCAAGAGCTGACAAGTGCGAGAATTATCGCACAATCAGCTTAACAGCTCATGCATCGAAGCTGCTTACCAGAATAATATACAGAAGAATGGAAAAGAAAATTGAGAATGCGCCAGGTGACGATCAGTTTGGCTTTAGGAAAAGTAAAGGGACGAGAGAGGCAATTCTGACGTTACGGCTAATAATGGAAGCAAGGCTAAAGAAAAATCAAGACACTTTCATAGGATTTGTCGACTTGGAAAAAGCGTTCGACAATATAGAATGGTGCAAGCTGTTCGAGATTCTGAAAAACGTAGGGGTAAGCTATAGGGAGAGACGGGTCATATACAATATGTACAACAACCAAGAGGGAGTAATAAGAGTGGACGATCAAGAACGAAGTGCTCGTATTAAGAAGGGTGTAAGACAAGGCTGTAGCCTTTCGCCCCTACTCTTCAATCTGTACATCGAGGAAGCAATGATGGAAATAAAAGAAAGGTTCAGGAGTGGAATTAAAATACAAGGTGAAAGGATATCAATGATACGATTCGCTGATGACTTTGCTATCCTGAGTGAAAGTGTGTAACCTCCCCCTCACTTATCGACCTTAATGACAGTGAAAAATTAAACCGCGTGTACCTAATGGAAATTTGGGAAAAGCAAATCGTCACCGAAGTGAATATGTCGGTAAAGAGGGAGGAAAGGGTTACATCTAAATGAAAGGAAAAATGCTAATGAAACTGGTGGAAATTAATTTTGAAAAGGGGTGAAGTTAAGAAAGAAAGTAAATGTGCGGCCGTTACGTCAACAATTAACTAGCGGTAATTAGATATTTGAGATTTGGGGGAAATTACGGTTACCAGTCCTAAGGACAATCACTATAGTAACTGAAAAAGAAAGGTTATTACACATATAATTAGCACTAGAAGCGTGGCAACTGAAGGTTGACACGTGTAGTGTGAAAACTGAAAGTTTGTCAGAAGTAATAAATTTCGCTACACTCTGACTTAATTTAGCAAAAGAATTAATAAAACCGGAAAATTGAAAGTTAATTTAGTGACTGAGCTTAATAGTGAACTTTGTTTCTGAAGCATATCGAAATTCAGTAAAATACACTTAGTCTTGGGCTACCTCAACAAACGTTTCAAAAGCTACTTGAATCTACGCCATATAGAAATAAGAGATATAACTTTGAACTTGAATTAAATGATTCTGAACAATTAACAATAGTAAAATTTAGTACGTACCAAGCTGAGCTGCAGTCACAGGTAAGCTAAAATACAGTAACAAAACTCGCACTCTTAATTTGTTCTTGTGCAATCTAAATATTGTGGCCAGTTATGAATACCTTGACTGAACTTTGAAAATAAAGCAATGAAATCGAATGATGCTGGCGTTTGAATTTCAACGACACTCGGGTTCACTCCGGAAAAGGAAGGGACCCTGCTTGGCAATGCAATTGGGACAATGAGCAACAAAGGTTCATGCTAAGTTCCTGTAATTTTGTGATGCAACAATTTTAAAAGTTTGAAAAGCTGAAGTCTGCCATACAGTTCTAAAACTTTACGTGCTTCCAGTCTTCCTTGTTGGCTGATTGAAGGTTTGAAGCCGTCGATCGAGGAGGTGGCGACAGTCACTCATTGTCGGCCGTCGCTGTTGCAGAAGTTGGATGTTGGCGCGCCTTCTTGTTGACACGGTCACCAGACGAAACGGGCTCTTGATGTGCGCCAGCTAATCCTTCCCGTCCGCGACACCATGTCAGAAACTATCATCGCAAGTCGAGCGCAATTACATGCTGCCAAACCCCGAAAGCGCGGCAACTCGCGGGAGCTTCACACAACACACCTGCTCCACTCCACTACTCCAGCCAGACTCCCTCTGCTCTGCCCGCTCTCCACGCGGTAGGGTTAACACTACCAAAGATCTTAAACACTTTGGTTCTCCACACGACCTATCGATGTATTCGTTCGATAGCATAGTTTTCCCTAGGCCAGACCCAGCGTATAAATACAAATAATATTCATAAAACAAACCAATTATACATCGACATAAATGCATATATATACAAATATATAATATATATATTCCTACTTTGGTGAAAATCGCACCACAAAAAGGAAGAACCGTAATCGGTGTTTTATGTTGTGAGTGAGCTGCATTTTTACGTTTCCTTTTTTTGGAGAACGCTGTCTTTATATCTCGTGCGCCATAGCCATTCTTTCGGTAGATGTACTTCAGATGGTTAATCTCGGACCTTGAGTGGTCTTCGTGTGAAACAGTTTTTGCTCTATATACCAACGTGTACAAAACGGCTCTCTTCTGAGCAGGATGATGGAAACTCTGTGCATTCAGCTTACGATATACAGAAGGCCAAGACGCCCGTCCGTCTGTCGTTGTGTTCATGTGTTCCATGAATTGTTCGAGAGTTTCTGCGCCGTGTGGCCAGATGATAAATGTATCGTCAACCTAACGATAAAATAAGGATGGACGGAGGGGAGCCGAATTTAATGCACGTTCCACAAAATTCTCCATAAAAAAGTTTGCCAGTGATGGAGACAACGGAGAGCCCATCGCCATACCGTCCGTCTTTTCGTAAAATTTGTTACCGTACAAGAAGTAGGTGGTCGTCATCACGTGCCGGAACAACTTTATAGTTGCAGGAGGGAAAAGATCCGCAAGCATTTTCAAAGTGTCCTCCACAGGAACTTTTGTGAACAGCGATACCACGTCCAGGCTGACTAAAATTTCATTTGGACCAACTCTAATCTGATTTTCTCAATGAACATCTGGGAGTTTTTGATGTGATGTTCACACCAGCCAACTATAGGAGTCATCAACTTTGTTAGGTATTTGGCCAGCTTATAAGTAGGAGAACCAATTGCGCTGACAATAGATCTCATGGGAACATTATCCTTCTGGATCTTCGGTAGTCCGTACAACCTGGGCGGTCAAGGAGACCGTCAGTTGCTCCTGACGATGGCGACGGAGGTAATCGCCGAAAGCTCGAGATTTTGTCCAGAACTGACGCGGTAAGAATACCGAAAATGTTTTAAATTTAAGCGCCGTCGCGAAAAACATCGTTCCCACACTTGCATAAATGATTAATTTGCCGAAAACTAGCGCTTGCAGGTGATTATGAATCAAGGTACGCTACAAAAATTTCACCGAAAACTATTTCAAATAACTTTTCCGTTCACTTATTGTCCTTTTTTTTTAATTCATTCACCATGCAGTTAGTAGACGAATAAGGATAGCGTTATTTCAGTGTACATTGGAAAACATTCGTGAAGTAATTTTCTGTGGACATCGGCAGATAAATGAAAAGTAAAAATTAACAATAAAATAATAATCATGTTTCGAACACGGGTGTAGAAGAATGAAGCCGCGACCTTAGTCAATCAGATACTGGTTTGGATGAATTTCTTACTCGCTAAAAGGTATATAAAGTGGCTTTTAAGCTTCGGCGGTAGATTTCGCAGAAACGGTCGAGTACCTACGGATAAGCCGAGACACGTGTTCGCTTATTTTGACACTTGAGCAAAGCTTCTGGGAAATCAGGCTATGGTACACGAGGTGTTCTCCTGGTAAGTGAGAAACCGAAATCGAGAGGATCTAGCTGCAGATGCCGTGGCAGCTAGTTGCCCTCCTGCTGGCTAGGTGACGCCCTGTGAACAGGCGGCGTGGCCCGGCGTGCTTTGTCTGGCCTGCGTTTTTACGGCGTCTCGCCTGACCGCCGGCTGTGAACGAGGCGAGGCGATGAGAGGCGAGGCGACAACAGGCTGCGGTCTGGAGTCTGGCGCCGGCGCCACTCGACGAGGATTTGTGGCCGCGTGACCCGACCCCGGCGCGAGGCGTGAGGCGTGAGGCGTGAGGCGAGCGGCGAGGGGCGTGTCCGGGGCGGCGGGTCGACGCCTCCTGCGGCACGCCAAAGCTGCTGCCCAATCTGCCGAGACGCGCTCTGCCGCACACTCCGTGGCGTGGCGGGCGAGTGCACCGTTGCACCTCTGTTCCTCCCAAAGAGGTAAAATATACCACAGGGTAGCCTCAGCGTGGCCACAATGAAGCAAACTGAACAACCCTCCGCCACGTCATCAAAACGAAGGAGTCTGGTGTAGGCTGGTAGCAAAAAATGCTTCAAATGGCTCTGAGCACTATGCGACTTAACTTCTGAGGTCATCAGTCGCCTAGAACTTAGAACTAATTAAACCTAACCAACCTAAGGACATCACACACATCCATGCCCGAGGCAGGATTCGAACCTGCGACTGTAGCGGTCGCGCGGCTCCAGACTGTAGCGCCTAGAACGGCACGGCCACTCCGACCGGCGGCTGGTAACAGCCAAGGTGTAAATACACTACTGGCCGTTAAAATTGCTACACCAAGAAGAAAGGCAGATGATAAACGAGTATTCATTGCACAAATATATTATACTATAACTGACATGCGATTACATTTACACGCAATTTGGATGCATAGATCCTGAGAAATAAGTACCCAGAACAACCACCTCTGGCCGTAATAACGGCCTTGGTAGGCTTGGCCATTGAGTCAAACAGAGCTTGGATGGCGTGTACAGATACAGCTCCCCATGCAGCTTCAACACAATACCACAGTTCATCAAGAGTAGTGACTGGCGTATTGTGACGAGCCAGTTGCTCGGCCACCATTGACCAGGTGTTTTCAATTGGTGAGAGATCTGGAGAATGTGCTGGCCACGGCAGCAGTCGAACATTTTCTGTATCCAGAAAGGCCCGTACAGGACCTCCAACACGCGGTCGTGCATTATCCTGCTGAAATGTAGGGTTTCCCAGGGATCGAATGAAGGGTAGAGCCACTGGTCGTAACACATCTGAAATGTAACGTCCACTGTTCAAAGTGCCGTCAATGCGGACATGAGGTGACCGAGACGTGTAACCAATGGCACCCCATATCATCACGCCGGGTGATACGCCAGTATGGCGATGACGAATACACGCTTCCAATGTGCGTTCACCGCGATGTCGCCAAACACGGATGCGACCATCATGATGCTGTAATCAGAACCTGGATTCATCCGAAAAAATGACGGTTTGCCATTCGTGCACCCAGGTTCGTCGTTGAAAAAAATGTTCAAATTTGTGTGAAATCTTATGGGACTTAACTGCTAAGGTCATCTGTTCCTAAGCTTACACACTACTTAACCTAAATTATCGTAAGGACAAACACACACACCCATGCCCGAGGGAGGACTCGAACCTCTTCCGAGATCAGCCGCACAGTTTCGTCGTTGAGTACACCATCTCAGGCGCTCCTGTCTGTGATGCAGCGTCAGGGGTAACCGCAGCCATAGTTTCCGAGGTGATAGTCCATGCTGCTGCAAACGTCTTCGAACTGTTCGTGCAGATGGTTGTTGTCTTGCAAACGTCCCCATCTGTTGACTCAGGGATCGAGACGTGGCTGCATGATCCGTTACAGCCATGCGGTTAAGATGCCTGTCATCTCGACTGCTAGTGATACGAGGCCGTTGGGATTCAGCACGACGCTTCGTATTATCCTCCTGAACCCACGGATTCCATATTCTGCTAACGGTCATTGGATCTCGACCAACGCGAGCAGCAATGTCGCGATACGATAAATCGCAATCGCGATAGGCGACAATCCGACCTTCATCAAAGTCGGAAACGTGCTGATACGCATTTCTCCTCCTTACACCAGGCATCACAACAACGTTTCACCAGGCAACGCCGGTCAACTGCTGTTTGTGTATGAGAAATCGGTTGGAAACTTTCCTCATGTCAGCACGTTGCAGGTGTCGCCACCGGCGCCAACCTTGTGTGAATGCTCTGAAAAGCTAATCATTTGCAGATCACAGCATCTTCTTCCTCTCGGTTAAAGTTCGCGTCTGTAGCGCGTCATCTCTTTGGTGTAGCAATTTTAATGGCCAGTAGTGTAGCTACGAAATAACTCCAACTGTTATTGTTCAGCAGCTACCATCAGAAACGAGATTACCTCTGATTATAACCGACGAGCAGTGACACTAACATACAGCAAGTGATCAACAGCAACCAGATGCGGAACTGACCGTTAAATGTCACGAGAGGCGGCGGGTCCAACAGTATATGGTCTAAGGCAAAGAAAACGATACATCACAAAGCAAATCGGACGGGAATCGATAGATGTGATGTTCGTGTACAGACGAACAAATGGTTACATGTTCATAAAAGTTGCATGATTTATTCAAGAGAACTAATTTCACCGACTGAGCAAGTTAATAGCACGTTGGTCCACCTCTGGCCCTTATGCAAGCAGCTGTTCGACTGGGAATTGCTCATTAGAGTTGTTGAATGTCTTTCTGAGCGATATCGAGTCAAATTCAGTCCAACTGGTTCGTTAGGTCGTCAAACTCCCGTGCTGGTTGGAGAGCCCTGCACTTAATGCTCCAAATATTCTCAGTTGGGGAGAGAACCGTCTACCTCGCTGGCCAAGATAGGGTTCGCAAACACGAAGACAGCAACAGGAACTTTGGTCGTGTGCGGGTGGGCATTATCTTGCTGAAATCTAAGTCGTGGATGGCTTGCCACGAAGCGTAAGAAAAATGGGCTGGGGGGGGGGGGGGGGGGGGCGGTAGAACATCGTCACGTGCCGCTGTGCTGTAACGGTGCCGCGGATGACAACCAAAGAAGATTATGATGTTGATGATGTTTATTTGCGCGGTCATCAGCGCCCGTACAAAGTCCCAATTTTTACAAAGTATAATTTTTTACACAGTCCAATGTAGCCACTGTCACGAACAATGATGATGAATTGATGAGGACAACACAAACACCCAGTCCCCTGACAGAGAAGACAACCAAATAGGTCCTGCCATGAAATAAAATGGCATCCCAGACGAACACTCCTGACTGTCGCGCCGTATGGCGGGCAACAAAATGGTGCAAATGGCTCTGAGCACTATGGGACTTAACATCTGAGGTCGTCAGTCCCCTACACTTAGAACTACTTAAACCTAACTAACCTAAAGACAGCACACACATCCATGCCCGAGGCAGGATTCGAACCTGCGAACGTAGCAGCAGCGCGGTTCCGGACTGAAGCGCCTAGATCCGCTCGGCCACAGCGGCCGGCTGGCGGGCAACAATCAGGTTGGTTATCTACCTCTGTAGGAGCGTCCCCAGACACGTCTTCGGTGACATCGGGGCTCATTTCGATGTCTGACTCATCACTGAAGGCAGTTCTACTCCAGTCAGTAAGATTCCAGGCCGATGTGATGTACCGAACTTAGAGTTTGCATCACCTAACAAAACAACAAAGATGTCAACGTAACTTCGTCCACGTACAGAACATCGGCGGTTTGTAAATCATTAGAGCTGCAGTTCTCTGTAACGGACGTAATGGCCTCCAGTGTGCATTAGTGCTGTTACAGGCCTGGTAGGGTATGGGGAGTGAACCACGTTAGATATTGAATGGTTGACAGTTTCAAATGGACCTCATTGTGTGTCCCCATTTGGAGAATGACTCCAGTCAATGGGACTCCAGGACATTTCTACGTCACATTTAATTGCCCTTCACGGAAAGTCAAACTGGTTTTACATCTCAGGAAGATAATGCCCGCCCGCAAATGGCGAGAGCTTCTACTACTTCTTCTACTTCTGTACTTGTCTTCGCGCATGTCAAACCCTACCTTGGCGAGCAAAGTCGCCGGATCTCTCCGTAATTCAGAACGTTTCCAGCATTATTGGCAGGGTTCTCCAACCTGCTCGGGATTTTGACGATGTAACGCGCCAGGGAGAGACGGGTCATATATAATATGTACAACAACCAAGAGGGAATAATAAGAGTGGACGATCAAGAACGAAGTGCTCGTATTAAGAAGGGTGTAAGACAAGGCTGTAGCCTTTCGCCCCTACTCTTCAATCTGTACATCGAGGAAGCAATGATGGAAATAAAAGAAAGGTTCAGGAGTGGAATTAAAATACAAGGTGAAAGGATATCAATGATACGATTCGCTGATGACATTGCTATCCTGAGTGAAAGTGAAGAAGAATTAAATGATCTGCTGAACGGAATGAACAGTCTAATGAGTACACAGTATGGTTTGAGAGTAAATCGGAGAAAGGCGAAGGTAATGAGAAGTAGTAGAAATGAGAACAGCGAGTAACTTAACATCAGGAATGATGGTCACGAAGTCAATGAAGTTAAAGAATTCTGCTACCTAGGCAGTAAAATAACCAACGACGGACGGAGCAAGGAGGACATCAAAAGCAGACTCGCTATGGCAAAAAAGGTATTTCTGGCCAAGAGAAGTCTACTAATATCAAATACCGGCCTTAATTTGAGGAAGAAATT
Source organism: Schistocerca americana (assembly GCF_021461395.2). Taxonomy (NCBI): domain Eukaryota; kingdom Metazoa; phylum Arthropoda; class Insecta; order Orthoptera; family Acrididae; genus Schistocerca; species Schistocerca americana. Next base: position 948,599,247 of record NC_060121.1, read on the forward strand.
TCTGAGGATGTACGTCTGGAGTACAGCATTGTATGGTAGTGAAACATGGACTGTGGGAAAACCGGAACAGAAGAGAATCGAAGCATTTGAGATGTGGTGCTATAGACGAATGTTGAAAATTAGGTGGACTGATAAGGTAAGGAATGAAGAAGTTCTACGCAGAATCGGAGAGGAAAGGAATATGTGGAAAACACTGATAAGGAGAAGGGACAGGATGATAGGACATCTGCTAAGACATGAGGGAATGACTTCCATGGTACTAGAGGGAGCTGTAGAGGGCAAAAACTGTAGAGGAAGACAGAGATTGGAATACGTCAAGCAAATAATTGAGGACGTAGGTTGCAAGTGCTTCTCTGAGATGAAGAGGTTAGCACAGGAAAGGAATTCGTGGCGGGCCGCATCAAACCAGTCAGTAGACTGATGACCAAAAAAAAAAAAAAAAAAAAAAAAAAAAAAAACGCGCCAGCTGGACAGAATGTGGCACGATATTTCTCAGAAAGACCTCCCACAACCAACTCTATGAATCAATGCCAAAGAGAATTACTGCTTGCATAACGGCCAAAGGTGAACCAACGTGTTATTGTATACTTATATGGATATGGTGTCTGTTCTATCGGCCATGTCCGAAAAAACAGACACCATATCCATATAAGTATATAGTTCTGGCAATATCGGCCATGACCTTCCTCTTTTGTGCGGATGCACACATATTCCCCGAACTCTTACGGGATTTGTTAAGAGTGTCTTCCACGAATTATGAGTGTGTTGGGTAGGGACACTACGATTGTGGTGTGTGCACATACAAGGTGAGAATGTGGGTCTCGCGGGAGTCGTGCACGAGATAGCCCCTGCAGTCGCACTATCCACTGTGCCCTCGGTGGCTCCCGTGTATAGAGCGTCTGCCCTGTAAAAAGGAGATCCCGGGTTCGAGTCCTGGTCGGGGCACCCATTTTCACCTGGCCCCATTGATATATATCAACGCCCGTCAGCAGCTGGAGGTATTAATACATAATTCTAACGCGTTATTGATTTTCTCAGTATAGGAAGCTTTTCCTCTCAAATAAATCGTGTAATTTTTCTCAAATTGTAGTCATTTATTAATGTAGGCTTCTCCGGTGTATACCGATGATGAAATCTTCTCGGGCTTCCATCCGGGTAGCTGCGTCGAAAACCCGCGACGTTTCGATGAGTGTCATTCTCATCATCTTCTGGCGAAGTGTACTTCTTCGCCAGAAGATGATGAGAATGACACTCATCGAAATGTAGCTGATTTCATCTTGCAATCGTTTGTTTGCCTGTACGTGTAGATCACATGTATCAATGTCTGTCCCATTCCGATACTTCCTTCGTGGTGCGTCGATTTTTTATCTTAGAGTGTACATGGAGGCGGGTAGTATTATGTTGTCACTAGAGAAGCAGTAACAGCAAAAAAAGTTCGGCCACGTGATGTCAATGACGTCGAACTTGGACTAGTCACTGAATGTCATCTGAGTAACAAATCCAACAGGGACATTTCATTCCTTGTTTAGCGGCCCAAGTCGACTGTTGATGATGTGACTGTGAAGCGCAAACATTAAGGAACAACCACTAGTAAACCAAGACCCGCCAGACCTCATGTACTGAAGTATGAGGACCTAGGAGGAGCACTGCTGAGGATGGCTATAAAAAATCGCATGGAATCAACGGAGGGAATCAAACGCGAGTTTCAAAGTATGGCATCGTTATCCCGTTTGGTAAATACTATTAATAGGAAGAGGATGGTATGGATCATCATATGTTTGTTTGATTGGCGAGAGAGTGGAACTAAAACTAAAAACTTAACTCCGTCCGAACAGGCCACGAAGGCCCAACGTTACCGACCGGCCGCCGTGTCATCCTCCTCCCACAGTCATCGCTGGATGCGGATATGGTGGGGCATGTGGTCAGCACACCGCTGAGAGAGTGGAACAGAAATGTCAAAAAAATTTTAATCCTCCGCTGTCTTTGAGACCCCATACCACTTACACTTCTTACTCTTCATTACTTACTGATTCTGCAACGCTCATGATCCCTGACATCTCACTCGAAGCATTTTGAGTTTCAGAAAGTATTGTTGAGGCATTGTTGATGTGAGGGAAGCAGATGATCGGTGTCTTTGTTAGGTATGCACAGTATTTGTTTTCAACTCTTACAGTTTTTCGTACATGTGTGGTACTATTCATAAAAAGAAAGAAATGTGTTTCTTATGATGCAAGTAAGTCATAAGTTATTTAAATTATGGGAACTGTAGGGAAAACTATTGTCTGATAAGTTAGAATTTATATTAGGATTAATTTTTTGTGTGGGGTTCATGAAAAACTTGTTCGGGCTGAAGATATGGGCCGGCCGTTGTGGCCGAGCGGTTCTAGGCGCTTCAATCTGGAACCGCGCCACCGCTATGGTCGCAGGTTCGATCCTGCCTCGGGCATGGATGTGTGTGATATCCTTAGGTTAGTTTGGTTTAAGTAGTTCTAAGTTCTAGGGGACTGATGACCTCAGATGTTAAGTCCCATAGTGCTAAGAGCCATTTGAACCATTTTGAAGATGTGGGATGATGCTGATGTCGATAATGAAAGTATTTTTGACCTGAATGATGACAAATTCTTGCCCTCAGATAGCGAAGAATAGGGAAGCAGTGATATAATGGAACAGGAAGAGGAATATAATGAAGATAACGTCATTCATAGTGATGATGAAGTAACAGTAAGTAATGACAATGCCGTGAAAGGTTATTTCTCTGGAAAAAATTGAATGATTTGATACAAAGAGGCTTCAGGTGTCAAACTCCATCTCATAATACAGAATGTATCTAAAAGAATTACCCGATAAAAAAATCATGACTGGAATGTTATTTGAGATATGTGTGTGAACAGTGTACTGTTGGAAAGAGCAAACTCTCGAGTTTCACATGTTTCCGCTAGGTAGCAGCAGTGTGCGCCCATTTCAGTACTAGTAAAAATGATGTCGGGACAACAGAGAGCGCTTTATGTTCTACGTTTTGCGCAGTTCGGGTCTGTAATAACCGTTCAGCGTGCCTTTCGTACTAGGTATGGTATAGACCTTCCTACAGCGCAGAGTATTAGGCGACGGCATGAATAATTCCGAGAAACAGGTTGTTAGTGTAGAGGCAAATCGCCGGACCGTTCCCAAGTGTCTGACACAGACATCGAACACAGCCGCCATAGTTTCACAAGGAGTCCGCAGAAATTCGTTCACCGTGCAGATCGACAGCTCGACACGCCCCCGATAACCGTCCAACGTGTGTTGCATCGACGTTTACACATAAAAACCACACCAAATTTTTCTATTGCTACCTCTTCTTGAAGGTGACAAACAACAATGTATGGCGTTGTGTAATTTCATTCTTGGCAAGATGGAGGATGACAGTTTTCTTCCACGCTTAGTGTTTAGTGACGAGGTAACATTCCATGTAAATGGAAAGGTGAATAGCGATAATGTGAGAATATGGGGTACGGAACAACTACATGAAGTTGTGCAACATGAGAGAGACTTTCCAAAATTTAATGTGTTTCGTGCATTTTCCCGGAAAAAGGTGTATGGTCCATTTTTCTTTGCGAAGAACACTGTTACAGGAAGCATGTATCTCGATATGCTTGACAACTTTCTTTTTCACAGTTGGGGACTGATTTGAACGACTTCATTCACAAACAGGATGGAGCCCGTTCTACCCTGTCCCGTAGTCGGACGCACTATGTTTGTTTAGGGCTTAAGGCAAGTACTCTAAACACATCCATGGTGGCAAGTGACGAATGGCTTCCAACCTTCCGGTAACGTATTGCAGTGTCAGCTGTTGCTATAATGTGAGCAGCAGGCTCTACTTCATATATCTAGACAACATTCCCTGTGGAATCCAGTTATCTGGTGCTAGGTTAAGTTAAAATCATTTCGATCTCGTCTGTTAATTTTAACCTAATAAAAGACTCTGCTTCGCAATGTCTGTTGGTCGTGTTCTGATTCGCCATGGGTAATAGTACTCTTGCATGCCGTGGCTGGCTCTGTTGTAACTCACTTCCATGCTGGCATACTTTTTGACCGAATACTGTTGACATGCTACACTGCCCTCCTTTTTATCATCACCCAGTCCTTCAGGTATCCAAAGCTAAAATAACAACCGGAAATTTTGCAAGGTTGCGTTTATTTTGCCACAAAACAGTATGAACATGTGGCAGTAAAGTAGAAACAATGTAAAGAATACACAACGTAATCAACTGCAACGTGCATAAGGTAGACAAAAATCTTCTTCGTTTTTTTTCCAACTTCACGGATTTGCACACACATTATGACAACTGGTTAAGGTGCTGAGTATGGGGTGTGACCATATGGTGCGTGACCACCTCTGGCACCAATACAGGACTGCCAACGACAAGACGTGCAGTGAATGATGTAATCAGTCTCATGTTGAGGCAATAATGCCAATCTTCCTGCAGAGCTGCTCACAAGTCTTGGATAGTGGCTGGTGGATGCTGAGGTGCTGCAAACCCTCTCCCTAGTGCACCACCCGTGCTCTATGACGTCGAGCATTATCGTCCATCAATACGAAGTCTGGGACCACAGCACCTCGCAACAACCGCGCATGAGATCCCAAGGTATCCTAACGGTACCTGACAGCTGTTAAATCTCACTGATTCACCCATACAACTTGATGAAGAGGTGTTCGAGTGGTCAACAATATCCTACCCACACCACTAGGAATCTTCCTCTATATCGATCTCTTTCGACCATGTTTGGGTCCCGAAATAGTGTTCCACGTGCCCTCCAGATGTAAATCCGTCGAGAATCACTCTCCAGACCAAATCGAGACTAATCTGTGAAAAGGACATTGACCCACCCTTCGACTGTCCAGCTGTCATGTTGATGGCTCCACTCTAGACGTTCTCTTCTGTTAAGACACGCGACAGGTAAACAGACAGCAGTCTCCAACAATAAAGGCCACTCTGCTGAAGCCTTCTGTGCACCGTTTGCCTTAAACCACATCCAGGGGATGGGGATGCTGTGAGGTCGGATGCCAGTTGCAATGCAGTACTAAGGCGGTACCGTCGTGCCCATACAGCCAAATAACGGTCCACTCTTCCTGATTTCACACGTGGTCGGCCCTGTCCTGGTCTCCGGGATACAGTTTCGGTCTCTATAAACTGTCGCCTCATCCGAGAAACAAAACAGAACGATTCATATTAAGCCATCGGGCCACATGCGACTCTACCGCTTCCATTCTTCCTATGACCGTCTACAGCAGGGAGTCTGTAGGCGTCTTGTCTGTGCCATACTGCATCGTCTGTGACTATGTACACAGCGATTGTGGTTGTGTGGCTACCTTCAGACACTACCCCAGTTGATGGGTGCCCTGGCGTCGTTGATCGGAATGCCATTTTCCGTGTAGAAAACGATAGTAACGACATCTGTTGACAGTTTGTATGATTATATCGTGAATTAGACATAGGATGCGGAAATAGCACTTTGTAGCTTTAATTTTGGACACCAGTGAAGATTATCCTGCCGACCAGTCCTCCTTCGGGTCTTAATAATTATTCTGACAATAGGTTTCCTTAACCGCATTACTTACCTTACTCATTTCTACAGGGCCCCTAGCCCTGACCCTTAACTGAAACACCATGGAACTTCCATAATGATATTTTCACTCTGCAGCGGAGTGTGCCCTGATATGAAACTTCCTGGCAGCTTAAAACTGTGTGCCGGACCGAGACTCGAACTCGGGACGTTTCCATGTCTCCGCAATATCCTTTCTTCCAGGAGTGCTAGTTCTGCAAGGTTCGCAGAAGAGCTTCTGTCAATTTTGGAAGGTAGGAAAGGAGGTACTGGCAGAATTCAAGCTGTGAGGACGGGTCGCGAGTCGTGCTTCAATAGCTCAGATGGAGTTACCCTCTGTAATAAAAAACTGAGTGAACGGATAAACAAAGAACCTGAACGGGTGTCATCGGATGTGCGCCCCGAACAAATTCAACGAACAATTTGGAACAATATGAGACCAACTAAAAAGAGAGAGAGAGAGACAGAGAGAGAGAGAGAGAGATAGTAGAGCACTTGCCCGCGAAAGGCAAAGGTACCGAGTTCGAGTCTCGGTCCGGCACACAGTTTTAATCTGCCAGGAACTTTCATATCAGGGCACTATCCACTGCAGAGTGAGAATCTCATTATGGAAGTTCCATGGTGTTTGAGTTAAGGGTCAGGGCTAGGGGGAAGTTTCACCCTGGAACTTATTTCATTGCTGGTCTTCTTGCACAATAACGTCTAGCGCTCTATCTCAAACTTACAAGTTAAAATAAATCAGTTATCCTTAACACCACCCCCCCCTGTGTGTTCATCTGTCTTCTGCTACTTTTATGCTTGCGGTATCCACTCCACTGGAATCTTAACGACGGCTGGCTCTGAACTCAGTCCTGTGCTTTGTCTTCTACATACCAGAATAAGTGCTGCTGCAATAGTTGGTATGACATAGTCAATGTTGTCTCTTTTCGGTTCTGTTTTTCTCGATCCGTGCTGCAGTGAGGTTTTCAGGAAGACTCGTCCCTCTAGAATGTTCAGAAGCGTGTTTAAACACTGCATAAATTCAGGCTCTAGAGTTTCATTTAAGCTGGTTATATCTGCGGTATGTAGCATTTCTTTGGGCTCCGCTGGCCAATACAAACGAGCCTGCAGAATACTCAGGCGAGTTGTCCTTGAAATCGCGGACATATGGGAGGTGGCCCCATTATTTCGCACGCTGTTCCACTTAATACAAAATCACTCCCGTTTAACTCTAGCCTCTTTGCTGAGGAAGCTTCCCGTGCTCGAAACAACGAGCCATTACTGCCAATTAGTATAATTCAGACTCGATCACTTCTTAATTGTTTTGTCTTACCTCCTTCTCTCATTAGTAATTTATTATCACATTCGAACCGACTCTGATTTCCCCTCGGTAGCATTTTTGTAACTTTGCTTCCTCCATTTCTTTGATTCCTCCATTTCTACATACCTTCCCTTTTCTTATGCAATTAATAAAAGACGATGTGTGTTTACTCTTACAAATTTATTCCTTATCCCCCACCTGACAGCACATGGATGAACGATGTAACACTCGTAATGTTCCTGTTTCCCTGTTACTGGTATAGAAACGGATGGTTAAACCTCGCTCGATCAGTTCTCACCGATACGGTGGCAACATTTAAATAAAAAGGTGAGCTTTTGAGCTCGGGTTCTAAAACAAACCCGAACTCCGGCAGTAGTTTCTTTTGTACTTTCCTTAGAGCCTCTAAATACTACTCTGGCGACAACAAGTTTACACGTAGCTGATCGCTTACAGACTGTTACGTCGCCTCCTGTAGTTCTGTTACTTTCCCTTGTGCATCCCAAATACTATCTTCTACAGACTGCAACCATTTTGTCATTACCACTTCCCTGTCTAACAAGGGGAGGCCTCCAATTGTGAAATTCAGATTCGATTCATACTGCGCATAATAAAAGCTCATGGCCAAAGGTGTAATGTGGCAAAGCACCAAGATGCACTTCTCAGCCGTTGTCGAGATAATCGACAGTTAAAAGAAACCGTTGCGGTGAAATACTCTCTACGATTAATAATTTTCTACAGCGTCGTGGCGCAGCGGTAAGCGCTCGGGTTCGTAATCCGAAGGTCGTCGCATCGAATCTCGCGCCATGCAACCTTTTTTCTTAGTATTTGTTTTTTGTAATTCAAATATATATATATATATATATATATATATATATATATATATATATATATATAATTCCTGGCAATCAGTTGCAACAATTATGCATATAATAAGTTGTTGAAAGTCGTTTGTCGTGGAAAAACTGGCGACTTCGAACATCATTATGTTTTCCGCAAAACAAAGTTGTATTTCACAAATGTTATTAATTACCTTCATAATGTTATCCACGTATAGTTAACGGAAGACGTAGAAACGATATTCCGAAACGAATACGTATAGCATAAGTCAAACGTTCGAATTAGAATAGAGACACCACGAACACAAATTTGCTGTGGCAGGTATGAAATATAAACTCCGTTACTCGCTCGTTACACTTGAAGGACAGATGTTGAATGGGCCGAAACGAGCCGCCGCATAACAGCGTAGTTGCGTGCTAACTTCGAAAGAAGGTAGATGCGGTCCCTAGCGCAACTTATAACATCGTCGAAAATCAGTGCGGACGGGAGAGCTTTGGTACACCCTGTTAAAAAAAAGGGAAAAATGGAGGCGGTACAATTGGAGAGCGATCCGCCTTCACCAACATGCATAAGCAATTCATCAATAGTTTATATATATATATATATATATATATATATATATATATATATATATATATTGAATTACAAAAAACTAATAATAAAAAAAAAGTTGCATGGCGCGAGATTCGATCCGACGACCTTCGGATTACGAACCCGAGCGCTTACCGCTGCGCCACAACGCTGTAGAAAATTATTAATCGTAGAGAGTATTTCACCGCAACGGTTTCTTTTAACTGTCGATTTTCTCGACAACGGCTGAGAAGTGCATCCTGGTGCTTTGCCACATTACACCTTTGGCCATGAGCTTTTATTATGCGCAGTATGAATTGAATCTGAATTTCATAATTGGCGGCCTCCCCTTGTAAGACTTCTACTTCGGTTTGTAGTTCCATGATATTCTGATTAATTGTCTCTTCTGCAGCTCTGACATACCACATTGCTTCTCCAGTTAGTTGTCGTGGTAGTCGTGTGTTATTCAATACGCCGAGCGAGGTGGCGCAGTGATTGGCACACGGAACTCGCATTCTGGAGGACGACAGTTCAAACCCGCGTCCGGTCATCCTGATATAGGTTTTCCGTGACTTCCCTAAATCGCTTCAGGCAAATGCCCGGATGGTTGCTTTGAAAAGGGCACAACCGATTTCCTTCCACATCCTTCCCTGATTCTATGGGACAAGTGACCTCACTGTTTGGTCTCCTGCCCAAAGTCAACCAACCAACAATGTTACTCAATACGTCTTTCTGTAAACCTGCAGTCTGCGTAGAATGCCTGTCGCTCTCTGCCTTGTTCCCTTTTGCCGACTGCTTGATCTCTTCTACGGTGTCGTTCATCCTTTGAACTTCTTCCTCGTCAGCAGTGCCAAATATTGTTTTCATTAGCCGACCTCCAGCGTCGATCCGAGCCCTCTCCCTTCTCGTATGTGGAATAACCCCAGTTCCTGGCTCATCTCGCTCCTTAATTTCTGGTACGCTCCATGTACTCTCGCACATACGCCGGCACTTCTTTTGAGTATCCCGTGTATTGCCGTTCCCTGACGGGATTTGTCGAATGCTTCTTCCAATCTTCTCACTTCGTTACGCATCTCTCGTGCATTGAATACCACGTGTATTCCCCAGCGATGAGTGGTAATCATTATGTCTTCCTGCTTGGAGAACATAACCCCCTTTTCCGTATGCTGGTTCGGTAATGCTTCCACCCTGACAAAGTTCAGTAGTTCCGCATCATCTCGCCCTCTCGGCACCTCATCTACAGGCAGGAATACCTTTTACTTTACTCCCCCTTAAATCCATTCTTGCTCTGCAGCTACTCATACTAATTACACTACATCTGAACATAACCAAAAAAATATTAAATGACTATCCCCTAGGCCTTAATCCATACGGGTTCCTCGTTACCTTTGCATTCACTGCCTCTTCTTTTTCTTCCGATACGTTTCTCCTCACTCTCCCTTTCCGATGCCCAGTTGTCGTTCTCGTCAGCAATTGAATCTTGACGTTTACTGACAACGTAGTCTCTACCACTTGGTATGGCTTCTGATACTCTGCAAAAAAAACTTGTCTTTCCCTTCTGCTTGTAAGAAGTTGATAGCATCTCCCACCGACCAACCTTAAACTGTGGCACACTTGCCGTATGCCCCACTGCTTCTTCCTGTTTCTCCAGTGCTCATGTATTTGCCCCCCGTACTCTATTCCAAATTTCCCTAATCACTTTGTCAAATTCCTTAACAGACTCTCCAGTTCTCCAGTTTTCCCATTCTTCGTTTTCACTATGTCGAATGCTGACGGGATTTTACGACCATATACTATTTCGTTTGGCGATAATCCTTTATTCATATGCTATTGTGAGTTGTAGGCGAAGATGACGTACTTTAAGTAGACATATCAGTTGCTATGATGTGAGTCAACTTAGTATTCAGGCATCTTCCTGATTATCCTATGAGCTCTTCCAGTTCTTCCATTGGCTTGTGGATGAAATTCTAAAACTTACACAATTCCTTGAATAGATCTGACATGAACTTCGTTCCCTGGTCCGATATTATTGCTTCAGGCACTCCAAACTTCAGTATCCAATTATTCAGAAGTGGTTGTGCCATTGCTGCTACCTGCTGGTTTTGGCATCGCAACCATGTCCACGTATCTTGAAAAATGATCTATGGTTGTGAGTACATATTTATTCCCTGCAGGTGTTTTACTGAATGGACCTAAAACACCAATTCCCTGACATTCGAATGGTGCTAATGGTGCAGGTAACCTTTGCAACGGTACTCTTGTTCGGTACAAATCCGCTCTCTGTGCGCACTGTGTGCAATTCTGCAAATACTGGTTTACGTCCGCATGCCTATTCCTCCAACAATACGTTTCTGTTACTCTTCTGTTGGTAGATCTGCAATCTCGATGATCCGCTAACATGTGACCATAAACTTTTTGTAGCACTGTATTCCTCAGCTTCGCTGGTACCACTACCTGCTGTCCCAGCTTGGTTTCTGTACGCAACACCTCCTGTACACAAAACTGTGACTGCTTAAAATACTGATCACATTCGTCATCTGCTCTCTGGGCATTTTGGCATTCCTTAATGCTCACACCCCCAATATGTAATACTGCTACTTTTCTACATAAACCACCCGTTTCTTTCCAGGTTTGTGCGTGACTTCGAAATCAAATTCATTTAGTCTTACTGCCCATCGCATCAGCCTACCGGAAGGATCCTTTAACCCCAGCAATCATTTTAAAGCCGCACGATCTGTTATTACTCTAAACTTTCTACCGTACAGGTAACATTTGAAACATGTGATTCCATAAATAAGGCATAACATCTCCTTCTCCATTGCGGAATGATTTTTTTCTGCAGACTTTCGTTGTCTTGAAGCGTAAGCTACCAAATGTTTTATGCCTTCTACCTCTTGTGGCAACAAAGAGCCAGGTGCATGGTTTGATGCATCACATGATAAAACAAATACTCCATCAAAATCTGAGAATACCAATATCGGACTCGATGTTAAAACTTTTTTTGGCAACTTTAAAGCGCGCTGGCACTCTTCTGTCCCCAGCCATTTACGAACCTGCGGTAATATTTCGCAATTCCTAGGCTCGATTGCAAATCTGGTACAGCAAATTAATTTTGGGCCTGTCTTAACCACATCTTTACTTATGATGTGACCTTAGTATGCTACCTCTTCCACCACAGAATAATACTTTTCTGTACTCAGTGTCAACTTCGCTGCTTTTAACCTTCGGAATATTTCCATTAATCGCTGCATATGCTGTTCCGTATCACTGAGATACACTAAGCTTTGCAGTGGTTTTAAAACTCTGAGTGCTCCGTCCAACAATTTCAGAAACGTTCCAGATGCATTTTTTAATCTGAATGGCATTCTTCTGAGTTCGTCGTGTCACCATGGTGCCGAAAACGTTGTTTTGCGTCGATCCTGCCGTGCAACCTCTATGTGGTGATAACCACTCTTCGAATCCACCGCTGAAAAATATTTACATTGCCATAAATGACCCAAGGTTTCTGTTATGTTTGACAAATGGTTGGCGTAAGTTATGGTTTTCGCATTTAGATGTCTGTTAACAAAACAAAATCTACATTTTCGTGTTCTGTCTATCGATTTTTTTGGCACGAAGACTAATTTCTGTCTCCTCCTCCCCCCCCCCCCCCCCATACACTATTACTTTCTTCAATAATCCCATCTTTCAGCTGTTGATCTATAAATTATCTTTCAGCTGTTGATCTATAAATTCCTCCAAAATTGGCTGTAAGTACATAGGTACTCTGTATGACTTGCGGTACACTTCTAAACATTCTGCATGGTGTCTGTTGTTCTATGTCGTGTCTCCCTACCACTTTCGCGCAACAACGCTCTGAGCGTGTTTTTTAGGGAATTGACTAGTTTTCACCTGGGACCTGTTGCTGGTAACGAGACGTCAGACCACACATGACATGTAGAATTCAGAAGAGTTCAGTGAGACTAGCGATGATATAACCAAATACTTAATGATGTCAGCGTCAGCTCCACTGCACTCCCTGTAAAAGAATCTTAATACTAACTAAATTTAGTGGAAGGGGTTCAAGGCTTTCCTATTTTTAGTTAGCTGGTAAAATAACGTCGAAAAAGCAGTTAAGTTTACCATTGGAAATTTTATTCTACTCACAAAACATCGTTTATAAATTGCACTATTGATAAAAGGAAATGTTTTAATACAGGATGCTAAAAACCAACTGCGTTCAACAAAAATGTGAACGAATATTCCCTGAATGGGTTTCCAAGTTCTACAATGGATCGAAGGATGACCTATGCCATATCACATCTATAATCTAGGTTTAAATTAAGTGTCACAAAAGAGAAAACTATCAAAATGGTCTACAGTGACCCTCAATTATATTCAATTACTTATCTAACTTGTCGTAAATTACAGTGGCTGATGTGGTTCTCAATAACTATATAACAGAAAAATCATTGCGTTTCAGATTTTTACTTCAAGTGGCAAATGTGAACACCATGAGCTTTAATTGACGATCGACACTAGTATTACGCAAAAAGGGGATGTAACAGATGAGACTTCTGCAGTTCTGAGTGAAGCCTTATGCGCTCAAAAATGCGGCATCGCGTGCATTCACTACCTTGGCGGTGTTCGTCAGGGGGCGGCTGGCAGCACAGCTCCGCTCACCTCGCCATCTCCGAAGCAACTCTTCAGCAACTCTCTCCTAACTTCTCCTTACTATAATTTACCGAAGTTGGTTTAAGAAAAACTATCTGGCTGTGTTTTCATCTGACCAATCAGGGTCTCAATGTTAACCTTAAGCTCCGCCTACAAAAATTCTGTCTATCCAATGAGAAACGTTATACTTTTTATGGTGGGGGCAATGTTTTTAAAGTTTGCAACGTAACAGAGAAGCGAAAAAGTCTCACGCTAAAACCTGCAGCTGGTGTGGTCCTAGCAGCTAGCTGGCGACGTGGGTGTCCGTTCGTCCCTTATCGTAGGGCCTTCCAGCTTAACACGGTTCTGCTCTCAGCTTCTGTTCTCGTTTCTCCACTCGGAACTGCGTCTGTCTCATGGTGGGAAGGTATGACATGCATTTAAGCATTCTTGTGTTACTCTGTGGTATTCCATTTTCTCACTCGTTACTCGTATTACTTTGGTTAATTTAATGTCACGATTTATTCAAAGCTATGTGACATACTAATGGATTTACTTATCATGTCAGGGTTTTATGGAAGGTGTTGGATTTACCTGACACCTTACATATCACCACCCTTCGAACTTAATTTTTGCACTGAAGTTAGGCAACGATTGAATCGTTGTCTAAGTCAGTCAAAAATTATTGCTTTATCTACATTTTGTTGCCTACTGTTCAGCCATGTTATTATGGTTCTATGCTAGTTTGTATTGCTAATTTATATGTTTATATTCTTCCACATTATTCTTAAAAATAACAAGTGAAGAATATTTTTATGCTGTTATTAATTTTTAATTATTTTCTTTCTTTATTTAAGTGTGAAGTTTGTTTTTTAAGAAGTTTGTTATCTAAAGTGAGGAGTCTTTCACATCGATTTTCTTAGAAATAATGTTTTTATAAATGTAGTAATTAAGTAAAAGCTATTCCTAACACATTTTCTAAATATCATGTACAAGTAAAATGTTTTTGTTTCTAGACACTCATTTCAACATTGTTACACTAACAAATAAGAATTATTTCCAAGAATTGCTTTCACAAAGAAATATACATACACAAGTATTGAGATATTATCCTAACAAATGGTACAAATGTTAAAAAAAGGGAAAACATCCAACAAGATAATTTTTTATTCTTTGTTTTTATATCTACATCTACATCTACATTTATACTCCGCAAGCCACCCAATGGTGTGTGGCGGAGGGCACTTTACGTGCCACTGTCATTACCTCCCTTTCCTGTTCCAGTCGCGTATGGTTCGCGGGAAGAACGACAGTCTGAAAGCCTCTGTGGCGCTCTAATCTCTCTAATTTTACATTCGTGATCTCCTTGGGAGGTATAAGTACTGTAAGTAGGCTGTTTATGTTTTCTCTATGTAAGTAGGCTGTTTATGTTTTCTCTATGTAAGTAGGCTGTTTATGTTTTCTCTATGTAAGTAGGCTGTTTATGTTTTCTTATTGGCACCGTTACGTAGCGCTCAATATGAAAATCACTGGCTGTGCTGTGTGCAGTCTGTGGCTGCTTTGCATTGTTGTAATACTCGGCATTGTAGTGTTAGGCAGCTGGCTGTGAACAGCGCGTAGCGTTGCGCAGTTGGAGGTGAGCCGCCAGCAGTGGTGGATGTGGGGAGAGAGATGGCGGAGTTTTGTAATTTTTCATGAACTGATATATATATTATGGCATGTGATGATATTAAGGTAAATACATTGTTTGCTCTCTATTAATATCTTTCATTTGCTAACTATCCCTATCAGTAGTTAGTGCCTTTAGTAGTTTGAATCTTTTATTTAGCTGGCAGTAGTGGCGCTTGCTGTATTGCAGTAGTGGGAGAAACGAAGATTATTGTGAGGTAAGTGATTTAGTGATTTGTGAAAGGTATAGTTTAATGTTTGTCAGGGCCATTCTTTAGTAGGAAATTTTGAAAGTCAGATTGCGTTGCGCTAACAAAGTATTGTGTGTCAGGTTAAGCACAGTCCTGTATTATTGTTCAAAGGGTACGTTTCATATGTCGACCCTTAGCCTAGGATACCTCACTGGAATCTTCTGATTTTTTCTTGTAGTTTGTGTAATTAGTGTAGATTTTGTTTATTGCTAGCGCGTAACTGTAGAGAGAATCTCCTTTGTAGTTGCAGTCTTTCATTGTTGTACAGTAAAACAGTTGTGGCATGCATGTAGATTTGCACCAAGTATTTCGCAGCTGCCATTAACTAGATATTATTTTCAGTGCTATTTTAATGTGTTCTCTTATTTTTGATCTTCAAATTGTGTTTTTCTGTGTTGTCGTGTGAAATACTGTGACAATAATGGCGTGTGAAAAACGTAATACTAGGCTCCAAAGTAAACTGAGAAATGACAGTGAAAATGAAAGCAGTGTGTTAGCGCCACCGAGTAATGAATTAACTGATGTTCAAAGTAGTAATTTGATAATTGTGCATAGGGAAATGGAGCGGGCGGCAAACAATGGTGTAGACAGTGAAACAATTAGTGAACAGGGAAGCATTATCGATCGATCGGTCGGCAACAGCTTGCCTCAGGAATCCGAAATGACAGGACACAATTTTGCGAATACTGTAGACTCAGGTTTTGGGTTCTCGCCGTTTTCTCAAATAAGTCAAGACACATTTTCTGCATGTCAAAATGTCAATGTTGCCGGTGCAAATTCACTGCCGAAAAGCACTGAGGAACATGTTTCAGACACCAGTGCATTGTTATTACAGTTAATGCAACAAATGGGACAAAAGCTACAAAAGTTAGACACAACACTTGAACAAAATCAGAGACAAACACAGCAAAAGCTTGAAAAGTTAGACACAATGGAACAACACCAGAGACAAACACAGCAACAGTTAGACACAGTGGAACAAAATCTCAAAAAGTTAGACACAATGGAACAAAATCTTCAAAAGTTAGACACCACACTTGAACAAACACGTGAAGATTTAACTAGTGAGTTACATAACATTGAATCGAAATGTCAAAAAGTCTGTAATGACGTAAAATCACAAATTTGTGAGCATTTCCAACCTATTTTTTCGCGGCATGAAAATGCATTACAGAATCATGAAGCAGCCATAAAAGAACTGCAAACTATTTTTCATGAAAATCACAACACCTTGCAAGCTAAAATTGACTCAGTTGCATCTACCGATTCGGTTACGCAACTTGCAATAACTCAGGAAAACTTAAAGGACACAGTAGATTCGATTTCAACACAAATGGACATTCTGAAACTTGGTTCAGAAAAACACACTGAGGAAATGTGTTCACTATCGGAGAAAGTAGCCGAACTTTCGGATCAGGTCACTAACTTATCTACAAAGGTAGATGATGATCTGAATGACACAAGACCTGTAGCCTTCACTGACACTGAAGAGTGCGAACAAATTAGGAAATTCAAACAAAATCAGAATCAGATTAATACGCAACACCAAAGAGAAATCCGGGAAGTACAAGATCAGCTGACACAGTTAATACAAGAATTACGTATTTCAGAGGATACTCGCGCCCCAATACGGGAAGAGGGACACAGAAATACGGAACAGCCACAAAATAATAACACAGGGCATTTCGGAAGTTATGAAAGAAATTGGCAATGTGCACCGAATTTTGAGATGGAACGGCCGACACGACCTAACAATGACCGATATGCGACTCGACGACATGATGATTTTGACTATAAGCTGTTCATTACTACACGTAAATTCAAAACATTTAAGAATTCTGGCAACGACATTCATCCACAAGCATGGCTCCATCAATTCTCTCATTGTTTTCCTCCCAACTGGTCATTGGAGCACAGATTAGAATTTATGTGTGGCTACTTGGAGAATGAACCAGCTGTAAGAATGCGATCGGTAATTCACGATTGCCACAGTGAAGGAGAATTTTACCATGCCTTCCTCTCAGCATATTGGTCTCAAGCCACACAAGACCGCGTAAAACATGGCATCATAATGATGAAACATTTCGAACAATCTGAATTCTCCAGTCTTGTGAAATATTTTGAAGACATGTTGCACAAGAATCAGTACCTGTCAAACCCATACAGCCCCTCAGAACTCATCCGCATTTGCTTAATCAAATTACCTGAACATTTACGACATATTATTTTGGCAGGGCGTTGCAAAGACGACATTGAAGCATTTCAGGGACTTTTACAAGAATTAGAAATTGACACTGACAATCGCGGAACGCGAAACCAGGAACACAACAATTACAGGTCACATCCGTCGCAATTCCGCGATGAAAGAAGTAATAACTTGACACGACAAGGCTATTCTTACAACGCAAATCGTGACCAAAACAGACACCACCCATATGACAACCATTGGCAGAGTAACAGTTACAGAGAAAGATCGCATTTCCGTAGTAATGACTATCACAGAGACAATCAGAGAAACAGACAATACGGGAACCAAAATAAATATTATCAAGGGAGGCAGAATAACTTCAGACGCAACAGTTCGGCGCACAGTTACGATTCAGGGAGAAATTCTCCACCACGTGACGGACAAGGAAGAAACTACGGAATCTACCGACATGACGACAGACGATATGATCATAACGACAGACGTCAATTTCATCAGAACTGGCGAGCTTTAAACAGAGCTGGGCCCTCTCGGCAAGGCGAATTTGTGGAAGTTAGGCCTCCTAATCCCAGTAACGACGCGCGCCAACAAAGAAACAGACAATGACTCACACCGCAGGCAGCCGCGTGCGCCGGCTGGCTCAGAGAAAAATAACATTGACGCTAACCTTGAGCAAAATTCCAGTATTCTTTACGGACGAATACCGCATGATAATTGCATTCAAGTTGAAATTCTGCGTACTAGGAAGAGTAAAGGTTTACACCACATTTCTCATGTAAAACCATTTATTAACAGATAATCTGCCTTTTAACTTTGTCTTTGCCATAAAACGTTTCACTTCACGTTACTAGTATGCTTTAGAAACTGTTACCATGCAACAATGTTTGAAGTTAAATATCCAGCCAAGAACCATGAGAACTTATTTAAACAGAAATTACGAATGCATTGTTATAGTGAACAGACGACACAGTGTTGTATTTGTACGTTCTTGCTTGCTAGTTGCACGATTACGTAACGACTATCAGGCTTGCATACATAGAACATGTACTGGTACTGCTCATGAGATTTTAATGCAATATTTTGGTTTACTTGAAAATACATTCCGGATTTAAAGTACTTTCTGAGAGATACCAGATGACACAGAGGTTAGTTTATGTGACAGCTACACGATTTTTATCACGACGCTACTAATGAGTGACAATTTACAATGTTGCTTTTGCAGTGTATCTGTTTTATATCTGCACAGTTTTCTGAATTCTTCTAGGAAGAAAAACATGTTTTAGTAGTAACTTTTGTGGTATAGCAACAATGAGACAGCCTTTTTCGTGGCATAACAATACGTTACTGTACAGTACTTTCCTCATCACGGCAATAAGCGTAATAACTAAGATATCTATACGCAAAGCATTTCACTTTTGTGTTTCATGAGGTAAGTACATTGACTTTAGCAGAACCTTGCTTACAGAGAACGATAACTACGACAGTTCCACAGAATTATCTTACAGCAAGACGCGCATTTAGCGCTACAGGACACGCATTTGAGTGATTAATCTTATACTTAAAACACTTATTTTCAAAGATTTTTTAATTACAAAGAAAGTTTTCCGTGATACATTTCATTCCATTGCTGTAATTTGTAACACCTGAGGGTATAATTACATTTATCCTCAGGGGGGTACACGCTTACTTTGTGTACCATGTGTGTGGCAACCACAAGGAACCCTAGCTAATATGGTATTTGCTTATACAACTCTACACATCGGTACCATATTTCTCTAACACACAAATTACACAGCTATCTGATCATTTAACAGAGAAAGAAACTTTTTTTTACTACATCAGTGACAGGTGTTTACATAATTACACCGTTGGATAACTTCACACTTACGAAATTGTATTTTGTCTGTACTTTGTGAAATGCTCATATTTTTTCGGAGCCATTGTGATACTATGAGAGCTTTGAATGATATATTTGGTAAGGGAGCATGATTTTAAAGTACGTTTGAGGTAGATGACACTATTGAAATGAGCAGAGAATTTTTTTTAGGTTTTGAAATTATTGGAGGAAGCTACGACGATTTTGAGAATTGACTGAGATGTTATGATATTATTACGACGACGATGTGTACTATGCTGTTGAGATATGTTTATGATCAATAAGATGATGCTACCGTATATGAGGAATAAGAAGTATGTTGGAAACCAAGAAGCGTACTTTAAGAGTTATGAAATGTGCGTAAATGCGTGACTGTATCACAGTGCTGATGAATATTTTATTTGGACACTTATATTTATAGGGTTTTGTTTCTACACATTTGCAACGCAAATTCTCGACCCGTGAAATTTTGTATATGAGACTGTCACAGTAGCGGAAACTGCTGTCGTAAATATTTCCGTAAGAAAGTTAAGTGACCACCTGCACGTGCGTCGTCGGTACACCGCTGTGTCAGACACCTGGAGAACAAGCCATTAGGGTGTGCCTTTCCGGAAGCACAGGTAGAAAAAAAAAAAAAGGGAGGCCATTATGCTCGCTATTGATCCTTGTCGAAAGCGTACTGTGGAGCTCGCAATTTATTATATTTACTGAAATGCCTAATGAAATGACGAGAAATATTTTTACATCTGCACACCTGATTACCACAAGCGTCTTTCTACGAGAGTTGAGAGAATTTCTACTAATTTATGAAATGTCACATGACTATTGAATGATATTTTTATGCTTTGCTTTTCGTAGTTGCTTATTTCATTTGATATCTGGTTTCCAGCTGTGTTGCAGCATTGCTTTTATAAAATAAAATGCATTTGCTAATGGGAACACTTTCTGTCAACAGATCTATTAAATAATTATTTTATGATCCACATTCTTTAAAAAAGGAGCACTTGGAAAGGAAAGAACAATAAGAAGGGACTAATACCAGTAACTGCATCTATAATTTTCTTTTCAAGTACATGGTAATATTTCTTTTTACAATCAGTTGTTGTGGTGCACCACTTTAATTACATAGACATTAAGATGTGATTATACATTTCCCTTATCTGCATTGTTGTTTTTACTGTAATATTTTTTCTGCTTGAGCTATGTCATGTTTAGATATAAGTTATTGCATTTGCTGTTGCTGTTTGCCAGGCATAGTGCTACTAAATTTCACATTACATTACTCTGCTAAGCCAATTTTACTACTCATTGATTTTTCATGTTGCTGCACATTGGCTCATATTAGTTGTAATTTTGCATTTTATCTGTAAATTAGATTTACTGCTGCTGGCTTTGCCATTTTGAATTCTTTTCATTGCTGTTTGTATTAATTGTTTTGTGCTGCTGCATTGCCTCGTCCCTTAGTTTAGCATCTGAGCTCAGTAGATTTAAGTTAGCTTAAGAGGGGGTAGTCTATAGAAGAGAATGAGTTGCGATGAATTGGAAGAAATGCATTGAGAATCTATACGAAAACCGTACAGAAAGCAGGTATAGGTAGGATTTTCTTGGAAATAAATAATGAGGTAAGAAATATGTGAAATAAATACAGAAAGCATGCTTGGATAGGATTTTTTTGGTGGAAACAAAGGATGAAATAAGAGGAAAGATATATGAAGTTTTGGGTTGGACTGCAGTACCACATGTTACACTGAAAACGACCCCTGTCCTTTCCTATTGGTGTTATCCCACTATGTGTGTGTGTACCCTTGTGTATTTGTTTTCTTCCTGTCTCTGTGTAGTTTCATAGAATTTTTTTTCTTTTAATATTAAGCTACATTCACTATGATGAGGAATACTTTTATCCTCAAATACAATTGGCATTAATAATATGTTATTTACCTTATAAATATGCTTACACATTATTTATTCTGTTTAATGCTCATGTGTGAAGTTGATGTTTCAAAAATTATGTATGTACTCATGTCATAATTCCACTGATGTATATGTTTATTTCTATTCTTTTGTAAAGCCTGTACTACAAATGTTATCTGTATTATTATGTTTTTAATGATGTTTTCTGTGTCTTTGTAATTGTATTTTTATGTTACCAAATTGTAATTGTTACCAGTTCTTCAAATTAAGTTACATTTCACTGCACACGTTTCTGTTGGTCATAGTATATGGACAATATGTGAGAAGTAGGGACTGTTAGTGTCTGCACGTGTGTTACTAATTCAGCAAGGGACTGGATAACAGCATTGCTCGTTCTAAGGACAATTCCAAAAACGTTGTGAGTGCACAAGTGGTGGTTTATGGACTTGCTATATTATCCGCAAGACTCTTCAATGGTGATTGTGCACCTGCACAGTCACAACAGATGTCTGCTGGCCATCTCTTCAAGGACTACAGTGGGTCTACATCTTTGATGATCCATCAATACCAATATTTCTACAAGGACTGCAGTGGGTCTGCACCTCTGGTGGCCCACCAATACCACAATCTCTACCAGGACTCCAGTGGGTCTGCTCTGTGATGACCTACCTACCAATATTCTTCCAAACTTCGAATGACTCTGCTGTGGGTTTGCTCTGTTGTGGCCCATTACCTGTCAGCATGTCGAGAGTCAGCACTGTCTTTCCATTGGAAGGACAACACTACTTCTTCAAGACTGCATGGAAATCCACTACTTCCGTGTGCATTTTCTTTTACTGCTCAGACTTTGAGACAAACACTGCTATTCTCCTGTTATGTACGATTAGGACTGTCTTTAGGGACTGTGAGAAAATTTGAGCTTTTGACCAACGTTGTATCAATAAGTGTGCGCATTTTATATCTTTGTTACTGTAATTGTGAAAAATTTTTGTCAAATCTGTATTGGCCAGTGCCCAACACCATTTGTAAAAAATTTTTGTGGGGAGCATGGGGGCTATGTAAGTAGGCTGTTTATGTTTTCTCTATGTAAGTAGGCTGTTTATGTTTTCTCTATGTAAGTAGGCTGTTTATGTTTTCTCTATGTAAGTAGGCTGTTTATGTTTTCTTATTGGCACCGTTACGTAGCGCTCAATATGAAAATCACTGGCTGTGCTGTGTGCAGTCTGTGGCTGCTTTGCATTGTTGTAATACTCGGCATTGTAGTGTTAGGCAGCTGGCTGTGAACAGCGCGTAGCGTTGCGCAGTTGGAGGTGAGCCGCCAGCAGTGGTGGATGTGGGGAGAGAGATGGCGGAGTTTTGTAATTTTTCATGAACTGATATATATATTATGGCATGTGATGATATTAAGGTAAATACATTGTTTGCTCTCTATTAATATCTTTCATTTGCTAACTAGTTAGTGCCTTTAGTAGTTTGAATCTTTTATTTAGCTGGCAGTAGTGGCGCTTGCTGTATTGCAGTAGTGGGAGAAACGAAGATTATTGTGAGGTAAGTGATTTAGTGATTTGTGAAAGGTATAGTTTAATGTTTGTCAGGGCCATTCTTTAGTAGGAAATTTTGAAAGTCAGATTGCGTTGCGCTAACAAAGTATTGTGTGTCAGGTTAAGCACAGTCCTGTATTATTGTTCAAAGGGTACGTTTCAGTACGGGGAAGCAATATATTCGATACCTCATCCAGAAACGCACCCTCTCGAAACCTGGCGAGCAAGCTACACCGCGATGCAGAGCGCCTCTCTTGCAGAGTCTGCCACTTGAGTTTATTAAACATCTCCGTAACGCTATCACGGTTACCAAATAACCCTGTGACGAAACGCGCTGCTCTTCTTTGGATCTTCTCTATCTCCTTCGTCAAACCGATCTGGTACGGATCCCACACTGATGAGCAATACTGAAGTATAGGTCGAACGAGTGTTTTGTAAGCCACCTCCTTTGTTGATGGACTACATTTTTCAAGCACTCTCCCAATTAATCTCAACCTAGTACCCGCCTTACCAACAATTAATTTTATATGATCATTGCACTTCAAATCGTTCCGCACGCATACTCCCAGATATTTTACAGAAGTAACTGCTACGAGTGTTTGTTCCGCTATCATATAATCATACAATAAAGCATCCTTCTTTCTATGTATTCGCAATACATTACATTTGTCTATGTTAAGGGTCAGTTGCCACTCCCTGCATCAAGTGCCTATCCGCTGCAGATCTTCCTGCATTTCGCTACAATTTTCTAATGCTGCAACTTCTCTGTAGACTACAGCATCATCCGCGAAAAGCCGCATGGAACTTCCGACACTATCTACTAGAAGAGGAGAAAATAATTAAATATAGTTATTCTTTTATTTTTATGAGGAGAAAATAAGTGGCATATAGTTTTAGTGTTTATTATGCCTTACTTTTGTTCTTTATTTACTGTCCATTTCAGAACTAATGGCTTATTTTTATCGATAGTCTATTTTTTATTTAAGTCCATAGTCAATGACTGTTATTTTGTAGTTTATTAGCTGTCTGGTGTGCTTAACTTATTTAGTTTATCACACATTTCTTTTGCACAATTCCTACATCACATAATTTGATTTCACACATTCACACAATCCTATGAATGTTTAAGCATGAGGTTGGCGAATGTTTTTGCACAAAGGTGATGGACTTGAGCGAGATGGATGTGGGCAATTATTTGATGTACAGCTTCGTTCGTCGTTCCTTGTTGGTTTTACAAGTGTGTGTTGCTGTTGTGGAGGTCCCATAATGGAATGGAGCTGTGAGTGCAGAATCTCGTGGTTTACTGGCTTTGTATGAGTAAAAGTCATCATTATGTGTCGCTGAAAGCGGTCGTTTTTCGTTGTAATACTTCGCAGACGACTAGTTTACAATAGGATAGGGATTTGGGAAGGTATGTCGTCTATTCTTCACCCATCTTTTTTCTTGGTCTCAATCTTGCAAATCTTCAACTTCTTCCTGCTTTTCCTCTGCTTCTTACTTGATTCTTGGTTCTTCTCTGGGCAGGATACGGAAATATTTATTGATAACTAGTCGCTTTGAAGTTCTCCTCCTAGTAACAGTTTCATAAATTGTTTCGGCGTGTCATTTTTTCTTTGTGGACGTTTTCTTAAGTTTCGTGCATCAGCGTGCTGTTTAATAGTGGTAGTTTGGCTTTTACACATATTTTTTGCCAGTGGTGGCTTGTCCAAGCGGTCTTCTTGTCGGGCCGATTTCTTTTTTTTTTTTTTGCTCGCTCCGCTGAGTGGGGGCGCCTGGAGACCCTTCCGGCGTTTGGCGTTGCGTCGCGTCACTGCAGGGTGTTCCGTCCCTGCAGGGTTCCACCTAGTGGTTAAATTTATTGCTCACTTCAGTTACAAGGGCCTTCTGTTGGTCTCGCTGTCCTTTCCCTTCTCTCGACACTTCTGCCTTGTAGGAATCGTGTCTTGCTAATTACGTCCTTTTCTTTCTTGATACTTTTTGCGTTGCAACTTGTGGGTCGTTGCATCTGGTCTTTGCTGGAGTTTTTACAATAGTTCTTACAAAAAGTTTTACTTATAATCATCTAACATACATCTAGTACCTATATTGTTTTACGCCTTCTTAAAAGCTTTACAAATTTCGGCGCCCTTTCCCTGTTACAATTCTAAGATATTTTGAGTCTTAACTTCTAGAAGAATCCTCAAATTCGTTTTTTATTTTTGTGTAGTGTTGTGGTGTATAGCATTTTAGTATTTCATGCTGTTAGACTATCTACACTTTATCCCTTCACCTTAGTCTATGGTACTATTGGTGCTATTTTTGGTTTTGTTTTTATTGAAACTACTTTCTTTTTCCCACCTTCCTCTCTCTTCATTCTTCTTTCTCCTGACGATCTTATCTGCAACATAATCTTGAAATATTGTGCTGATTATTTACCAGTAATAAAATTAATCTTCAAACTTGTACTGAAAGTGCTTAATACTGCCAGTCTTGGTAAAAATACCCCTGCTTTATCTCGTAAAATACCCTCTAATTCTCTTTTACTGTGTTCCGAAATACCTTGAACTTCTTGCAATTTTTCGTCGATTTCTTTATGGACTTCTAACATGAGTTGAGGCGATTCCCCCTTTTTTGCATACCATTCTAATTCTTCATCCTCTTTATATCGCATCATTCTTAATAGTTTGTTTATAACTGGTATTTCTTCTAATTTTAGCTTTTGCTCAAAGAGAAGTGTGACATTCCCGAATGTTACGCTACCTTCCCCCGTATCTATTATCGCTCGTCTGCACCTATAATCAAATCTACAGTTAGTTTAGGTATAATCACGAAGTTGGCTTCGATCTTTTGACCTTGACACGAAAGAGTTAATCTTGTTTGTCTCATAACTTCCGCAGCATTGTTTCTAATAGGACCTCTTACTTTAATCTTACATATTTTCAGAACTGGCAATTCCTCATTGGCATTACACTGCATAAATAAATTTTCTGAGATCGCAGTCAGTTCACTTCCGCTATCAATTACAATATTGACTGGGATATGCTTTACCATGGCCTTCGCAATTGGTTGAAATTGAAAGGGTTGGTTCTGTTCTTCTTCTTCTTGCATCAACGAATCCTCCACTGAATCATACATGAGTCTTTTTAGGAATTTCCCTTATGAATTCGAACTTTCTGTAGGATAAGCTTCAACTGCTACTTCTCTCTCTTTTATTTCCTCTTCTCTATTTCTTCCTTCATTTATGCTTTCTTCAACATCCTCTACTTTTTCCTCATCCTCGTCCATCTTCTCCTTCTTCGTCGCTACTTCCACATAATCGCATCTAAATGCTCTAATTATCGCTTCATAACTTCCTTCAGTATATACGTTGGGTTTCATAACTTCCTTCATTATATACATTGGGTTGTGTGCCCACTAGTAACTTATTTTCAACTTCTGTCGACTGCGCATTATCCTCATTGAATTCGCTTTCCCTGGTTTCCATCTCAGATAGCTCTGCAATACTCATTACTTCGTGCTTTCCTCCTATATTCGTTGTGCATGCCTCTGGTAATTCATCTTCCTCGTCAGTATTCTCCCAATTAATTTCGTCCCAACACGATATTGTTATTTTCTTGTCTTCGTTTTCATCTGGTCCCTGCGGATTTGTTTCTTCCTTCTTCTCTTCTCGTGATAAGATTTTTACTTCTCTGTTCAAGGTGCTGCAATTGTCCTGGGTTGGTGCGTCATTCTCTTTGGCATGGGCGCTTAGCTGTCAATTCGAACGTTTCTCGGGGTTTGGTGGTCTTACCTCCACCTCTTCTATCTTTATTCTCTTTTCTTGTTCAGCTTGTTGATAGCGGTTTCTTTGTTGATAATTTGTCGGTCTATTGGTTCTCCAGTACCCGTTCCAGTTGTCATTATTCATTCTGGAATAGTTGTTGCCGTTCCTGGGTGAATTATAGTTATTGCCATATTCTCTTCTAAATCCATAACTGGTTTTTTGTTGATATCTGTTGTCGTTTCTTGGTGCGAAATTATCACATGGTTCGTAATTATTGTTTTTTCTTGTTGCGAAATTATCACATGGTTCGTAATTATTGTTTCTTCGTACTGTGTCTTGTGGATTCCACTGCTTTTTGCTTTCGTTTTTACGTGCGCTTCGTCTTTTTCTTGCGTCATCTTCCGAAAATATTAACTCTAGTTCCCTTAGAATACCTTTAAATGCTTCGACGTCATTGCCTCCGCGACCTCCTAATGATTGCTGGTATTTCAATGGTAGCTTCATCGCGCATAATTTAATCAACTCTCCGTCACTGTATGGTACATCCAAGCATTGATTTTTCTTTGCCATTAATTCGAAAAATTTCACGGGACTCTTCTCTCTTGAATTTTCAAAATATGGGTTCTGTAATAATTCGTACTTCACTCTGTTCTGTGCTTCGCTGGACCAATATCGTGAGAGAAACTTCTCTCTGAAATCTTCGTACGATCGGCATGTCGCTGCAACACTCTGCGTGGTGTCTGCGACTGTTCCTGACATGTGTGCACGTATAAAGTCTAATTTGTGTGCTAGCGTCCAGTGTTCTGGTAATCCTACTCGGAATTGATCAATAAAAGTTCGTGGATGTAATGAGTTTCCTTCTCGAAAGTGTTGAAATTTCCTGACTGTGAGGAAATGATCGTTGTCGTACTTCGTCATAGTTCCATGTGAAATTCGCGATTCTTCGCCACTTTTGTTTCTGATCATTTCTCCCGTCGTTCTTTCCGGTTGTGGTAGATCCATTGGATATTTCCACTGTAACTTTCGTCTACCCTTGCGTGGTATCGTTGGAGTGGTACGCAATAATTTTCCTCCATCAGTTGTGAACGTGTAGCTGAATGCATTGCACTGCACTCTTCGCGACCTGGCTTTCCATTGTCACGTATGTTACTTTCCGCCTGTGATTGGAATCGCAAATGCATGATATCTTCGTTAATTGCTTGTTTTTCCGGTGCTGTTACAGATACGGATGTGGTTGCAGACTCTGTGCTTGTTCGGTCCTGTTCACTACGCTCTTCAATGGTTTGCAACAATTCTGTTCGCAATTTCTGAAATTGTCGCTTCGTTTGCGCTTCTATTTTGACTATGCGGTTATCATATCTTTTCAGCGCTGCTTTTGTGATACGTTTGTGTAACACACTGTTTTCAACAACTTCACGCGCTGTATCTGCTGCTTGTCTAGCAATTACGTTTATCCGTTTCTCTAGTTTCTTGACTTCTCCCTGGGTGTTGTTACGTAATGTTTTGATCTCGTCCTGAGTGTCATTACGCAATGTTTGTACGTCCACTTGTACCTTGTCAATGTCTGTTCTCAATTGATTGTAACCTGTTATTAAGTCTCCTATCACTTCTCAAGATTCTTTTGCCTCGTCTTCAATATGACTTAGGTGTAACTGAACTTTTTTTGTTTTGTTCTTTAATCTCACGCATTTGTCTCGTGGTTTCTGCATTCAGAATTTGAATTTGGTTCGCTATCCCTTTATTTTGTCTCGTCATGGTTTCCGTAATTTGTTGTAGTAATTCTGCCAGATTGGTGGGTCCTATTGCGTTTTCTTCCAACGTCCTACGCTCTGTGTTTTCGCCCAAGTGTTGGTTCGCAACCGATTGCATTGAACTGTGCTGTGACACGTTTCTGCTCGCATTCCTTGTACTCTGTGGTGAGGGAGCTCTGATTCCTTGTACTATGGGTTCTACGTATTCAAGACGCAAGTTAGAATCCTCATCGAGTGTCTCTCTACTTTCCTGCTCCTCTGTCGTTTGCTGACTTACGTTTTCTGTGCCTTGGCGTACATTATCCTCGTTATGGTGCGTTATATCTCCTATTTCTCGCGATACTGCGTCGTCTGTTGTACTGTCCTCTATTCTCTGTCCATTTTCATGCTGGGTCTCTACCTCAATTCGGTCAAGGTCTCGCTCTGCCATTGCTAATCTTTCCGAATCCCTTATTTTCTGTTTTAAAAGCAATTCACGCGCCCTACTTCGAGTCAACATGCGCTCATACGAGTTTTTCATAAACTTTTTGTTCACACGACTTGACAATCAATTCACTTACTTGTTGGGTCAGAACCAACTTGTCAACGATGTATCCGCCACCTGTGCACTTGCATTGGAGAGAAAACTTAATTGTAACAATATTAAAATTCACAACTTAATTATGCTATTGTTTCCGACTTTTTCTTACTATCTATCGCTGCAACTACTGTTTTCAAGTGTTTTAAACTTAAGGAAAAAAAATTTTTTTTTACTACAAAAATTTTTCAACAGGATATTTTTCTGACCTAGTTAGGCATGTGATCGACCTTCAATCATGGTATTTTACCATCCTGGCAGGGTCGCCATTTTCTAAACATTCTGCATGGTGTCTGTTTGTTCTATATCGGTTCTCCCTACCACTTTCGCGCAATGACGCTCTGAGCGTGTTTTTTAGGGAATTGACTAGTTTGAACCTGGGACCTGTTGCTGGTAAGGAGACGCCAGACCACACATGACATGTAGAGTTCAGAAGAGTTCAGTGAGACTAGCGGTGATATAACCAAATACTTAATGGCGTCAGCTCCACTGCACTCCCTGTAAAAGAACCTTAATACTAACTAAATTTAGTGGAAGGGGTTCAAGGCTTTCCTATTTTTAGTTAGCTGGTAAAATAACGTCGAAAAAGCAGTTAAGTTTACCATTGGAAATTTTATTCTACTCACAAAACATCGTTTATGAATTGCACTATTCATAAAAGGAAATGTTTTAATACAGGATGCTAAAAACCAACTGCGTTCAACAAAAATGTGAACGAATATTCCCTGAATGGGTTTCCAAGTTCTACAATGGATCGAAGGCTGACCTATGCCATATCACATCTATAATCTAGGTTTAAATTAAGTTTCACAAAAGGGAAAACTATCAAAATGGTCTACAGTGACCCTCAATTATCTTTAATTACTTATCTAACGTGTCGTAAATTACAGTGGCTGATGTGTTTCTCAATAACTATATAACAGAAAAATCATTGCGTTTCAGATTTTTACTTCAAGTGGCAAATGTGAACACCATGAGCTTTAATTGACGATCGACACTAGTATTACGCAAAAAGGGGATGTAGCAGATGAGACTTCTGCAGTTCTGAGTGAAGCCTTATGCGCTCAAAAATACGGCATCGCTTGCATTCATTACCTTGTCGGTGTTCGTCAGAGGGCGGCGAGCAGCACACTCCGCTCACCCCGCCATCTCCGAAGCAACTCTTCAGCAACTCTCTCCTAACTTCTCCTTACTATAATTTACCGAAGTTGGTTTAAAAAAAACTATCTGGCTGTGTTTTCATCTGACCAATCAGGGTCTCAATGTTAACCTTAAGCTCCGCATACAAAAATTCTGTCTATCCAATGAGAAACGTTATACTTTTCGTGGTGGGGGCAAAATTTTTAAAGTTTGCAACGTAACAGAGAAGTGAAAAAGTCTCACGCTAAAACTTGCAGCTGGTGTGGTCCTTTTAGCGTTATCGTAAGATCTATACTGTTCTTTTGGTGGGCTCTATCTTTTAACATGGGCTAGGGGGTGGTCCTAACGTAACAGAGACCCGAAAAAGTCTCACGCTAAAACTTGCGGGTGGTGTAGCCCTTTTTGTGTAATCGTAAGATCTATACTGTTCTTCTGGAGGGCTCTAGCTTTTAACATGGGCTGGGGGGTGGTCCTAACGTAACAGAGTCGCGAAAAAGTCTCACGCTAAAACTTGCGGGTGGTGTGGTCCTAGCAGTTAGCTAGCGACGTGGGTGTCCGTCCGTCCCTTATCGTAGGGCCTTCCAGCTTAACACGGTTCTGCTCTCGGCTTCTGTTCTCATTTCACCACTCGGAACTGCGTCTGTCTCACGGTGGGAAGGTATGACATGCATTTAGGCATTCTTGTGTTAGTCTGTGGTATTCCATTTGCTCACTCGTTACTCGTATTACTTTGGTTAATTTAATGTCACGATTTATTCAGAGCTATGTGACATACTACTGGATTTACTTATCATGTCAGGGTTTTCATGGAAGGTGTTGGATTTGCCTGACACCTTACACACTGGTGATTCATTTCCCACTGGTACGTGGTGTTGTGTAACATGCGTAGCTGGTAATGGCTCTTTTGTAAAATACAAATTCCTAAATTTCAAACGTAATTTTTCCATTCGTTCCCTATTGCTTCCCTCTAGGTGATTAACTTTTCCTTGTAATGCAATTTCAATGGCGTACGGCGATTGTCCGTGGATTGCACCGCTCGTGTCTCATTCTTCCTCCTCCAGACTATCCATATTAGCGATTAACAACCCCTTCGTTAATCCTAAATCCTCTGTGCTAAAATTATCTGTAGAAACAGTTCTCTTCTTTTCACTCTTTATTTCTTATACCTCTTTTAACTGGGCAACCTGCCTGATCTAATACTTAATTCTTTTCTAACGGTTCCACCACAGACAAAATTCATACCGGCAAGACTCAGCACTGACCCAAAGTGATTTCCCAGTACCCTTAGGGAAACAAATGTGCGAATCAAGGCTTAGTGTGATCCTCACGGTTTAATCGGTTCGTCTTTCGTGGCGGACCTCCCTCACGACATCGCTACAATGGCAATGGCTTCGACCAATTGAAACATTTTTCCATCAAGTTCCACTTTATGTTGCCGAATATCGATTATGGCACAATGCTGATATAACAAATCTAATCCCAGGACTATGTCACAGCCATCACTCACGTGTGGCGCAATCTCTACACATTATTTAAATTGAACTATATCAAGGCAAAAGTTTGTGTCCACCATTCCCAATGGTGTGACGTCTTTATCCCCCACTCCATGCAGTCTTTACGGTGGTGGGTCCCATTGTTTGCGTTTCAACACATCACTACTGGCGACCGACGCACTTGCCCTTGTGCCCAATAATAGCCCTATTTTCCTACTATTCGTCTTACAGCACAATCTACTTCTCCATTCAATTTTACTGGGAATGACAGTAGGTAGACCTGGGGTTCTTGCTGGCATTTAACACCTTATTCTTCCTTGGTCCTCTACTTCTAAAGCTATTACTTCCTCTTACTTTATTCACATCATCCTGAGGCTGGCGACACTGCCTCATTACATACCCGGTCCGTACACATCTAAAACATTTTATGCTGGCTGCAAACACTGTCCTTTTATCCTACATTCCAGTCAACTAATCGATCTTACACTCTACAGCTCATCGCGCTCCTGTGTACAAATCCATCAGAACACCAACCACAAACATCAAGACATTTCTGCATGCAGCCCACTTAAAAAAGTATCGAGCGCCATGTGGTCAGCTTGTTGAAAAATAATTCCTTTGGCTGCAGCATGCTGTCCTAATTCATAGATATATCCATTACTTTTCCTTATCCTATCCACGAATTGTTCCATGGCTTCCGTATTTCTCTTACTTATTACCACTAATTGTTCCCTTTAGTGTCTGGTACTATTTTGTTTTGGATATCTATGAATTAATCCTTCTTTAAATTCTTCAAATTTTTTGGCTCCTTCAAGACCTTCTGTATATCCTACATAAGTTTTAGCGTCCCCTGTTAGTCTCAATTTTGCAACACTCAGCAATTTCTTACCACACCAACCTCCCATTTGAGCCAGATTTCCAGTGTCTCCCTCAAAGACCTGCACACCTTGAGCTGCCTTACCAGAAAAATCAATTAAACTTATGGCTGACAAATCTACATCACATTGTGACAATTGCATTTCTACCAACTCATGCAGTTATGTACTATAGGCTGTTAATTGTGCTACGTTTTATAACAATGTGCGTACTGCCACTGGCTCTGACATACCTTGCGTCTCTGGTTCCGCCAAAGTTTATTCCTTGACAACACTCATTTTGCGAACTGACAGTCACAATACAAGGAAACAAAATACATTAACCTAATTCTTACGTCTTATCATGAGCCATCTCGACTCCTGGCATTGCCTAGCCATATGCCCCCAACGATGACATGTATAATATTTTACACGAACTTATTCCTCAAGGTTACTCTGTGCACACCTATCAGGCACTAACCAATCGTGACTTCCATTACCTCTAAAACTAGATAAATCCACTGGTTCTCTACTCGCAATAAAATCTACTTTGCAAAACGCCTGACCTTCAAACATTTTCTACATGACCAAAATACACTACTGGCCATTAAAATTGCTACACCACGAAGATGACGTGCTACAGACGCGAAATTTAACCCGACAGGTAGAAGATGCTGTGATGTGCAAATGATTAGCTCTTCAGAGCATTCACACAAGGTTGGCGCCGGTGGCGACAGCTACAACGTGCTGACATGAGGAAAGTTTCCAACCGATTTCTCATACACAAACAGCAGTTGGCCGGCGTTGCCTGGTGAAACGTTGTTGTGATGCCTCTTGTAAGGAGGAGAAATGCGTACCATCACGTTTCCAACTTTGGTACGGGTCGGATTGTAGCCTATCGCGATTGCGGTTTATCGTATCGCGATATTGTTGCTCGCGTTGGTCGAAATACAATGGCTGTTAGCAGAATCTGGAATCGGTGGGTTCAGGAGGGTAATACGGAACGCCGTGCTGGATCCTAACGGCCTCGCATCACTAGCAGTCGAGATGACAGGCATCTTATCTGCATGGCCGTAACGGATCGTGCAGCCGCGTCTCGATCCCTGATTCAACAGATGGGGACGTTTGCAAGACATCAACTATATGCACGAACAGTTCGAGGGCGGTGGAGTAACATGGACTATCAGCTCGGAGACCATGGCTGCGGTTACCCTTGACGCTGCAGGAGCGCCTGTGATGGTGTACTCAACGACGAACCTGCGTGCACGAATGGCAAAACGTCATTTTTTCGGATGAATCTAGGTTCTGTTTACAGCATCATGATGGTCGTATCCGTGTTTGGCGACATCGCGGTGAACGCACATTGGTAGTGTTTATTCGTCATCGCCATACTGGCGTATCACCCAGCGTGATGGTATGGGGTGCAATTGGTTACACGTCTCGGTCACCTCTTGTTCGCATTGACGGCGCTTTGAACAGTGGATGTTACATTTCAGATGTGTTACGACTCGCGGCTCTACCCTTCATTCGATCCCTGGGAAACCCTACATTTCAGCAGGATAATGAACGACCGCATGTTACAGGTCCTGTACGGACCTTTCTGGATACAGAAAATGTTCGACTGCTGCCCTGGACAGCACATTCTCCAGATCCCTCACCAATTTAAAACGTCTGGTCAATGGTGGCCGAGTAACTGGCTCGTCACAATACGGCAGTCACTACTCTTGATGAACTGTGGTACCGTGTTGAAGCTGCATGGGCAGCTGTACCTGTACACGCCATCCAGGCTCTGTTTGACTCAATGCTCAGGCGTATGAAGGCTGTTATTACGGCCAGAGGTGGTTGTTCTGGGTACTGATTTCTCAGGATCTATGCACCCAAATTGCGTGAAAATGTAATCACATGTCAGTTCTAGTATAATATATTTGTGCAATGAATACTCGTTTATCATCTGCCTTTCTTCTTGGTGTAGCAATTTTAATGGCCAGTAGTGCACAATCAAATTTTTAGACTCGCAATACAGTATGCTGTAGGTTGTGACATTGCTCTAAGAAGGTGACATCAATGATCTGACACCAGTGTTAGATGACCCTAGGATTATCATCCACTGAGAGTGAAGTGAGACATGAGGATGATAGTATTTTTTGTGTAATTATTCATTCCTTCCCTCGGCCGTATCATATCAGGAACAGCTGAGTGGAGGCACCAACTTGCCTCTCATGTGAAACAAGCACTGTTGACAGCGCAAAGAGCGGTGCTGAGTGTGGTATCACACGGAATGGCGATACCGCAGAGGTGGCTGTGACCTCCCTTCAGCAAGCAGGTAACTCCCTGCTCCAGCGGTGGCTGCCTTCATGACTCAGGGCAGGCAGCCCTATCCCGTGGTTGAACAGTGGACCCCATACTGCATTCCGGTATGTCACTCTGAGTATCGCATTCTAAAGGTGTAGGCTGTTATGACGGGGTGAAAATATTTTAGTTCACGAATGGCTAAGTACTTATATCCTCCAGATTATGTTCGCTTAGGGCTTAAGGCACGTAGTCGAAACACTTCCATGGTGGCAAGGGAGGAAAGGCTTCCGTCCTTCTGTTGTGTATTGCAGCATTGGCTGTTGCTGTACCCTGCTCATTTGGCTCTGCTTCGCAATGCCTGTCAGCCGCGTTTTGCTTCGCAATGAATAACACTCTTGTCTGCCTGTGGCTGGCTCTGTTGCAGCTTAATACTGCACTGGCACATGAATACGGTCAATACAATACATACAAATGGCAAATGGCGGAAGACTTAAATTAGTGGAGCACCTCATTGGATGCACTCTTGATGGCACTGGGGAAATGTTTGTTAGGACACTCATTTACATCATCTGAATGTTACTGCACTCACACATACTGTCAGTGCAAAAGCCCCACTTGTGTCTGCTGTATTTGCATATACGGTGCTTCCGTCTGATATCTGTTAAACTATACCCACATCTGTCTTGGATGATAGAAGTCTGAAACTTCAACAGTTAGGTTGTCAATAAGATTGTGTTTCTGGGTTTCCATCGCTTACCGCTCACATCTCCACTCTGTGTCATGGCTGAGCTCAGTAGAGAGCATTCTTCAGATCCTAGTGTTCTGGATTTTAGACGGTTCCTAGACAGCAAAAGCAACTCTTATAAAAAGGAATTGACTCGTTTTTAGAAACTTGCTGGCAAAACTTGTGGAGAGCCGCTTTTCGACAAAGATGAGCTGGACAGATGTTCGTTAGTATTGGCAGCTAGCATGTAGATGTAGATCTGACTGTGCCACTAATGGTTCTCATAGTGCGTTCAAATGTAGTCAGCTTCCTCCACATGAGCGCTGTAGAGCTAAACTGCTACGAAATATTACACTGCAGAGTATACCAGCGCAAGGGATGCTCCACGGAGAACTGATGTATTTCCTCACCATACCATGTGCTACCTATTAGCTTCCTCGCCAGGTTCATCGTTTTTGTACCTCTTATCTGTATTGGAAAGATATTCACGATATGTCAGCGATCTGTCTAATGTGACACCAAGGAATACTAGCTTATTGTTGTATTTGACTACCAAAACAGGACAGGATTGTCGGGTGACCTTTTCTGATGCTAGAAAATTAGAGAGGTGGAAAATAATAGGTCTAGGTCACCACGTCTGAAAACATTCGTAACGTTTAGTGAGACTGTTTGTTAGGTGTTCTTCGCATTCAGAAAGATCTCCCTCTAATACAAAATTTCAACGTCATCTTCAGATTGGAATTTCCAGCAGGTCAAGTTCGACAGGTCTGCAGGTCTGTTATGTAGGGATTGAATAGCATTGGAGCGAGAACAGAGCCTTTAGGTAACCCTTCATTGAGTATATGCCATCTGCTTATTTTCACCTTGGTGTACTTTAACGTGTTTCTTAAGAGGTTACCTACACTTTTACAATGTATTACTTCAGAAATTTCAGTATTAGAACCCCTCGCCACACCATGTCATAAGCTGCTGACATGTCAATGGAAATTACCCCAGTCATTAGTTTCTTCTGACAGCCAGTTTCTATGTGGGTAAACAAGGAGATCACTTGTCCACTGCAGCTTCTATGAGCTGTAAATCCAGCTTCTTCAGCTAGTATCACAGAATTAATTTTGTCCTTTACTCGTTTTAGTACTATCCTTTCCAGGAGTTTATAAGCACAGATACGTGAAGACACTGGGCAAAAGTGTTCTGCAGCTATTCCTTCTTTCCATGGCTTTTTGATTGCAATAATTTTAGCTCTCTTAAACTTTGCTGGTAATGTTCTTGTAAGAAGGATTCGTTAAAAAGGTGAACTAACAACTTTCGCGCTGCAGGTCCACTGTACACCAAATATCAAGGCAGAGCGCATCGGCTTCTGCAGCATTTCTTCAGGCTGACTCCAGTCCAGTGGTTGTAAATGCAGAAGAGAATTCTGGGGTATATTGTAGAGATTTCTGGACTTCAGTAAGTTCTTCCTTTACACGCCGAACATTTGCTGCAACCTCGGAAACTCTCACTGGGTGACTGGCGATTGTGACGGATGAGACCGTTGACTTCTTTGCATTGTGGGAAGGCTCTTCTCCCAGCGTCTGGATGGGAGTCCAAGCTTTCTGCAGTAATGTATGAAGTCAAAGTACCTGATTTCTTTGTGCCATTTTTCTCTGCTTCGCTTATTCAAGGAATTAAACAAATTCGTAACTATTTCTAGATCTCCACTTACCTTGAAATTATTAAATAGCTGGTTGATGTCTTGGTCCTTTCCAGAAATATACTCTTTATGACACCCTCTGGGTATGCTGAGTTTGGTAGTAGATGTGAAGCCCTCTCATACTTTGAGTACGGTAGGGCAGCAATCTCTTCTACTGACTCATCCAGTGCTTTCGCGAATTTATTCCAATCTGATTTTTAAAAGTAAACTGTTGAGGTGCTCATGAAATCTACGAGCTCTGCTTCTCCATGCGTCCATATGACAAACTTGTAGTCCTCAGTCAGGAGCTTGGGGACAGTAGCGCGGAATTTGTCGTAGTCTGTTCGAAAGTTTCCATGAATATGTCAGCTGCTACACGTGAAAGAGGTGATTGCCATTTTGTCTATCTGCTCACAAAATTTGCCTAATCAACTAAAATACTTTGAAGGCAAACACAATTGCAGCAGGTTTGGTTTCAGCTAAAGGCACATTAGCAAACAACGATTTTATTTCAAACTAACCATAAGATCCGCTGCTAGTACTTGCTGTTCGTATATAAGCTGGATGAAATGCGAGGAACCTTTAACATAAGAGTCCCTGTGGCCAACCAGCCCGCGTAATTTGTATGCGGATTCGCACCAACATCCAACACAAAAGGAAGCTATGCTAAGTACGCTGACAGCCCGACCTCATCGGTTTAATGACGCTAACCACATACAATATGAACTGAACGAACGCAAGACAATATTCCTGCGACTGAATACAAAGTAAGAGACATAGAGCCATCTTTGGGCCAAATCGAGAACAAAACAGACAAGGGTACACGAGAAACTCTTCTTGTTGCTCAAATACAGAGGCGTCAGCGTCCATGCAGGTAAGATTCTGTGTTACGGGGATATCAGACCGATATTCCAGGTGGCTGCTATCGCGTAATTTTTTTTTATTTTGAAAATCAGTTAAATTAGAATGACTTCATACAACGATAACTGTGCCGTTATTCCTATTGTATGAAATGACTGTTAAAAGCCACGGCTATTTTTTCTCATGGCGCTATCGGCAGAAATACCATACGTATCCCAACGTGAAGACATCCGTCTTAGTCACGATGGATTAAAAGACTTTCTTTAACATTACGTGGTAATCCATTAAACACAATGCTTAATTATTTTTTCTGTGGGGCTTAATGCTCTAGAATAGCTGCCTATGTGCAATGGTAGCGTACACATTTATAAATATTACTACGAGGGGCGTCTGAAAACCCCGTGCAAAGTCCGAGAGTTGGCACCACTTACGCGTATCGAGATCATGTTTAGTTAGTAGCATCTTTGGAAAGAACGCACACCAAGTTTCAGCCATATTGGTCTATTTCTTTGTGTTTGGCATTCGTGTGAACCAAGGAAGTTGAGTGATTGTCAAAAAATGGACGAAAAAGAATTTCGTGCGGTGATTAGGAGACTAAATAGAAGCTTGATAAACATTATGGTGACTCTGCGCCTTCGATTAGAACAGTTTATAAGCGGTTTCAAAATTTTTGGAGTGGCCATATGGGCACAAGTGACTGAACGTTCTGGACGCCCTGTGGAGGTTACGACTCCAGAAATCATTGATAATATCCATGATATGGTGATGGATGACAAAAGAGTTAAGGTGCGTGAGACTGCTTGTGCTATGGGCATCTCGAATGAACGGGTATATAATATTTTGCATAAACATTTGGACACGAGAAAGCTATACACAAGATGGGTTCCGCGATTTCTCACGCTTGACCAAAAAGGGGATCGTGTTAAGTGTTGCAAAGATGGTTTGCAGTCGTTCAGGAAGAATCCGCAGGATTTTAAGTGTCGTTTGGTTACTGTGGATGGAACATGGATAGATTACTATACTCCTGAGACCAAACAGCAATCTAAAGAATGGGTTAGCAAGGGAGAATCTGCACCAAAAATGGTGAAGCCATTCCTTCGGCCGGAAAGCTTATGGCGACCGTCTTTTGGGATTCGCAAGGAATAAACTTCATCGACTATCTGGAAAAGGGCAAAACTATTACAGGCGTATATTTTTCATTCTTATTGGACCGTTTGGAAACCGAGTTACAAGAAAAAAGCCGGCGATTGGACGGCAAAGAAGTCCTTATCCATCACGACAGTGCACCAGCACAAATCTCAGCAGTTGTGGTCACAAAATTAATGGAAATAGGATTCCAGCTCGTTTCACATCCCCCCTATTCTCCAGACTTGGCTCCCTCGGACTACCATTTGTTCCCCAATTTGAAGAAATGGCTGGTGGCACAAAGATTTTATTCAAACGAGGAGTTGATTGCAGCAACTAATAGCTATTTTGCAGACTTGGACAATTCGTATTATTTGGAAGGGATCAAGAAATTAGAACAGCGTTGGACGAAGTGTATAAGTCTGAAAGGAGACTATGTCGAAAAATAAAAAAGATTTACCCCAAACACGTAGGTAAGTAGTTTTTATTTTTGCACGGATTTTTCGAACGCCCCTAGTATTAACGAAAAACTGTACCTCTGGCCTAATATGAATTGAAAAATATTACAAGAGGCCGTTTTCAGTTTATTGAGATTATTCTTTTTAATACTTTTAGCCTTAAATAACTGTTGAAAGAACTTATATGATTTTTGTCATCAATGGCGTCGCTACAATAATGAGCCTACACAAAATGGCCAGGGCAACATTTAATTATTAAGTAACTGAATCATACGCAGGATAGGTACTTGCTACTGACAAAAACACATATTATCATAGTTAATTTCATATATATTGAACAAAAAGCTATTATGACTACAGATAGTTGTATCAGTTACAGACCGTGAACAATAAGTGTCCATCAGCTAGAACATCAGAATCGATAAGACACTGAAACAAAAAAATACGCTCATTCTTCTACAAAAGGACAAAGATCATAATACAATTTGCTATTCTGAGAGCGCAGATTACGCTTCCATTGTTGAGTATCGGTAACTTATTTATACTCCTTTTTTACCGGAGGCTATGCTATACTGCAAGATCCGAGATCTGTTGAGGTCCACTAAGGATCGCGTGTACGCTCTCCACACTGCAGCGTCTACGAACTTCGGTGTGAATAAGTCGAAATCTAGATTGATGAAACCGGAAAACCCATTACATCAACGTTAAGTACGATTTGGACAGAACAACAAGTCAACTGTAGCTAACACTACCAGGAACATGGATTTTCTATCACTTTTCTAGAACACTGCGTGCTTTGCTCGACAGCAGTGCATGTAGCAGTGAAAAATAAGATAGACTACAGAAAGAACCAGACGCCCTAACAGAATGAACGGTGAGGATGGCTACAAGTTACCTGCGGCCGGCTACAAGTTACCTGCGGCCTTGCTGGCAGCGATAGAAGCCCGGTGGACCGCGTGTGTTCGCCAACCAAAATGACCACTTCACCCTAGTTTAACAGCATAAAAGGGAAGCAAGCCGCCGAAGTGGAGTGAAATTAAAAGATCTGGAATAGTCGGCTGAACAACCCCATGGGGTCATTCGGCTAAAAATGCCATACGATCGTTTCAACAACATAAACAACGGCCACGAGAGGTCTGCCGTGCAGCGTTAAAGCTTCGCTACAGGAAAATGCTACCTCCAGATACGAGCTGCAGATTTGCTGTTGCCTCCCGTCACCGAGGAGAGTCGGCTACCAATCACTTACCCGACTGGCAGGGCAACAGCCTTCCTGACGTTACGCTATTTCCTACTAGTCACCTACTGGAGTTGCCGTCCGATCTTCCATCAGAGTAGCGCAGGCAATATCCTTCCGTACAGTCATCCCCCTGCATAGGTACCTTTCTCTAAACTGTCCAGTGACATCCCAGATATGTGACAGCGGTAGTCACCAGGTAATTGAAATAGACAGTACACTGGGTGGTCCATTGATGGTGACCGGGCCAAATATCTCACGAAATAAGCATCAAACGAAAAAACTACAAACAACGAAACTCATCTAGCTTGAAGGGGGAAACCAGATGGCGTTATGGTTGGCTCGCTAGATGGCGCTGCCATAGGTCAAACGGATATCAACTGCGTTTTTTAAAATAGGAACACCGATTTTCTATTACATATTCGTGTAGTACGTAAAGAAATATGAATGTTTTAGTTGAACCACTGATTTCGCTTTGTGATAGATGACGCTGTAATAGTTACAAACGTATAAGTACGTGGTATTACGTAACATTACGCCAGTGCGGACGGTATTTGCTTCGTGATACATTACCAGTGTTAAAATGGACCGTTTACCAATTGCGGAAAGACAGCGGGTTGGATTCCCTCATTGGAAGGCGTCAGATTGCAAAGCCTGGGCTACTCTCAGGTTGGAATCTCCGTCTTCGAAGATTGTGTCCGTCTGTCTGTCTGTCTGCCCATCTGCCCACCGCTTACTGCTGTAGCTGTTCGTTCGTTCGTTCGTTCGTCCGTCCGTCCGTCCGCCTGCCTGCTCGCTGTCCGTCTCCGCCGCTACCTCTGCTGCCAGCTGTCCGTCCGTCCGTCTGTTCGCCGCCGCCGCCGTCGCCGCCATCGCCGCCAGCCGGTGCTCGTCGCCGCCAGCCGGTGCTCGCCACCGCCGCCGCCTGGTCGCCGCCGCCGCCGCCGCCGCCCTCCCGTTCCCCTCCTCAATCCCTCCGCTGCCAAAGGTGCTTGTGGTATAATGCGCACCCAACATCTGAGTGCCGCGAGGCCCCCACCTGCCCGCACTGTAGGCAAGCCCACTTTTTACGGCAGTGCCCCAATCTCCAGTCCCCCTCCTCCTGTAATACCTGTAACCTCCCTCATCCCACCTACTCCCAGAAGTGTAAGGCCCGACCCCCTCCTACCACTCCTGAACTCACCGTTCCTGTCAGCCCTCTGGACGCCCCCACCCCTCCTGGCAAATCCCTTCGCCCACCCCCTACCGCTGAGGACATCATCAGATTCCTCACCATTGTCCTGCAGAATGTTCATCCTTTTCAGCGCCCACACACCCTCCAACAGATCTCCCTCGCCGCCCGTTCCGTTTTCCACCTCAAAATGTACGCCACCTACTCGAACAACCAGGCCCATTTCACCTTCTCCCGTCTTGACACCCTTGTTTAAATCCCTGTCATGGCACGGCAGCACCATATCCTTTTCAACAACATC
Organism: Schistocerca americana; assembly: GCF_021461395.2. Lineage (NCBI taxonomy): Eukaryota > Metazoa > Arthropoda > Insecta > Orthoptera > Acrididae > Schistocerca > Schistocerca americana. The sequence continues at coordinate 948,641,014 of NC_060121.1, forward strand.
TGCTCCCTTCCCGCCAACAAGAACCTCTTCCTACACACCCTTGCCACCCACAGCGTGGACGCCTTCCTCCTTAATGAAACCTTCCTCCAACCCCACCACACCGTCCACACTTCGCCCTACCTCCTCCACCGCTCCGATAATCCCCTCCCAATTGCGCGTGGCGGAGTTGCCATTGGGCACCATCGCCAGATCCCCGTTCGGCTCCAACCTCTCCTTCCCGACCCCACCGAACACCAGATCCTTAGTCTCTTCTTCCCCGGCCTTACCGTTACCTGCGCCACCATCTATGTCCGCCCTAATGCCCCTATTCCCTTCGACTTCCTCTCCCACATTGACCATACCTTCTCCTCCTACGTGATCGCCGCCGACCTCAACATCCATAGTCGTTCCGCCGCCCAGTTACGGCGGTGGCATCGGTTCCTCTCCTCCCTTCAAGGCGACCTCGCCCCATCCCCCAGCACACCCGTCCCGAATCCAACTCCACTCCTGGTGTTATCCTCTCCTCCCCCAACCTCCTTGGCCGCATAACGGTGGATGTCCTGGAGCCTATTGGTAGCGACCATCTCCCTGTCCTCCTCACCATTTCAGACGGTCGTCGCCCCTGCCCCGACCCTCGTAATGACCCTCCCCCTAAGTATGTCCATGACTATTCCCGTGCCGACTGGAGTGCCTACCGGGATACCCTTTCCACCCAGGTCGACAGCCACCCCTTCACCTACCACCACCCTGACGATGTCACCCATGCCGCCTCCTTTCTCCAGCAGACCTTGTCTGAGGCCGCGGAGGCCCACGTCCCTACTGTCGCCATCCACCCCCACCGTCCTACCTTAACCCCACAGGCCGTCCTCCTCCTCCATGAATCCCGTCGTCTCTACCGTGCCTTCCTCCAAACGCGTGACCCGGACACACTACGACGCCACCGGCAACTCCAGCGACACATTCGTAATTTGCTCAAGGCTAAGAAACGCCAGGACTGGCAACAGACATGCACCCGTTTAAATGCTACCCTACCAATCAACTCGTCCAAGTACTGGTCGGCCTTCCATCGCCTTACCGGAACTAAACCCTCCCCCTATTATCCTCTTCTCCATGATGATCACCCTTTCCCTGACACCCTTAGTAAGGCCAATCACTTTGCCTCCTATCTCTCCGATGTATTTTCCATCCCCAATGATCCCCAGTTCGATTACTCCCTCTTCCCGGATGTCTGCGATCGAACTGACACCTCCGTCCCTCCCCTCGCTCCTGGTTTTCAGTACTTGGACAACATTGCACACACGGAACTCAATGCCCCTATCACTATACAGGATCTCATTGCTACACTCCGCACAAAACGCAACACCGCTCCTGGTCACGATCGTGTCACCTACCGTCACCTTCGTGAAGCTCCTGTCTCTTTCCTATCCACCCTGGCCAGGCTCTACAATGTAGTCCTGTCCACCGGTTACTACCCCAACCTGTGGAAAACCTCCCGTATCCTCATGTTCCTTAAACCTGGCAAACTGCCGTCCGCCGTCTCCTCCTACCATCCCATCAGCGTTACCTCGGTCTTCAGCAAGGTCCTGGAATCTATCCTCACCTGACGCATCCACCAGCATCTTCGCCAGCACCGCCTCCTTCCCATTACCCAGTGTGGCTTTCGGCCGTCCTTCTCTTCCGACGACCTTCTCCTTCACCTCACCCATCTCCTTTCCGAACAGCTTAATTCCCGTCGCTCCGCAATCTTCCTCTCCCTGGACCTCGAACGTGCCTATGACCGCATATGGCATTCCAGTCTCCTCTTCAAGGTTCAAACCTTCGCCCTTCCCATTAACTACGTCCGTCTGATCGGCTCCTTTCTCTCCCGCCGTCCTTCCTATGTCACCATCCATAACACCGATTCCTACACCTTTTTCCCCTCTGCCGGTGTGTCCCAAGGCTCCGTCCTCTCCCCCCTTCTGTACCTTTTGTACACGGCGGACATGCCGCTGCCGTCACCCCCCGTCCACCTTCTCCAGTTTGCCGATGACACCACCTTCCTTGCCCTTGCCCCCACCCTGCAGCGCTCCCAACACCTTCTCCAATCCCATCTTGACTGGTTCACCGCTTGGTGCAACCAGTGGTTGCTCAAGGTCAATCCTTCCAAAACCCAGGCGATCATTGTAGGCAAAACCACTCCTTCCTTCCGCCTCCTTGATTTCTACATCACCATCTATGGCCATCCTATCGCCCTCACTCCCACCCTTAAGTACCTTGGCATCACCCTCGACCGTCGCCTCTACTGGACTCCCCACCTCCGGACAATCCAAGCCAAGGCACGCTCCCGACTTAGTCTCCTCAAGCTCCTCTCCGGCCGTACGTGGGGTCTGGACCTCTCCACCATCCTCCACACCTATAAATCCCTCATCCGCCCTATCCTTTGTTATGCCCATCCGGCTTGGATCTCCGCCTCCCCTACCTTTTATAAATCCCTCCAAATCCTTGAACGCTATGCTCTCCGCCTCGCCTATCGCATCCGTCTCCCCTCCCCTATGCGGATCCTGTATGATCTCATCCCCTTCCCCCACCTCCTCCTTTTCCTTGAAAGGATACGGATCCTGTACACCTCCCGTAAACTCGATCCTCCTCACCCGCTCGTCTCCCCGATCCTCTCCCACCCCCGCCCGCTGCCGCGCCTGTATTCCCACATCCCACCCGGTCTCCATATCTCCACCCTCCTTACCCTCTCCCAAGGTGGCTTCCGCCAGCTCCCCCTCCCTGATGATGTCCTCCTCCCCTCCATCTACCCCTCCTATCAACTTTGACCCTGCCTCCCCACTTCCGATGTCCTTTCCTTTCGGCACCCTCCCTCCCTTCTCTTTCCTTTCCCCCTTCCCCTCCCTCCACCCCTCTTCCCCCGGGCATCCCCTCCCCTTCCACCCTCCCCCTCTCTCCCGTGTCCCTGGCATCTCTGCTCTGCTCTGCTCTCCCCTCTCCCTCTCCCACTCCCCTTCCTCCTCCTCCTCCCTTGGCAGGTCCCTGGACTCGCACACGCTCAGTGAACATTCGCGCGCCGGAGATCATCGTCATCAGTGTCTCGTGTGTGTGCCTTCGTCTGCGATTAGTGTTCTTTCGTCGTCACGCCTCATCTGTTCACGTGTGCCGTCGCCGTCGTCCGTCTTCTGTGCGCCGTGTCAACAAGTGTTAGTGTTTTTCGTCCAGCGTGAACGGCTTCATGTTTCTTGTTTTTGTATCTACATTATTTGCCCGCCATTTTTTTGTATTGTCTGTGTCACCTACATATCGTCTTATTGTACCCCTTAAGGCTGAAGAGCAGCGTATTATGCTGCTGCAGCCCGCCTTGTATGAGGTGCTTAAAATTACAATAAAGAAAAAAAAAATTGCGGAAAAGGTCGATATCGTGTTTATGTATGGCTATTGTGATCAAAATGCCCAACTGGCGTGTGCTATGTATGCTGTTCGGTATCCTGGACGACATCATCCAAGTGTCCGCACCGTTCGCCGGATAGTTACGTTATTTAAGGAAACAGGAAGTGTTCAGCCACATGTGAAACGTCAACCACGACCTGCAACAAATGATGTTGCCCAGATACGTGTTTTAGCTGCTGTCGCGACTAATCCGCACATCAGTAGCAGACAAATTGCGTGAGAATCTGGACTCTCAAAAAACGTCGGTGTTGAGAATGCTACATCAACATCGATTACACCCGTAACATATTTCTATGCACCAGGAATTGAATGGACACGACTTTGAACATCGTGTACAGTTCTGCCACTGGGCACAAGAGAAATTACGGGACGATGACAGATTTTTTGCACCTGTTCTATTTAGCGACGAAACGTCATTCACCAACAGCGGTAACGTAAACAGGCATAATATGCACTATTGGGCAACGAAAAATCCACGATGGCTGCGACAAGTAAAACATCAGCGACCTTGGCGGGTTAATATATGGTGCGGCATTATGAGAGGAAGGATAACTGGCCCCCATTTTATCGATGGCAATCTAAATGGTGCAATGTATGCTGATTTCCCACGTAATGTTCTACTGATGTCACTACAAGATGTTTCACTGCATGACAGAATGGCGATTTACTTCCAACACGACGGATGTCCGGCACATAGCTCGCGTGCTGTTGAAGCGGTACTGAGCAGCGTATTTCATGACAGGTGGATTGGTCGTCGAAGCACCATACCACGGCCCGCACGTTCACCGGATTTGACGTCTCCGGATTTCCTTCTGTGGGGAAAGTTGAAGGATATTTGCTATCATGATCCACCGACAACGCCTGACAACGTGCGTCAGAGCATCTTCAATGCATGTGCGAACATTACGGAAGGCGAACTACTCGCTGTTGAGAGGAATGTCGTTACACGTATTGCCAAATGAACTGGGATTGACGGATATCATTTTGAGCATTTATTGCATTAATGTTGTATTTACAGGTAATTACGCTGTAACAGCATGCGTTCTCAGAAGTGATAAGTTCACAAAGGTACATGTATCACATTGGAACAACCGAAATAAAATGTTCAAACGTACCTACGTTCTGTATTTTAATTTAAAAAACCTACCCGTTACCAACTGTTCCTCTAAAATTGTGAGCCATATGTTTGTAGCTATTACAGCGCCATAAATCACAAAGCGAAAAAAGTGGTCCAACTAAAACACTCATATTTCTTTACGTACTACACCAATATGTAATAAAAAAGGGTGTTCCTATTTTAAAAAAACGTAGTTGATATCCGTTTTACCTATGGCAGCGCCATCTAGCGGGCCAACCATAGCGCCATCTGGTTTCCCCCTTCAAGCTAGACAAGTTACGTTCTTTGTAGTTTTTTCGTTTGGCGCTTATTTCGTGAGATATTTGGCCAGGTCACGATCAATGGACCACCCTGTATAGTGAAAGACGTCCACTAGTGTCCAGCAGTTAACCGCCCTGAAGAGAACCGCAGCAAGTCGGTCGAAACGTTGGCGATTTAGTTGCTCTACTGCTGTAGTGAAATATCCACAATTATTTTACACAATATTACACCTGCCTTGGAAACCTACGAACTTAAAATGATATTGTTTCACTTTTTCCGCTATTTCATGGTTAATTTTAATTAGTGTACTGGACACATTTGCTAGATGCATAACGTCACGCCGGTAAATGGCAAACGATGCCTCCCTTGATGTAAGGAGCGTAAAGATTGGAAGATTGAACAGTGGAAAAACGTTGTGTGAAGTGACGAATCACGGTACACTTATTTTACACAAAATTACACCTGCCTTGGAAACCTACGAACTTAAAATGATATTGATTCACTTTTTCCGCTATTTCATGTTTAATTTTAATTAGTGTACTGGACACATTTGCTAGATACATAACGTGGTGGGAGTATGGCGAATTCCCGTGAACGTCATCTGCCAGCGTGTGTAATGCCAACAGTAAAATTCGGAGGCGGAGGTGTATGGTGTGGTCGTGTTTTTCATGGAGGGGGCTTGCATCCCTTGATGTTTTGCGTGGCACTACCACAACACAGGCCTACATTGACGTTTTAAGTACCTTCTTGCTTCTCACTGTTGTAAGGTGTTAGGCAAATCCAACACCTTCCATGAAAACCCTGACACGATAAGCAAATCCAGTAGTATGTCACATAGCTCTGAATAAATCGTGACATTAAATTAACCAGAGTAATACGAGTAACGAGTGAGCAAATGGAATACTACAGACTAACACAAGAATGCCTAAATGCATGTCATACCTTCCCACCGTGAGACAGACGCAGTTCCGAGGGGAGAAACGAGAACAGAAGGCGAGAGCAGAACCGTGTTAAGCTAGAAGGCCCTACGATAAGGGACGGACACCCACGTGCCAGCTAACCAGCAGGACCACCCCCAGCCCATGTTAAAAGCTAGAGCCCTCCAGAAGAACAGTATAGATCTTACGATAACGCTAAGAGGGCCACACCAGCTGCAAGTTTTAGCGTGAGACTTTTTCGCGTCTCTGTTACGTTGCAAACTTTAAAAACATTGCCCCACCACGAAAAGTATAACGTTTCTCATTGGATAGACAGAATTTTTGTAGGCGGAGCTTAAGGTTAACATTGAGACCCTGATTGGTCAGATGAAAACACAGCCAAATAGTTTTTTTTAAACCAACTTCGGTTAACTGTAGTAAGGAGAAGTTAGGAGAGTGTTGCTTCCGAGACGGCGAGCTGTATGGAGCTGCGCCGGCCGCCGCCCCCTGACAAACACCGACAAGGTAATGAACGCACGCTATGCCGCATTTTTGAGCGCATAAGGCTTCACTCAGAACTGCAGAAGTCTTATCTGTTACACACCCTTTTTACGTAATACTAGTGTCGATCATCAATTCAATATCATGGTATTCACATTTGCTACATAAGTTAAAATCTGAAACGCGATGATTTTTCTGTTATATTATTATTGAGAAGCCACATCAGCCACTGTAATTTACGACAAGTTAGATAAGTACAGGGTTATTACAAATGATTGAAGCGATTTCACAGCTCTACAATAACTTTATTATTTGAGATATTTTCACAATGCTTTGCACACACATACAAAAACTCAACAAGATTTTTTAGGCATTCACAAATGTTCGATATGTGCCCCTTTAGTGATTCGGCAGACATCAAGCCGATAATCAAGTTCCTCCCACACTCGGCGCAGCATTTCCCCATCAATGAGTTCGAAAGCATCGTTGATGCGAGCTCGCAATTCTGGCACGTTTCTTGGTAGAGAAGGTTTAAACACTGAATCTTTCCCATAACCCCACAGAAAGAAATCGCATCGGGTTAAGTCGGGAGAGCGTGGAGGCCATGACATGAATTGCTGATCATGATCTCCACCACGACCGATCCATCGCTTTTCCAATCTCCTGTTTAAGAAATGCCGAACATCATGATGGAAGTGCGGTGGAGCACCATCCTGTTGAAAGATGAAGTCGGCGCTGTCGGTCTCCAGTTGTGGCATGAGCCAATTTTCCAGCATGTCCAGATACACGTGTCCTGTAACGTTTTTTTTTGCAGAATAAAAAGGGGCTGTAAACTTTAAACCGTGAGATTGCACAAAACGCGTTAACTTTTGGTGAATTGCGAATTTGCTGCACGAATGCGTGAGGATTCTCTACCGCCCAGATTCGCACATTGTGTCTGTTCACTTCACCATTAAGGAAAAATGTTGCTTCATCACTGAAAACAAGTTTCCCACTGAACGCATCCTCTTCCATGAGCTGTTGCAACCGCGCCGAAAATTCAAAGCGTTTGGCTTTGTCATCGGATGTCAGGGCTTGTAGCAATTGTAAACGGTAAGGCTTCTGCTTTAGCCTTTTCCGTAAGATTTTCCAAACCGTCGGCTGTGGTACGTTTAGCTCCCTGCTTGCTTTATTCGTCGACTTCCGCGGGCTACGCGTGAAACTTGCCCGCACGCGTTCAACCGTTTCTTCGCTCACTACAGGCCGACCCGTTGATTTCCCCTTACAGAGGCATCCAGAAGCTTTAAACTGCGCATACCATCGCCGAATGGAGTTAGCAGTTGGTGGATCTTTGTTGAACTTCGTCCTGAAGTGTCGTTGCACTGTTATGACTGACTGATGCGAGTGCATTTCAAGCACGACATACGCTTTCTCGGCTTCTGTCGCCATTTTGTTTCACTGCGCTCTCGAGCGCTCTGGCGGCAGAAACCTGAAGTGCGGCTTCAGCCGAACAAAACTTTATGAGTTTTTCTACGTATCTGTAGTGTGTCGTGACCATTTGTCAATGAATGGAGCTACAGTGAATTTATGAAATCGCTTCAATCATTTGTAATAGCCCTGTAATTGAAGATAATTGAGGGTCACTGTAGACCATTTTGATAGTTTTCTCTTTTGTGAAACTTAATTTAAACCCACATTATAGATGTGATATGGCGTAGGTCATCCTTCGATACATTGTAGAACTTGGAAACCCATTCAGGGAATATTCGTTCACATTTTTGTTGAACGCAGTTGGTTTTTATCATCCTGTATTAAAATATTTCCTTTTATCAATAGTGCAATTTATAAACAATGTTTTGTGAGTAGAATAAAATTTCCAATGGTAAACTTAACTGCTTTTTCGACGTTATTTTACCAGCTAACTAAAAATAAGAAAGCCTTGAACCTCTTCCACTAAATTTAGTTAGTATTAAGATTCTTTTACAGGGAGTGCAGTGGAGTTGACGCTGAAATCATTAAGTATTTGGTTATATCATCGCTAGTCTCACTGAACTCTTCTGAACTCTACATGTCGTGTGTGGTCTGGCGTCTCCTTACCAGCAACAGGTCCCAGGTTCAAACTACTGAATTCCCTAAAAAACACGCTCAGATCGTCGTTGCGCGAAAGTGGTAGGGAGACACGACTTAGAACAGACAGACACCACGCAGAATGTTAGACTGTTGAAGAGCAATTCGGTGATGGCGATTGCATCTTAAACACTATCGAGCACCTGTTCGGAATGCACGACCTGTGGTGGAGTGGTTACACAACAATAACATCCCTGTAATGGACTGGCCTGCACAGAGTACTGACCTGATTCCTATAGATCACCTTTGGGATATTTTGGAACGCCGACTTCGTGCCAGGCCTCACCGACCGACGTCGATACCTCTCCTCAGTGCAGCACTCCGTGAAGAATGGGCTGCCATTCCCCAGGAAACCTTCCAGCACCTGATTGAACGTGTTCCGGCGAGAGTGGAAGCTGTCATCAAGTCTAAGGGTTGACCAACTCCATATTAAATTGCAACATTACCGATGGAGGGCGCCACGAACTTGTAAGTCATTTTCAGCCAGATGTCCGGATACTTTTGATCACATAGTGTATCAGGCACACACTATAGAAATAACAAATAGTGGATTCAGCTTGTAATTAGTAATCTAAATCGCTTATTTTTAGGGGAAGTTTCTTACTAAAATCCCATAGTTCCTTTATGCAGTATCTACATCTACATCTACATCTATACTCCGCAAGCCACCTGACGGTGTGTGTGGCGGAGGGTACCTTGAGTACCTCTAGCGGTTCTCCCTTCTATTCCAGTCTCGTATTGTTCGTGGAAAGTAAGATCGTCGATATGCCTCTGTGTGGGCTCTAATCTCTCTGATTTTATCCTCATGGTCTCTTCGCGAGATATACGTAGGAGGGAGCAATGTACTGTTTGACTCCCCGGTGAAGGTATGCTCTCGAAACTTCAACAAAAGCCCGAACCAAGCTACTGAGCATCTCTCTTGCAAAGTCTTCCACTGGAGTCTATCTTTATCATCTCCGTAACGCTTACGCGATTACTAAATGATCCTGTAACGAAGCGCGCCTCTCTCCGTTGGATCTACTCTATCTCTTCCATCAACCCTATCTGGTACGGATCCCACACCGGTGAGCAGTATTCAAGCAGTGGGCAAGCAAGTGTACTGTAACCTGCTCCCTTTGTTTTCGGACTGCATTTCCTTAGTATTCTTCCAATGAATCTCAGTCTGGCATCTGCTTTACCGACGATTAATTTTATATGGCCATTCCATTTTAGATCACTCCTAATGCCTACACCCAGATAATTTATGGAATTAACTGCTTCCAGTTGCTGACCTGCTGTATTGTAGCTAAATGATAAAGGATCTTTCTTTCTTTGTATTCGCAGCACATTACTCTTGTCTACATTGAGATTCAGTTGCCATTCCCTGAACCATACGTCAATTCGCTGCAGATCCTCCTGCATTTCAGTACAATTTTCCGTTGATACAACCTCTCGACATACCACAGCATCATCCGCAAAAAGCCTCAGTGAACTTCCGATGTCATCCACAAGATCATTTATGTATATTGTGAATAGCAACGGTCCTACGACACTCCCCTGCGGCACACCTGAATCACTCTTACTTCGGAAGACGTCTCTCTATTGAGAATGACATGCTGCGTTCTGTTATCTAGGAACTCTTCAATCCAATGACACAATTAGTCTGATAGTCCATATGCTCTTACTTTGCTCATCAAACGAATGTGGGGAACTGTATCAAACGCCTGGCGGAAGTCAAGAAATACGGCATCTACCTGGGAACCCGTGTCTATGGCCCTCTGAGTCTCGTGGACGAATGTTTTTAATCATATTTCTTAACATTTGAAAAATAACATTTTTAGTGGAAGAGACAGATTGTTTTTGAGGTTTTTGAAATAAAATTATTGGATTTTAGTGAACTGAAACAAAAACTACAGCAATATTGTGTTATATGTAAAATTAAAGTTAAAACCAAGACTTTGCAGTAACATTAGTTTCAGCTTCCCAGAACCAATTGTTTTCAATTTACAGCTGTTTTTTGTGTTGTTCCTTCAGTTAGACGTACCATAAGCTATTTTCAGTTCTTGAAATCGAAAAAAATATGCTTCATGCATCCATAGAGAATGAAATTTTGAATTTCTGTTTACTCAATGGGTACATATCTCTTCCTTCAAAAGGTTAAACCTTGTCTCTGCAACCACTCACTCCGCTCTTCAACAGTCCTCTTCATCCCTATGTGTGAAGAACATCCCATCTCACTGATCATAATGTTAAGTAGTATGTTTCTTTTCTTCCCTTTGTCTTGGATTCGCAGACTATTGTAAAAGTATATTGTGTCTAATTAAGAGTCTAATGAATTTTTCTTTGCTCTGGCCCACAACTTTCAGCAGTTCTTTCTTTTCCCTGTTTCTTGTAGAATCTTCTCAATCATTTATCTTTCAGTCCAGCTATGACTTTTAATTGTGCTCGAGAACATTTCCGCAATTCCGAGGTGAGCTCTCTCCTGCTTTGCTAACATCCAGGTTCTTCATGTGGATGCCTATGTGTTGTTCAACGGAAGGTGCTTCATGTTTTTTAATGATCCCTTTGCTATTGGTATTCTGTTCTTGATTTGCTTGAGACATCTATTTTTTTCTTCACAATGCTGCCGACATAGTGTACTTAAGTTACTTGCTTGAGTTGCTCACTCCCCATTCTTTAGCCAGTGTTACCTGCACCTCTTTTCTTGTATATAGCCATGACTTGTCTTCTTGGCACTTGTGTTTAGTTTTACCTTTGTTACCCTTTGATTTAAGACCTGAAGCATTTTATTGTGTTCCTTCTATATGCCTGCCACTATGAGGCAAATCTGATGCAGTGAACATACGTAACATTAATTTTGATTTTTCTTCTGTTTATTTCTAATCTTCTTTCTAATATTGCTCCCCTCATTCGTTTCTCTGATCTGAAGACAAATTGATGATTGGCACAGTTTATTTTTTTAAATCGTATCTTTAGATATCGACAGAATAATTCTTTATTCATATGACACGAGGGCTGGTGTTCCGTAATCCTTTGCATGTGGCCTCTTGGCTAATGAACTTCATCTACTTTGTGTGAAATCAGATGGTGTCATACCACCTCCACAGCTTTAAATATCATAGTAAACAATTTACTTTTGACGTTTTCAGTGCTCTTTTTTTGTGGAGGAACGTCATCTATGTCCGTTGCTTATTTCATTTTAACTTATTCAGTGGAAGGCAGTACTCTTCCTTTATTATCAGTGTTCCCTCATCGTTTTCATCAATTAGTATTTCATCTTCTAGGTTCTATCTTTCTTATTCGGAAAGTGTCAGTGGCTGCGTTTGTTAAATTTGACTTGTTGTTATCCCAACTACTTTCTTGCCTGTCTGATTCCACTGTTGCATTCTTGAATTTCTCCACAACCTCTGCATCCTTCAATTTGCATACAGTGACGAAATGATTACTACTGTCTGTCACTATGATGTCTAAACATATGGTTGATGTGATATAAACTGAATTTGCAACACAAAACTCATCAGCTAATATTGTTTACAATACCAATCTGCTGTTCATTTACCGTCTTTTATATTAGAAGAGCCAGACACATCACTGTTAAATCAAGTTCTGAAAGCACCCCGTAAAGATTAAAACTAAAACTAACAGCCTGTGACTGTATCATAGAATGGTTCTAATTTCAGGTTTATCAGAGTGTAGAACATTAAAACCTGTTTTGAGCCACTATGTACAGTTGCGTTACACATACCGTCGTCACGGTGTGTGCTATGCAACCCTATACAGATAACAGCAAGAAGGTATTTAAATCTTACAAGTTTTTTCACGTCTATTAAAGATTCGCCATCACAAATATTCAGGAATATCTCTATGGGGTTAGGAATTGTATGGGACCAGGAGAAATTATTTTATACTTTTTAGTCCAATTTAAAAACGTGGTATATCAGAAATTCATTTTTATTTAAATAATTATTTCCTGCCTCTTACTTTGGACGTGCAAATTTTTCAAACGATTTCAAAAAATTTCATGAGATTACAACAGCGACATGTGTTAAATTTCAGGTTTATTTCAGTTTCTCTTCACATAACAATACCAATATATTGCTTCCGCCTATCAATATGTTGCAAGAAGACCGTGAAGATAAAAATTAGAGAGATTTCAGTTTGAACGGAATCTTACCATCAGTCATTCTTCTCACGAACCATTCATAATTGGAACAGGAAGAGGGGGAAATGGCAGTGATACCTAAAGTATCCGCCACGCACCAGACAAAGAATGGAGGTAATACTGCATTATTATCCAGTTCTCAGATATTTTGAGAGTTTCAAATCTATAGTTCACTGGGAAATGACAATGGTAAACAAAGCATTCTTCGCCACACGTCTCACAAGAAAGCGAGATTATATTGCATTGTGATCCAGTTCTGAGCTGTCTTTACAACCTCAAGTTTCTAGCTCCTTCGAAAATTAGTTTAAAAGCAGTTGGAACAGAAAGACAGGCAAGAAGGCGACGTATTAAAAACTCGGGAAATAGAAGTTAGAAAAAATTTTAACCATCGTTAAACTATTTTGATAAGAGACGGTTTCAAACCCAATGGTCTCGGTTTTTCTGTACGTTACCGCATTTTCATCTGTGTCCAGTTACTGTGATAAATGCATGTGGATGAGAGCCTACATTAAACTGCAGGTCCTTCTATATCTATCTGCGTAACGGAGTTCAAATGTTGTAGAAATTTAAATGGTTTCTTCAGCACAAATTAATGAATTTTCCATTTTACAAGGTATTATAATGATTCAAACGAAAGGATCCACTCCAAAGGTGACAAAAAAGGGGAAGTGCAATTATTCTCATTCATAATTGAAATAATTGTAAAAGATGATTATTTTTGCTTCATATGACTTTCATTGACTTTAATATACTAAATGAAAATTAGCTACAGCTCAAATGGTCATTGTTAGCTAACATCGTGTAACCTCCCCCTCACTTATCGACCTTAATGACAGTGAAAAATTAAACCGCGTATAGCTAATGGAAATTTGGGAAAAGCAATTGTCACCGAAGTTAATTTGTCGGTAAAGAGGGAGGAAAGGGTTACACCTAAATGAAAGGAAAAATTCTAATGAAACTGGTGGAAATTAATTTTGAAACAATTAACTAGTGGTAATTAGATATTTGAGATTTGGGGGAAATTACGGTCGCCAGTCCTAAGGACAATTACTATAGTAACTGAAAAAGAAAGGTTATTACACATATAATTAGCACTAGAAGTGTGGCAACTGAAGGTTGACACGTGTAGTGTGAAAACTGAAAGTTTGTCAGAAGTAATAAATTTCGCTACACTCTGACTTAATTTAGTAAAAGAATTAATAAAACCGGAAAATCGAAAGTTAATTTTGTGGCTGAAGTTAATAGTGAGCATTCTTTCTGAAGCACATCGAAATTCAGTAAAATACGGTTAGTCTTGGACTACCTCAACAATCATTTCAAAAGCTACTTGAATCTATGCAATTTAGAAATAAGAGATTTAACTTTGAACTTGAATTAAATGATTCTGAACAATTAACAATAGTAAAATTTAGTACGTACCAAGCTGAGCTGCAGTCACAGGTAAGCTAAAATATGGTAACAAAACTCGCACTCTTAATTTGTGCTTGTGTAATCTAAATATTGTAGCCAGCTATGAATGCCTTAACTGAACTTTGAAATTAAAGCAGTGAAATCGAATTATATTACTTTAATGCTGGCGTTTGAATTTCAACGACACTCAGGTTCATTTCGGAAAAGGAAGGGACCCTGCTGGGTAATGCAATTGGGACAATGAGCAACAAAGGTTCATGCTACGTTGCTGTAATTTTGTGATTTGAACAGTTTGAAAAGCTGAGGTCTGCCATACAGTTCTAAAACTTTACGTGCTTCCAGTCTTCCTTGTTGGTTGATTGAAGGTTTGAAGCTGTCGATCGAGGAGGTGGTGACAGTCACTCATTGTCGGCCGTCGCTGTTGAAGAAGCTGGATGTTGGCGCACCTTCTTCTCGACACGGTCACCAGACGAAACGGGCTCTTGATGTGCGCCAGCTAATGCTTCCGCGACACCATGTCAGAAACTATCATCACAAGTCAAGCGCAATTACATGCTGCCAAAGCCTGAAAGCACGGCAACTCGCAGGAGCTTCACACAACACACCTGCTCCACTGCACCACCCCAGACAGACTGTCTCTGCTCTGCCCGCGCTCCACACGGCAGAGTTAACACTCCCGAAGATCCTACACACTTTGGTTTTCCACACGACCTATCGATGTAATCGTTCGATAGCATAGTTTTCCCTAGGCAAGACCCAGCGTAAAAATATAAATAATATTCACAAAACAAACCAATTATACATCGACATAAATGCAATAAATATATACAAATAGTAAAACAATTACAATATACAAAGACACAGAAATGTTATATCTTCAGGTAACAAAATAAGCAAAAAATTTGCAGTGCAATAGATGGAAATAGGAGGATATTCATTTTCAGCGTTACACGTGCCTCACATTGTCTGAGGATGTTCGTGTAACCTAAACAGACTCAGAAAATGTCCCAAAAAAGAAACAGCGGAAATGCATATGCTCAAAACATCATCAAAATTTAGCATTCGTCTAATTAACCATAAACCAATTTTTAGACCATAATAATTGAAGGGAGACACTCCTAATCTTATTCCACTCTGTCATCTTACACAAAAGAAAAACAGGTTGACAACATATTAAAATTCATAGAAAACATAGAAAATGGTTTAGCTATTCTAAAATCATCCAATTTCCTAACAGTATCAAGAAATGTAATTCTATTTACAATATTAACCAGAGTACATGGTCATAAAAAACAGGTATATTAAAATACGCAAATTAATAATTAATTACATAGAATACACATTTTATATAACCTTTTCACAATTAATATTCTCGTCATGAGAGTCCACTTAACCCTAAACAAGAAAATAATATACAGCAGATCGAAAAAAACATAAATATTGACATCAGAATTCTTTCACATAGGCTGTCCGGGAAGAAAAACAACTCTGCCTTCCGTACCCGCAAGTACAAAGAATGCCGACAGCGGCACAAGAGCCGACAGCGGCTCCGCCTCGCCGGTATTGTTGCGCCCGCCTGTGCGGCACGCTTGATCTCACTCGCCTGTGTAACGGCATTTCCAGAACGTCCGTTTCACTGAATTCTTTCGGAAAAACTCACTCCCGAGTAATCTCAAGGAGTCCATTAATACTATCACAGTGGATAACTCAACACTGTCCATCATCACACATGTACTAGCCTGAAACTTAAAACATCGTCTAAGTACATCGGCAATGACTAGTAAAACACATATTCATGAAATCTTACAGCTTGTTACAAAATCATATTTCCATTGCTTAATCTACTGTGACTCAGCTGAAAACTTAAACTAGCAGCTTGGATTTTTCAGTTGATAAATAATCACTCCCTCTTAAATAATTTAGTAAAAATTAATTACTTATTAATTACAACTTCTTTAATGTCCTCTTGGTCAGGCAAAAGCATGGCAATCTAGCAAATCGTTTAAATCTTACACTCTATATTTACATACTGTACAAATTACCCATTCTGTGGTATTAATCAATCCTAGGTTGGTACAATTTCAAGTCTACAATGTTCCATGTACCTAATAGTTTTCCAGGGCTTGGATACTCTAAGCAATAAGCATTTGTGTGAGGTATACCAATGACTTTATATGGTCCATTATAAACAAACTTAAATTTAGAGATTTCATTGTCTATCTCGCTCGATTTCTCATGAGCTTTTACAAGTACTAAATCTCCGATTGCAAACTTAGCAAAACGCGCTTTACCGCCATGACGACGTATGCGTGCATCGGCTCTTAGCTTCATTACTTCTCGCAAACGATCTTTTTTCACACCAATATTAATGTCAATCTGTGGAGGGAATTTGATTATCTCTTCCACAAGTCCCGGTTTGTCTGAAAAAACACTCTCATTTCTCATTATTACTTCATACAGGCCTCATCTTTGTCCGTGTGTTACGTTTGACACACCGTCTACAATACTTCCCAATTCACTTTCTACACTATTGTCAATGCCGAGATTCCTCACGTTACAGTAGTTCAAATTCAGACCTAAGTCAATGGAATCGGCCACTTAACAATGTGTATAGGCTGGTATTGCCTATGCACACCGTCTCCTGCCTCGTCAGAGCTAAGTACTATTGTTTTATCTTGTGACGCACATGTCAAAGTTTTGCTTTCGCAATTAATCACCACACGGTACTTTAGTAGCCAATCTAACCCGATAATTACTTCTGCAGTTAAGTCTGGCACGACGACAAACGTTTGTTCAAATCGTGCCCCACATATCCCGAAGTTGACAAAACTCTGTTTTGTGACCGGTTTACTGGCCTTCCCAGTAGCACCGATAATTTTCACTCCTGTTACTGACCTAACTACGATGCCAGGTCTGTCTTTCAGTAACTCAAATATTTTCCCAGATACAGCACTCAATTCTGCACCGGTGTCAATCAACACGTTTAGTTGCAGGTCGTGCATATTAACAGACACGACTATCTGTCTACTCTTGTCCTCGACTGTTTCTTTATTTTCCCACAGTAAATCCTCGTCTATATTCAGGTCATTCCAGAAAAAACCATCCGGCTTTGATCCTAAATCCGGCTTATCTGGCGGCCTTTTCAGCCTCTGTTCACACACAGTTTTATTTTCAACACGTTTGTCCTGAGGCTTAGTCTGTAGCTTCGCCTCCAATACCGAAACCTTTTCCTGTAACTCGTCAACTATTGAGTGTTGCTTTGCTATCAATTCACTAATTGTCACCTTCGTTGAGTCCTCTTTGGTCAGATTGATCTCATCTGCCAATCTACCTGGAGGAATGTGCCCAGTAGTATCTGCAATTACTTCCTCTGGATCTGCGCAACCCACACTGCTATCGTCAGCTCTAACCTCATACACGTTGTAATCTACGTGCTTTTCTACCAATCTTTCTCCTTAATACTTTCGCAATGTTTAAACTGGAGTTTTGCGTCGGAGGGTCGGCCACTTCTCCCACTATAACTTTCGGTAAAGTCTGCCGGTTAGGGCCAGAACTTTCCGTTACTACTTCAACATCTAACTCCTGCGGGACGAAACACGACGAATCTTGCTCGTGCTCCCCATTAACATCAACTATTTCTGGTAAAGTCTGCCGGTTAGGGCCAGAACTTTCCATCACTTCACAAATACTATCTTCCTGCGGGACGAGACGCGGCAAATCCTGCCCGCGCTCCCCATAAACACTTCTCCCATACAGGCCCCTATAATCTCTTAGTTCGTCGTATAAGCGACCGAACTGCCTTAACCAGACCTCATCCCTCTCTGCATCCCCTCGCTCGATGACGGACGTGTTATCCGACATTTGGTCTTCTCTCAACAATTGCGAATCATTCTTAAACCCAATCTCCAGTTCCGCTGTGGGTGTTACAGCTGCCACTTTATAATCGTTTTCCGGAACACTACTTAAATTGTTCTCACTTACAGTGAATGTATTTTCTACTGCCGTGTCTACAGCTGATCTACTACTTGTGGGCGCACTCGGTTCTCCTAACACTGGCACACTCTCCCGCCGTTGAATATTCCATACGGAATTTTCATAACGACGACACCTGGGTTTTCTCCTGTTATTGGGCCTCCAAAATTTCTCCACGCCCGGTGGGCCCCTCACCGGCGCGGCTAATGGTTTCCCTGTCTCGTCCCAGCAGATGTGCTCCCCGGATGCTGCTGAGACGGCTTATCGCACCCTCTGGCGTTATTACTATCCTGTGAAGCCCGTATCACGTTAGTATGATACTGGTTTCCGTCATTCCTGTTATTATTTGCATTGTACCGATTGTTATTACGGTCTGAACCATTATTGTTATTGCTGCCAAGATTGCGGTATGCATTATTCCCATAGTTATCATTGTTGTGGTTGCTGTGGTACCCGTTGTTATTACCACGGCCTCTACCAGTATCTCGATTATTGCGCCAATTATCCTCGTCCTCAACTCTTTCCAGGAAATCAATGATTGTCCTGTAATTGCTTCCTACGTAGCGTTTTGTATCATCTGGAAGCTCCTTGTAGAGTTCCCAGACTATTTCGGATTCCGTGCGGCGATCACGCAAATATTCCAACTTGCGGATCCAGCCCTCACAAAACTCCTTCATCGAGCCGCGCGAATTCGCATCGAAAGGCCTCGATACGACAAATTCGCGCCAGACACATTGCTGTTTTTGCTCTGACCGGTATTCAGCCAGAAACTAATTTTTAAACTCGTCAAAAGTCAGGTTGGTAATGTTGAGGTTTAAGCCCCAACGCTAGGCATCACCAGCCAACACATCAATAACCGCATTAATTTTTCTCTCTTTAGTCCATGATCTGGGTAAAACTCTTTCACAATTTTTAATGAAATCCGTCGGGTGTATACCGCCTTTTTTCAAGGGGTCGAACCGCTCCTCTTTCGTCAACAATTCCGAACTATGTGCACAGATTGGCACGTAGCTCAGTTTTTCGTCAAGTTTCTTTTCTAATTCCGACACTCTCGTAATTACTTGGCAAGTGATTGTCGCAAGCGTTTCTACTTCCCTCTTTTTCTCTTCGCAGGTATTAGCCTGCTTTCTCACTTTAATATCTACTTCGGACACTAAAGCCTTTAAAGTTTCCACCTTCTGTTGATCCTCTTTTTTCACTAATTGAATTTGTTCCGTCACCTTATCCTCGATGATCGGAACAACTGCTCCTCCTACACTATTCTCGATTCTGCTAATTTCGGAATAAAAACGAATATTTATGCTCGCGACTTCCGCCTGAGCGCCTATCATTTCCTGTTTAAGATTACCGATTTCGGTAATAATCACAACAATATCTTCTTTGATTTTATCAACTTTTGTGTTAACAACTCCAACATTGTTGTTAACAACATTAATAGCTTTGTTCTGATTGTCTAGCTTCCATTCAATTTTTTCACACTGACTCGTGATTTCGCTAATCAAAACATTCAATAAATCAGTTAAATTCCCGGAAACTACCGGTTTTACTTCCGTAGTGTCTTCCTCTTTAATTGTCCCCCGCATTCGTCATCAAGGGATTCACATTTGATTTTCACTTCCGATTCTGAAACATTTTCTAAAGTTCGGAATTCCATTTCTGCTCTTTGTTGCGTTTCGGCGGTCGCGTCTTTCATGCTAGACGCCTGCCCCTGAACAATGGGTACCGCGCTGGGCGTTTCCCACAGTTCGACCGATTGTTTCGTATCCAAGTCTACCAAATGTTGGTAATTGTTGCCTTCACTCATTTTAATAATTTTCATATAAATGACAAATCTCAAATCTGATTAGGATTCCTCCCACTACTTAATCTCGCTGACGTAACGACTTGTTCGTAACCAGTACTTTGTTACGAGATTTGCACAATGCAAAATTCGTGTCTAGAACAACCTCAAATCCGAAGATTGTCCTGTCACGGTCGCCACGTGTAACCTCCTCCTCACTTATCGACCTTAATAACAGTGAAAAATTAAACCGCGTGTACCTAATGGAAATTTGGGAAAAGCAATTGTCACCGAAGTTAATTTGTCGGTAAAGAGAGAGGAAAGGGTTACATCTAAATGAAAGGAAAAATGCTAATGAAACTGGTGGAAATTAATTTTAAAAAGGGGTAAAGTTAATAAAGAAAGTGAATGTGCGGCCGTTACGTTAACAATTAACTAGCAATAATTAGATATTTGAGATTTGGGGGAAATTACGGTCGCCAGTCCTAAGGACAATTACTATAGTAACTGAAAAAGAAAGGTTATTACACATATAATTAGCACTAGAAGTGTGACAACTGAAGGTTGACACGTGTAGTGTGAAAACTGAAAGTTTGTCAGAAGTAATAAATTTCGCTACACTCTGACTTAATTTAGTAAAAGAATTAATAAAACCGGAAAATCGAAAGTTAATTTTATGACTGAAGTTAATAGTGAGCATTCTTTCTGAAGCACATCGAAATTCAGTAAAATACGGTTAGTCTTGGACTACCTCAACAATCATTTCAAAAGCTACTTGAATCTATGCAATTTAGAAATAAGAGATTTAACTTTGAACTTGAATTAAATGATTCTGAACAATTAACAATAGTAAAATTTAGTACGTACCAAGCTGAGCTGCAGTCACAGGTAAGCTAAAATATGGTAACAAAACTTGCACTCTTAATTTGTGCTTGTGTAATCTAAATATTGTAGCCAGCTATGAATGCCTTAACTGAACTTTGAAATTAAAGCAGTGAAATCGTATTATATTACTTTAATGCTGGCGTTTGAATTTCAATGACACTCAGGTTCATTTCGGAAAAGAAAGGGACCCTGCTTGGCAATGCAATTGGGACATTGAGCAACAAAGGTTCATGCTACGTTGCTGTAATTTTGTGATGCAACAATTTTAAAAGTTTGAAAAGCTGAGGTCTGCCATACAGTTCTAAAACCTTACGTGCTTCCAGTTTTCCTTGTTGGTTGATTGAAGGTTTGAAGCGGTCGATCGAGGAGGTGGCGACAGTCACTCATTGTCGGCCATCGCTGTTGAAGAAGCTGGATGTTGGCGCGCCTTCTTCTCGACACGGTCACCAGACGAAACGGGCTCTTGATGTGCGCCAGCTAATGCTTCCCATCCGCGACACCATGTCAGAAACTATCATCGCAAGTCGCGCGCAATTACATCCTGCCAAACCCCGAAAGCGCGGCAACTCGCGGGCGCTTCACACAACACACCTGCTCCACTGCACCACCCCAGCCAGACTCTCTCTCTTCTACCCGTGCTCCACGCGGCAGAGATAACACTACCAAGGATCCAAAACACTTTGGTTCTCCACACGACCTATCGATGTAATCGTTCGATAGCATAGTTTTCCCTAGGCCAGACCCAGCGTAAAAATATAAATAATATTCACAAACAAACCAATTATACATCGACATAAATGCATAAATACAGGGTGTTTCAAAAATGACCGGTATATTTGAAACGGCAATAAAAACTAAACGAGCAGCGATAGAAATACACTGTTTGTTGCAATATGCTTGGGACAACAGTACATTTTCAGGCAGACAAACTTTCGAAATTACAGTAGTTACAATTTTCAACAACAGATGGCACTGCGGTCTGGGAAACTCTATAGTACGATATTTTCCACATATCCACCATGCATAGCAATAATATGGCGTAGTCTCTGCATGAAATTACCCGAAACCTTTGACAACGTGTCTGGCGGAATGGCTTCACATGCAGATGAGATGTACTGCTTCAGCTGTTCAATTGTTTCTGGATTCTGGCGGTACACCTGGTCTTTCAAGTGTCCCCACAGAAAGAAGTCACAGGGGTTCATGTCTGGCGAATAGGGAGGCCAAGCCACGCCGCCTCCTGTATGTTTCGGATAGCCCAAAGCAATCACACGATCATCGAAATATTCATTCAGGAAATTAAAGACGTCGGCCGTGCGATGTGGCCGGGCACCATCTTGCATAAACCACGAGGTGTTCGCAGTGTCATCTAAGGCAGTTTGTACCGCCACAAATCCACGAAGAATGTCCAGATAGCATGATGCAGTAATCGTTTCGGATCTGAAAAATGGGCCAATGATTCCTTTGGAAGAAATGGCGGCCCAGACCAGTACTTTTTGAGGATGCAGGGACGATGGGACTGCAACATGGGGCTTTTTGGTTCACCATATGCGCCAGTTCTGTTTATTGACAAAGCCGTCCAGGTAAAAATAAGCTTCGTCAGTAAACCAAATGCTGCCCACATGCATATCGCCGTCATCAATCCTGTGCACTATATCGTTAGCGAATGTCTCTCGTGCAGCAATGGTAGCGGATCTGAGGGGTTGCCGCATTTGAATTTTGTATGGATAGAGGTGTAAACTCTGGCGCATGAGACGATACGTGGACGTTGGCGTCATTTGGACCGCTGTTGCAACACGGCGAACGGAAACCCGAGGCCGCTGTTGGATCACCTGCTGCACTAGCTGTGCGTTGCCCTCTGTGGTTGCCGTACGCGGTCGCCCTACCTTTCCAGCACGTTCATCCGTCACGTTCCCAGTCCGTTGAAATTTTTCAAACAGATCCTTTATTGTATCGCTTTTCGGTCCTTTGGTTACATTAAACCTCCATTGAAAACTTCATCTTGTTGCAACAACACTGTGTTCTAGGTGGTGGAATTCCAACACCAGAAAAATCCTCTGTTCTAAGGAATAAACCATGTTGTCTACAGCACACTTGCACGTTGTGAACAGCACACGCTTACAGCAGAAAGACGACGTACAGAATGGCGCACCCACAGACTGCGTTGTCTTCTATATCTTTCACATCACTTGCAGCGCCATCTGTTGTTGAAAATTGTAACTACTGTAACTTCGAAAGTTTGTCCGCCTGAAAATGTACTGTTGTCCCAAGCATATTGCAACAAACGGTGTATTTCTATCGCTGCTCGTTTAGTTTTTATTGCCGTTTCAAATATACCGGTCATTTTTGAAACACCCTGTATATACAAATAGTAAAACAATTACAATATACAAAGACACAGAAATGTTATATCTTCAGGTAACAAAATAAGGAAAAAATTTGCAGTGCAATAGATGGAAATAGGAGGATATGCATTTCCGGCGTTACAAGCGCATTTGGTGACAAATTACTGTGTGAGCAGTTGACGTTCATACAAAATTATTATTTCTAAAAATTTAATCGGACTTTGAATTAATAGGCAAACTCGATTTTTAACAACAAAATAATTAACGTTAGAGTGCTTAAGACCTTCCAACGTTGCGTCATCTACTAAGACACATCGTTCTTAATTTAAATGGCCAGAAACTGACTGACTGATTTAGTTAGAAAATGAGAACTAAGAGGTTTGTCGTTTATAGAATAAAAGGGGTTTAAATTATTATAGGCAAAAGGATAGCTCTAGAACAACTTACATCCATATTGTGTCAATGCCAGAACACGAAGAAAAAGACAGTCTAGTGTTGCATATTTCTCGCACAGACTAACTGTCAGAGAACAAAGACTAGTGTAACATCAGTGCGTTAAAGACATTGATTTCTGTAAGACTTTGCTTTTATGTAGGTTCAACCAAAATAAATAGTTTTCTACTGTTTATTCAATAGAGTTGACCTAAACCTGCAAACATTTTTACTGAAATAATGTTAGTAGTTGTTACATGGAAATCCACAAGCTAAAATATCATTTGACATTATTACATCCGTGTACCTTCAGGACTATTTGATTAGACACAAGAGTTCACCCTTGCATCTCTATCAAATAAGTGTCATATAGCCAAATGGAAAGGTTAAGGCGGTGTTCACTAGTGTAACCTGACTTCCACCATCCAACTACATTTTATTCATTTCACTTGTTATCAAAAACTTTAGAAAGGTACGGTAAATATTAATCACTCAGCTATTGTAACTGATTACACAGTATTCGTGATGAGGGAATGATTTGACCGAATTATATTGGCAGTCGTTTAATGAGGCTTTAAGAAACAAATGTTGTTATCAGAGTCTTTCCATAGCATCGCACTCATATCATCTGATCAAGTCTACGCTAGGTAGTTAAAGACCATAGCGTATTGTGGTAGATGGTGCAAAATGTAGTGAGTGCCAGAAGGTGCCATATTAATACTCGGCGAGAAGTTTCCAAGTGATTTATTGTTTTTTAGCTACAGTGCCCTCGTTCCTCTTGATCTGTGTCACAGGGCCCCGCAGTGCTGAGGAAGACCCCAGCGACCTGTATAATGCAATGCTGTGTCGAGCCGGCCTTGCACGCCAGCAGAGTTGTGGCGTCGTCAGGATGCCGGGAGTTGGCTCAGCGGTCTGCGTCCCTGCTCACTCAGTGCCACTCGGTGTGAGATGCAGGCTGCCAGCTGCGTCCTTCTCGCCAGCGTGGCTAAGAACGCGGTGACAACGAGCACCTGCGTCCGATTCTGCGGCCCTCGCCTCGAGATGTCTCCAGTGTGTGTCGGGAGCCGAGACGACTGCCGGTGGTAGCGAGCCAAAGAGTGGTCCGCCGCTGGTTGGCTGCGGACTCCGAGTCGGCCTCAGAGGGTCGAACCGAAGACCCACCGTGGACTGGGAAGCTGGCGCCCCATCTGTTGCTGTGTGTAGCTTGCGGTGTGACACGCCCCGCTGTCCAGGAGAGCTGCCACACTTGAATGAATCTCGTTAGAAAACGGCACCTACTTATACTCGGCTGTACGCCTTTGTTTTGCTAACGCACTGTTTTGTGTCATACATGCATGACACGTAGGTTGGCCAGTAGCCCCTTTCTGCCTGTGACTTAGGCCACGAAAACTGCTGTGTGCTCCTTCTCTGGCAGTTTTACGCCCCTGTGGCCTCTATTTGCCTTCGCAACTGGTGGTATGCATAACCCGCTGCAGTCCGGCCCTCACCTGGCTCACAATATCGCACAAAACTAACTTTCCCTATCCTAAATGGTGGTGCCCCTACAGTATTGTTAAAATCTGAATTACTTTACCTACGCTCAGTATCATAGCTAACATGTTTGCCCTTCTATCCAGGCAAAGTTGATGTAATTGATAACGAATTTAATGTCCTCAAAAACCAGTTTAAATAAATAGCTTTTAGATGAAATTCATATGCCTCAGACAAGATTATTAAATGTACAGAAATTTCTGTGAATATAGCATCTAATAAATTTTGAATTTAATCCATGAGCAGAGAACATAAGTTGTGTTCAACATATTTTGTCTCAGAACAGGTAACGAAATTCTACAAATTTCATTAAATCATGATAGTCATTATAACCACAGCTTGCTCGTGCACAGTGTAAAAGAATAATTCCTTTTCCTTCAGAGAAGAGATATGTACAGGTTTTAAAAGAGACATGTACTTTTGTTTGTTCCCTATTTCACAATAATTTGTCAATTTATGTAAACGAGGAACACATGTTAGTCTGTATCTTCCGACGACTGATTTCAGAAGTATGGACATTTTGAATAGTAGCTTTCGACGTACGGTCTTCCATATTGACAAGAGATGAGCTGAACCCCCTGTAGGAAGCATGTGTTGGTCGTCTGCGACACGACCTGTTATAGAAGGGCAGAGACCCGGGCGGTCAGGCCGATGTAGTGGTAGAAAGTCACAGGCCTCGCGATGTGTTTCTTTCATCTCAAAGAGACGTCAGGCAGCTCGTCAGAGACGGATGAAGTGAAATAGTTTTATGTTGGTATGAGTAACACCTAACGTAATACTTAACATAAGACTTACATTAGGTTGTTCTGTAATAAAAATCCTGTTAACACATACATAAAATTTATATACGTACATAAAAAATTGTTAATTATTTGACTACATTAAATAGAGCCTAGTTTAATGGGAAACCCGTTTACTTTTCTTTTAGCCTTGCAAGTCTGTTTACTGTCCAGTGACACACACATTTTTATATACTGACATAAATTATCGTCCATTATCCACGACCTGTAGCATTTTCACAGGTAAGTCTTATAAATGTTGACGACCACTATGTGCACCTGATGAGTGTCCTCGTAGAGCTAAGTTTCAAAATTGTCGCTGCACAGTTTGAGTCGATACCCGTTATAAACCCAACGTTCCACGTCGACAATTTGGTACTGCACAGGCAGAACAGGCAGTAGCGTGAATACAGTGGCCGTTTACTATTTTCCCACAGTGACCTTGCGTGTGGTAGCTTACATAAAGCAGTTCATCAAACTCATCTGGAGCTGAGGCCTCTCACTGGACCAAAGATGTGAACAAGTCTTACTTCAAACTTGAATAAGACGGGAGAAATATCACAGTTTATTTATTCATACAACTAATTTGCTACCCCTGTCAACACTTGGTAGCATACCTGGGAGGAGTTTCTCAACCACTCACTTTGTAAGTTTAAATACAAGCACTTCCATATAGAGTTGGTACCACCGACGTATTTCATTTCTCGTTTTATGTGAAACTTTTATATTGTCCCCACGAATCGCAATCTTTCATGATACAAAGTATAACTAAAAATATTTACATCGTATTTACACGTTTCAATGAAAACAAGACCTCCAATCCACAACAATCCATACATTTGTAAGAGTGTGATATTTAATCAGATACATCGATATCCTGTATTAAACATCTAGCTAAAATTACATAAACAAATTGCATCACTATCCCCACTCCTGAACTTTGCAGACATGGGCACCATCGTGAACTTATTATGTCTACTGAAGATTTACGACATCATTGTTTATTTTTAAAAGTATGAATCTCTGTGCGCACGGCACCTGCATCTGAATATGAGAAGGAGACACCATTTAGCAGGAAAGGAAAAAAAAGCTGAACTCAAGAATGACTGTAACAAAAATTTCCTTACTATGAACTAATATCAATTCCGTTGTAGATTGTTCAGTGCCCATGTATACTAAAATATACTAAAATGTAGACTTTCACGGCCGGAAATATCATGTTCATTGTAATTATCCGGGCTGTTATGCCGTGGCCGGTTGATGAATTCTGTGTCGATTCCCAACGTTTCATCTCCGACTGCGGGAGACATCTTCAAGGGGGTCCGTAACTCAATGGAAGGTCCAACACACCCACAGGCTCGCTACTGTCTGCCGCTAAATTCCGTGTCCGCGCACTCCCACGCCGCGGCGTGACGTCACGTGTTTTGAAAACGTCAGTGCAATTGGCCGCTGTCCGTCGCCGTCGATCGCCGTTGCCATCACCCAGTAGTGGGCGGGTGGTACACATCTTCTTTCACTACTGAGATACTGGCAGGAGTAAAGCTGTGAGCACCGGGCGTGAGTCGTGTTTCGGTAGCTCAGATGGTAGAGCACTTGCCCGCGAAAGTCAAAGGTCCCGAGTTCGAGTCTCGGTCGGGCACACAGTTTTAATCTGCCAGGAAGTTTCATTCACAGGTATTTTGCTACACTGGAGTCCTAAATTATCATGTATAGATACATATATACAAACATGAAGAATCTTTGGGTAGAATATTACACTTGCATATTCCTAATGCGCCAATTATTTCCAACACCCCAGCACAAATATTCTTTTTGCTGTGTGTCAACGGTTACTGATGGAGCACGACTATTATATCACGTACGCTGTATAGATTGCTCTCACGTCTACACTGCATCGACAACTAAGTTGTTTCAATCTCTGTATTATGAACAATATATCTAATTCTTAAAACTATCTGAAAGTTTGCGAAGTATAGTTTACTGTCCTTTGTCTTAGCAATCGTTCACGCTTTTCTAATTGAACAAATGAGTATGTTTTTAATCTGTGTATTGCACAGACTATTTCTTCGAAATATTATTAATACCCATAGTTCAGTGAATTAGTAATAATTATCGGCATAGAAAATTTTCAATACCACTTTAAGTCATTTTTAGTGGAGCGATCCTGTTCCTGCCTGAAATACTTTTAAAAAAAATTAAGTGCACTTCACTCTACGTGCTTAGTTACTGCCATGTACACATATATAAAGACAACATACATGAAGGGCTTAACTAGTTATTCACTTATACTGTTTCACAGCTGAACTATATTTGTGTGTAAAAGCCATTTAACTCATTTAACCCTTAACTCACGGGGTGTAATCTCTCAGAACGAGCGAAAATGTTCCAACTCGCTCTCCAAGCTCAGTTTTGGAGGAATGCTTCTATACTCCTCCTACTCTCCGTAAATTGCCAACCCTACAATGTTTTGCTATTGGTTGCGTTACCACCTTCTTTGTTTGTTATTGGTACGTGTTACTGATAGGTGTTAGGGTCTCATAGACCGCGTCTCGTGAGCTACGCACCAGTTTTCTTCAGTGTAGTACCGTGCAGCACAATATGAGTTAGCTGGAACGTGTCTATTTTAATTTTCCCGAGTTTGATGGAATTATTGATCCGTGGGTGGAGGAAGGTGTCAGTGATACAGTAAAGAAATAGACGAAAAATACGAAAATTTTAGAATAGCCAGTGATCATAGTAATTTTTCTATCGAACAAGAGCATTATTCAGAGGAAGAACTTCAGCACTGTTATGTTGGGAATCTGTATGTCTCTCCAGTAAAATGCTTAAAGTGTTTGCTAAAATCAAATCGTTCTGAGTGGCGATAAGAAAAATGTAAAGCCCAGCCTGAATGTCAATTTCGCGGATTTCCTTCTTGTACCTATCGAGTGGAATTTTTATGTGCAAATTTAAACCCTGGAATTCAGTTTTATGACGTATTTTACTTCCTATAGAGATAGTGTAATTTTTCTGAACGTAAAATTCAGTTCTATGACAGCCCTTTATGTGTACTATTTAAAAAACCACACAGGAATATATAATTTATTGTGATAAATAACAAAATGTTCCGGGCTTTATTAGTGCAATAAAATAAACAAGCAGCATTTAAGCAACATCTAAACAGCTTAAAAATAAATGTTATACAACGTAAATTAAAAATTTATAATGATGTGTGATCCAAATCTCAGTTTAAACATAGGCGTCTTAGAGACACCACCTCGTAGTATACATTACAGAAAAGTCACCTCGTGGGATTAGAGGTTAATTGACAGAAGATAATTCTTTGAACTACATACCAAATAACTTTAGAATTTACATGTACACTGACGGAAAAAATAGCAACAACAGGCCGGCTTTCCATCAATACACAGGTAGCATTTATTATTACAGAAGTCTAATTTGGCGTCCCTCTAAAAACTCAATACCAAGTACTCAGTTCACGATCCAACTAAACTGAGCTAAACTCCGTCCGAACAGGCCGTGGAAGCCCTATGGTACCGACCGACCGCTGTGTTATCCTCAGCCCACAGGCGTTACTGGATGCGGATATGGAGGGGCATGCGGTCAGCACACCACTCCCCCGTCCGTTGTCAGTTTTCGTGACCAGAGCCGCTACTTCTCAGTGAACTAACTCCTCAGTTTGCCTCAAAAGGGCTTAGTGCATCCTGCTTGCGAACAGCGCTCGGCAGACCAAACCGTGACCCATCCAAGAGCTAGCCAAGCCCAAGAGCGCTTAACTATCGTGATCTAACGGAAATCGGTGTTACCACTGCGGAAAGGCCGTTGGACATTTCACGATCAAACCTACTGCAATTAGAAATGTGAATGTAATAACTATATAACCTTGAGTTAAAGGCAGTTGTGTTTGCACCTTGACACTGTGCAGCCTAGTACTGACCAAACCTATGAACTTATGGCTCTGAACTGGCAGTGTAGGCACCTAAGTAATCTCGTTATTTCTATTGCACTAATTAGTGGACAACACATTGGCAGTATGTAGTATAATCATAGATGCTTCTCCTGCCACTACACCTTTAACCACAGCCTAAAAATAGATCTTCGTACTGCTCATTACACATGTTAAGGGGGGATGTAACGGAAAATGTAAACATTTGTTTAAAGAATCGTTACAGCTATATCTATTAATGAACAAATCTAAAATTTTGCATGTGCAAAGCTGTCTTTTGACGGAAAAATATAATAAAATATACAGGATTAATATTTTGCCAGAAATTTTAATTTTTAATTCAAATTCTAATCATGTAATTAATCTGAAAATTTTATTGTAGTGCCCTGTGAAGGTTATAAGACCACTGAACTACAGTTATTAATTTATGGTAAAAATTGTGTCATTAACAGAGTTTTTAATTTTGTACATCCAAAATTAGCTTATTTCTACACACAATCATCTAAAAATCAGAATGTAATTGCTTGATCTCGTATCTTTTAGTTCCAGTGAGACACCAACACGTTGCGAACAGTTTCTGAAAATTTCATAGCATTAGCCCTTATTCTTTTTGAAAAAAGGCTTCTTATAACGTAAAAATGTGAAACAGAGGAAACGAACGAGGTACAAAGATTTTCTTCTCATACTTCTACAAGTAATAAGCTTACTTCAATTTTAAAATCGTCTATACTGATACTCCTCATTCTCCAGGTTTATCTTCTTTCCTCTTCGAATCTGTCTGGCCTGTATTTGCAGGTAAGAACTGCTTTCTTGACCCTGGTCTCGTCGATGGTGTATAATTCTTTTGTTGTAAACACACCAAGATCTATACCATCTCTCTTCAGCACTTCAATTCTGCTATTATTTCCCTTATTGTAACATAAAACTGGAACATAGACACCTATTTTGAGTACTTCAAGTCCACAGAATGTCCTTCTTGAGCATCTAATCCAAATTAAATTACTGAGGCTTTCATTTGCATTTTGTGTCTTTCCGTGAAGATACTTCCTCAATAAATCAGGGTTTGCAAAAAACCTGAATGTGGGCTTAATTGCAATCATAACAGGTTCTGGTAATGAGTGTTTATGTGAATACGTCTCATTTCTGTTGTTGAACTTATACTAATCGTCTTCCCGACACAGATTGTGCATTGGTGTTTGGTCAGTGGATAGTTTGTGGAAAAAAATTGCCCACACAGCACGCCTCATTGCCTGTAAATTATGTGTGTTTTTCCTGATAGCTCTCCCATAAAATAACTGAACAGAATCAATTTCTTTCAGGGTACGCCTGCCTTCTCCTCATACTGATTTTCCATCCTCAAGTGTTACACCTTTTTTCTCTTTCACCAAGCGACGAAGCCTACCACCAAGCCTCTTTTGGATGTGGCCAACAAATTCCAACTTTTCTATTGTTGTATTGTACGGATTTTTATCTGTTATAGCTTTGAACAAAGAGGAGTGTCCACCACCAAGGTATTTAGTATATCTAACACCATACTGGTCCTCAGATCTGGAGAACTGACAACTGCAGCAGCCTCCCTGCCCCCACTTGAGCCAGTAAAATTTTTAGACCAAGCTACTGCATGCTTTTCTTGCCACAGTTTCTCACTGTCTTCATTGTTGGACATTTTCCTTTTTGCACACTGATGGCAGTATTTTGACATAATTGCTACACCTAAAACTTTACCTGAATCAATAACAAAATCAGATGCAACTCCATACAGAGATATGTGACCCATTTTCATCCAGGTCCCATCTACAGACATACACAGGTCACTAACATTTGTAGGAGATTCACTGTCATGAATATCTACCCCAGGATCTGCTTCTTTCTGGTTTATTTCCAACAATTCCTCCACTGCTTTCTCCATAGAAACTTTGGCAGTATCGCATGCAGGATCAGACATTTCTTTATGTATTTTTTCAAACCTTGCATAAGGTGGAAGCATGTTCAGAAAACCACGCAATAAAGTACCTATTTCCCTGTCCTGTCCAAGGCGTCTCAGAGCTTATGCTAACCTAAAATTGCTTTCTTAGGCACCAGTATCAGTTTTTTTGTAGGAGGAAAATGAAAATTCATAGCCACACGAATTACAAATTAACTTAAAATCACAAGCTATTCCCACGCTTCTTTCTTCAACATCAGTCATGCATTCCGTATTTTTACAGCTAACACGTGAACATGAAAACTTTACAGCCTGATAGAGAAGTTCTAAATCAATAAGTCTGAATCCAGTGGAATCCATATCAACATCATTCACGCACCTGTATAGTGCTGCTGTTCCAAGTTTCGATGCTGAAGCTGAGAGCTTATGTTCTTCATTTCGAGCTGCTTCCCCTTTTTTGTTGGTAAACCGAGTTCCATGAAACCTCCGTTTCCTAAACACATTTTTCCACCACAAATTATGCATAAATCTTTACTCCTACGTAAAGGTTTGGGAATTCAACCTTCCAACCACTAATATGTGTTAGTATTGTCAAAACGTAAATAAACCACATGCAAGAAAGTTTTCAGGTAAAGATATAGATGTCAGCCAGAGATCGAGATGTCAGCCAAAGATATCGAGAGAAAATAGCCTTCACGCTGACAAAAATTCCCTAATGGCGGAAAAGGTGGGAGTGGCCGCCAGTGCAGAGTTAATCAGTTTAACAATTATAGGTATTTCTAAAGCTGCTGTCACGATAAAATTCACACACAACATAGATTAAACTGCGTAGATCAAGAAAATAATCTTTTTGAAAAATTTTTTGGACCAAGATCCATTACATTCCCCGTTAAAATCAGTACATGACTTACCTCTGAAACCATTCCACCGCTTTATCGCTCCAGGTTAACAGACTTCAGATCATTGCACTCACCTCATCCAACGATCTACATTTGAGGGCATAAAGTGGTCTCTTTTAGTTTTTGAATGTTGTTTATAGGGCGGTTATCTTCCACCACCTCAATCACACTAAATGTTGGATTCTGAGTGCGCCTGCTCGTTTCGGGAATGCAGTTTGGCACTTGATTATTACCCTGCTGAGTTTTATTTACACTTAGCTGACCATTATTTCCTAAAGTGAGGTTCCAGCGGTTGTGGTGATGATTACACCACTGATATCCTCTGTTAAGAAAGGTATCCACGATAATAACTGCTATCTGTTCTTCTTTTTTACGTTCGATGAACTCTGGTATTTTCTCTGTGTAGTTATTTTTTAAAGATCTTACCGATAGTGCGACACAGTTGTCACAGCAATCATTTATTCAGCCTTGACTGTTAAAATGGTTACCCGGCGAAGTAGGTTGGTGGCCAGTGCCACTGACATTATTCGCTTTGGGATTCTCGTGTATCAAGACGATCGAAATCAATACGGACACAAAATGCTCTAAGTTCATTTCAGAAGCAGTTACTAACTTTTCTTAGCTGCTGAACAATTCGTTTTAGGTTGGATTGCTCTCATTATACTGAACCCATATTCTCTGTTAATTTTTATAGCATCAGGAGTGCGCTGGTAAGCACCTTTTGATTGCGAAATTTCGGATCTTAGGGCAACCAGTGTGAACTAAAAGGGGTCCTGATTTAATAATCAGCGGTCGAAATTTGTCTTCATCATTGCTTCTAAATTTTTATACAATTCCACGAACGAATCTACAGAATGGCCAGTTTGTGGAATGAACTCCTCACTTTCAGCCTGCGATACTATTTCGTCAGTTGAACGTTCTACATTATCAACCGGATCAGCACGTTCGCCGCTGTGAGCTTTATTATCACTGTTTTTTATAGACCCCACATTTATTATTTTACCTGTTACCGTGCCACATGTGGCTGAAACTTATTAAATAACTTTCAAATTTCCGTTTTAAACAGCAATATGTGGAAACTCGTCATGCTTTTTTTAAAATAAAACGAACGTTATTAACATTCTACATCTTTATTCTTCATGTCTAGATGTCTGCAACCTTCTGCCGCCAGAAGGATCTGAATTGTAACGTTTAACGTGGTGGTGTGGAAGGCGACTATGTTGGCGCGAGAGGAACGGAGTACTACAATCAAGTTTCGAATTCGGAGAGTTTGATTGATTGATTGATAACGGCTTAGCTGGCGTTATGTTTCTGATGCTTTGTGCCAGTGGCTATACCATACTTTTGATGACTCTGGGACGTTTTTCTCAAGCAAGACAACA
This sequence comes from Schistocerca americana, assembly GCF_021461395.2. Taxonomy (NCBI): domain Eukaryota; kingdom Metazoa; phylum Arthropoda; class Insecta; order Orthoptera; family Acrididae; genus Schistocerca; species Schistocerca americana. The sequence goes on from NC_060121.1 coordinate 948,674,746, forward strand.
CAAGAAGGCATTTACCCGCGCTGTCCTGCGCTGTCATAATCTACCTGGATATAAAGGGTGTTGAAATGTCATCCTGGCCAGCACGTTATCCAGATCTCTCACCCACTGACTATATCCGGTCATGCGTTGTGAGAGACTGGCTCGCCACCACTCACCAGACACTACTATTGGTGAAATCTGGCATAAAGTTGAAGCAGCATAGAAAGACGTACTGGTATTTGTCATTGTAGGTCAGTTCTCTGCGAAGCTCAACCTGGTTAGACCAAATACAGTCATATTGTAGCAATAGTCATTATTTTGATGTTTCATTAGGCAACCAGTTTCAACTTTCCCGTCATGTCATGTTCACGCCTGACACGTGAATGACACCAACTACCACTCGCTCATATATAAAACAAGTCACCAATATTCGTATCCAGTTCCGTAAATATCCGAACTTCATGAGCACATTTGCTCTTCATACATGTGACAGCAACTGGTGCCTTGTCTTATACACTGAAGAACTAAAGAAACTGGTACACCAGCCTAACATCGTGTAGGCCCCCCTCGAGCACGCAGCAGTGCCGCAACATGACGTGGCATGGACTCAACTGAAGTGGTGTTGCACAGAACGTACGCCATAAATCTTGCACGGCTGTCCATAAATCCGTAAGAATACGAGGGGGTGGAGATCTCTTTTGAACAGCACGTGGCAAGACATCCCAGAGATGCTCAATGATCTAACCCCCTAGGTTATATGGCCTTCCAAAGGTTCATAAGGAAGGGGTTCCTTTCCGACATATCGTGTATCCAAGCATCTTGCTTCTCTGTTGAGTCCACAAGTAGGACGGTGTGAACATCATATCAGGACCTCAGCTGATTTTTTACGTCATTTGGAGGGACTGAGGCTGAATGACTCTGATATTTTAGTGAGTTTCGATGTGGTCTCTCTCTTCACTCGTGTTCCTCTGTCTGTTTCGTTGCGGTTAATTGAAGCCAGGTTTGGTGCTGATTTAACTAATCTCTTTAGGCATGTGTTGACATCGACTTACTTTTTATTTAATGACCAGTATTACGAGCAGACAGATGGAGTTGCGATGGGTAGTCCGTTGTCTCCTGTGATCGCAAATTTGTTTATGGAAGACTTCGAGGAACGTGCATTGGAGTCGGCGCCTTTAAAACCCGCCTGTTTCTTTAGATACGTTGACGAATCCTTCGTTGTTTGGCCTCACGGTAGGGAGAATTTGAATGTCTTTCTAGAATATCTGAACTCGATCCACCCGAACATTCGTTTTACGATGGAGGTGGAAGAGGATGGTTGCCTTCCCTTTCTCGACGTGTTGGTTAGGAGGAAGGATGATGGATCATTGGGACATGCAGTCTACAGGAAACGTACTCACACCGACTTGTACTTACAAGCTAATAGTTGTCACCATTCGGCTCAGCGTGAAGGGGTACTTCGTACCTTGGTACACAGGGCACATGTCGTTTCTGACGCTGAGACTTTGCGAGCTGAGCTGTCCCATCTTGAAGTTACATTTCGTCAAAATGGTTATAGTGATAGACAGATTGAACGAGCGTTGCGCTATCGACCAACTGTACATCGGGTGATTGATGATAATTCTGATTCAACACCTACGTCTACTGCCTTTTTGCCTTACGTAGGAAACACGTCCAATAAGATCGGTCGTATCTTACGGGAATACGATGTGAAATGTGTTTTCCGACCTCCATCTAAAATTAGAGCACTTTTGAGTTCCGTTAAGGATGATCTTGGACTGCGTAAGGCGGGTGTATATCGTATTCCTTGTAGCTGCGGCATGGCATATATTGGTCAAACTATCAGGACCGTGGAGGATAGATGTACTGAGCATAAACGGCACACACGATTACAGCTGCCAAATAGATCTGCTATTGCCGAACATTGCTTGGATACTGGTCACCACATGTTATATAATAACACCGAGATATTGGCATGCACGTCCAGCTATTGGGACAGTGTCATTAGGGAGGCAGTTGAGATTAAATTAGCGAGCAACCTCGTTAACAGGGATGGAGGTTTCTGTTTAAACTCTGTTTGGAATCCGGCTCTCTCCCTTGTCAAAAAACAGAGGAACAGAGTCAATGCTGCCTCACCTGCGAATTCATAGTCTCACTATCGATAGCTCTGACTTTGGTCATCTTTGGTGGCACTAGTGTTCAGTGTGTGTTATCTTTCCTGCTTCTGTCCGAGAACCGAGGTATTAAATTTGCACGTACGCTGCCTGTCCGTTGCAGTTTGCCTTGAAAATGGCGGGGTGTTCTCCCGCCGAAATATCGGCGGTCGCTGAAAGTGTTACCTGGCTGAATTCCCGGAAGTTATTTGAAAGTTGTATACGCCAGGAGAAACTCAGGTCTCACATTGCTCAATGATGTTCATGTTTGGGGAGTTTGGTGACCAGCGGAAGTGTTTAAACTCAGAAGAGTGTTCCAGGTGCCACTCTGCAGCACTTCCGGACATGTCGGGTGCCGCATTGCCTTGCTAGAATTGACCAAGTCCGCCGGAATGCACAGTGGACATGAATGGATGCAGCTGATGAGACAGGATGCCTAAGTACGTGTCACCTGTCAGAGTCTTATCTAGACATATCAGGGGTCCCATATCAGTCCAACTGCACACTCGCCGCCTCACACCATTACAGAGCCTCCACCAGATTGAACAGTCCCCTGCTGGGATGCAATGTCCATGGATTCATGAGGTTATCTCCATACCCGTACGCGTCCATCCGCTCGATACAATTTGAAACGAGACTCGTCCGCCCATGCAAAATGTTTCCAGTCATCAACAGTTCAACGTAGGTGCTGATGGGTCCAGGTGAGGCGTAAAGCTTTGTGTCGTGCAATAATAAAAGGTACACGAGTGGGCCTTCAGCTCCGAAAGCCCATATAGATGATGTTTCGTTGAATGGTTCGCACGCTAACACTTTTTGATGGCCCAGCATTGAAATCTGCAGCAATTTGCTGAAGGGTTGCACTTCTGTCACGTTGTATGATTCTCTTCAGTCGTCGTTGGTTCCGTTCTCGCAGGATCTTTTCCCGGTTGCAGCGATGTCTGAGATTTGATGTTTTACCTGATTCTTGATACTACGGGAAAATCCCCACTTCATCACTACCTCGGAGATGCCGTGTCCCATCACTCGTGCGCCGATTATAACACCATGTTCAAACTCAGTTAAATCTTGATAACCTGCCACTGTACCAGAAGTAACCGGTATAACAACTGAGCCAGACACTTATTGTCTTAGATAGGCGTTGCCGACCGCAGCGCCGTATTCTACCTGCTTACATATTTCTATATGCGTATACTCATGTCCATACCCGTTTCTTTGGAGCTTCAGTGTACATGCAGAAGTGGTAATTGGTGTCATTCATGCGACGGGCCTGAAGATGACTGACTGGAACGTCGAAACTGGTTGCCTAATAAATCATAAAAATAACGGCTTTCTGTACAGTATTACTGCATTCCATCGCCCAGCCGGTGTCCGATGCTCCTGAACCCAAGATGGGGTTACATTTACTGATTAGATCCATGGTTGCTGCCAGTGGTGACTGCTCTGTGTACTTTTTCTCCCTGTATACCCTCGTAAATCACCCACAAATTAAGTCATGTATTTATAACGCTCGTCTTCCGTTTGCAAGATCGGTATCAGTCCATGTTTGTATCAGAGCCACTATACACGGGGAGCCCGTCGTTGGGGACATGCGGGTCCGCCACACCTCGCTGTTGTTGATCTGAAATTCACTAACTTTCCCTTTTCGCTGCCGTGGGATCGCTAGTCATGCACTCGTCGGATCTAGTTATGGCGATATACCTTCAATTGTGAACTGCGAATGGAATTCTCTTCTACCTGTTTAGTCAGAAGAGAACATACACAACCTAGTAAGAGATGGTTTATAATTCCAGTTATCCAATGGTGTCATCAATTACTCTGCACTTTCACTTCATTACACATTTATAACCAGTCTGCAACTGCAGTCAGGTTATCCAAAACGCACTTCTATGATCTACGTACACGATCTCACACGTATGGATTGCGAACATGCAATTTGAGCAACTCTAATCAGTGAAAAGACCTTTCGATACGTTGACTAAGGAGACCACCGCTGATGACTCTATCTTTAATTAGAGCGTAATGAGCCAGAGCAACGACAGAGACACGCGTGCTCGTGGGGGCCTCCTCCTCGTGACTGCCTTTCCACTGGGTAGCGATATGCAGCTGTCTTTTTCGGCCAATGAACGCCCCAGAAATTTAATCTGACTACGTATATTGCTGTGTAGCTCTGCTAATGGCGTTCTCTTACGTGGCTCACGTCAAGAAACGTCACTAAGGTGTCACGCTGTTAAGTTCTACATCTATATCTGCAAGGATACTCTGGAAATCACATTTGCCTGGCAGAAGGTTCATCGAACCACCTTCACAATTCTCATTATTCCAATCTCGTATAGCGCGCGGAAAGAATGAACACCTGTATCTTTCCGTACGAGCTCTGATTTCCCTTATTTTATCTTGGTGATCGTTCTTCCCTATGAAGGTCGGTGTCAGTAAAATATTTTCACATTCGGAGTAGAATGTTGGTGATTGGAATTTCTTTTAATGATTTTGTTGTTGTGGTCTTCAGTCTTGAGACTGGTTTGATGCAGCTCTCCATGCTACTCTATCCTGTGCAAGCTTCTTCATCTCCCAGTACCTACTGCAACCTACATCCTTCTGAATCTGCTTAGTTTATTCATCTCTTGGTCTCCCTCTACGATTTTTACCCTCCACGCTGCCCTCCAATACTAAATTGGTGATCCCTTGATGCCTCAGAACATGTCCTACCAACCGATCCCTTCTTCTGGTCAAGTTGTGCCACAAACTTCTCTTCTCCCCAATCCTATTCAATACTTCCTCATTAGTTATGTCATCTACCCATCTAATCTTTAGCATTCTTCTGTAGCACCACATTTCGAAAGCTTCTATTCTCCTCTTGTCCAAGCTATTTATCGTCCATGTTTCACTTCCATACATGGCTACACTCCATACAAATACTTTCAGAAATGACTTCCTGACACTTAAATCTATACTCGATGTTAACAAATTTCTCTTCTTCAGAAACGCTTTCCTTGCCATTGCCAGTCTACATTTTATATCCTCTATACTTCGACCATCATCAGTTATTTTGCTCCCCAAATAGCAAAACTCCTTTACTGTTTTAAGTGTCTCATTTCCTAATCTAATTCCCTCAGCATCACCCGACTTAATTCGACTCCATTCCATTATTCTCGTTTTGCTTTTGTTGATGTTCATCTTATATCCTCCTTTCAAGACACTGTCCATTCCATTCAACTGCTCTTCCAAGTCCTTTGCTGTCTCTGACAGAATTACAATGTCATCGGCGAACCTCAAAGTTTTTATTTCTTCTCCCTGGATTTTAATACCTACTCCAAAGTTTTCTTTTGTTTCCTTTACTGCTTGCTCAATATACAGATTGAATAACATCGGGGAGAGGCTACAACCCTGTCTCACTCCTTTCCCAACCACTGCTTCCCTTTCATGCCCCTCGACTCTTATAACTGCCATCTGGTTTCTGTACAAATTGTAAATAGCCTTTCGCTCCCTGTATTTTATCCCTGCCACCTTTAGAATTTGAAAGAGAGTATTCCAGTCAACATTGTCAAAAGCTTTCTCTAAGTCTACAAATGCTAGAAACGTAGGTTTGCCTTTCCTTAATCTTTCTTCTAAGATAAGTCGTAAGGTCAGTATTGCCTCACGTGTTCCAGTGTTTCTCGGGAATCCAAACTGATCTTCCCCGAGGTTGGCTTCTACTAGTTTTTCCATTCGTCTGTAAAGAATTCGTGTTAGAATGTTGCAGCTGTGACTTATTAAACTGATAGACCCTCTTAAATCACCCACAAATTAAGTCATGTATTTACAACGCTCGTCTTCCGTTTGCAAGACCGGTATCAGTCCATGTTTGAATCAGAGCCATTGTACACGGGGAGCCCGTCGTTGGAGACATGCGGGTCCGCCACACCTCGCTGTTGTTGATCTGAAATTCACTAACTTTCCCTTTTCGCTGCCGTGGGATCGCTAGTCATGCACTCGCCGTATCTAGTTATGGCGATATACCTTCAATTGTGAACTGCGAATGGAATTCTCTTCTACCTGTTTAGTCGGAAGAGAACATACACAACCTAGTAAGAGATGGTTTATAATTCCAGTTATCCAATGGTGTCATCAATTACTCTGCACTTTCACTTCATTACACATTTATAACCAGTCTGCAGCTGTAGTCAGGTTATCCAAAACGCACTTCTATGATCTACATACACGATCTCACACGTATGGATTGCGAACATGCAATTTGAGCAACTCTAATCAGTGAAAAGACCTTTAGATATGTTGACTAAGGAGACCACTGCTGATGACTATCTTTAATTAGAGCTTAATGAGCCAGAGCAACGACAGAGACACGCGTGCTCGTGGAGGCCTCCTCCTCTTGACTGCCTTTCCACTGGGTAGCGATCTGCAGCAGTCTTTTTCGGCCAATGAACGCCCCAGAAATTTAATCTGACTACGTATATTGCTGTGTAGCTCTGCTAATGGCGTTCTCTTACGTGGCTCACGCCAAGAAACGTCACCAAGGTGTCACGCTGTTAAGTTCTACATCTACATCTGCAAGGATACTCTGGAAATCACATTTGCCTGGCAGAAGGTTCATCGAACCACCTTCACTATTCTTATTATTCCAATCTCGTATAGCGCGCGGAAAGAATGAACACCTGTATCTTTCCGTACGACCTCTGATTTCCCTTATTTTATCTTGGTGATCGTTCCTCCCTATGAAAGTAGGTGTCAGTAAAATATTTTCACATTCGGAGTAGAATGTTGGTGATTGAATACCGTGAGAAGATTCCGTCGCAACGAAAAACGCCTTTCTTTTAATGATGTTGTTGTTGTGGTCTTCAGTCCTGAGACTGGTTTGATGCAGCTCTCCATGCTACTCTATCCTGTGCAAGCTTCTTCATCTCCCAGTACCTACTGCAACCTACATCCTTCTGAATCTGCTTAGTGTATTCATCTCTTGGTCTCCCTCTATGATTTTACCCTCCACGCTGCCCTCCAATACTAAACTGGTGATCCTTTGATGCCTCAGAACATGTCCTACCAACCGATCCCTTCTTCTGGTCAAGTTGTGCCACAAACTTCTCTTCTCCCCAATCCTATTCAATACTTCCTCATTAGTTATGTCGTCTACCCATCTAATCTTCAGCATTCTTCTATAGCACCACATTTCGAAAGCTTCTATTCTCTTCTTGTCCAAGCTATTTAACGTCCATGTTTCACTTCCATACATGGCTACACTCCATACAAATTCTTTCCAAAATTACTTCCTGACACTTAAATCTATACTCGATGTTAACAAATTTCTCTTCTTCAGAAACGCTTTCCTTGCCATTGCCAGTCTACATTTTATATCCTCTCTACTTCGACCATCATCAGTTATTTTGCTCCGCAAATAGCAAAACTTCTTTACTACTTTAAGTGTCTCATTTCCTAATCTAATTCCCTCAGCATCACCCGACTTAATTCGACTACATTCCATTATCCTAGTTTTGCTTTTGTTGATGTTCATCTTATATCCTCCTTTCAAGACACTATCCATTCCGTTCAACTGCTCTTACAAGTCCTTTGCTGTCTCTGACAGAATTACGATGTCATCGGCGAACCTTAAAGTTTTTATTTCTTCTCCATGGATTTTAATACCTACTTCGAATTTTTCTTTTGTTTCCTTCACTGCTTGCTCAATATACAGATTGAATAACATCGGGGAGAGGCTACAACCCTGTCTCACTCCCTTCCCAACCTCTGCTTCCCTTTCATGTCCCTCGACTCTTATAACTGCCATCTGGTTTCTGTACAAATTGTAAATAGCCTTTCGCTCCCTGTATTTTACCCCTGCCACATTCAGAATTTGAAAGAGAGTATTACAGTCAACATTGTCAAAAGCTTTCTCTAAGTCTACAAATGCTAGAAACGGAAATTTGCCCTTCCTTAATCTAGCTTCTAAGATAAGTCGTAGGGTCAGTATTGCCTCACGTGTTCCAACATTTCTACGGAATCCAAACTGGTCTTCCCCGATGTCAGCTTCTACTAGTCTTTCCATTCGTCTGTAAAGAATTCGCGTCAGTATTTTGCAGCTGTGACTTATTAAACTGATAGTTCGGTAATTTTCACATCTGTCAACACCTGCTTTCTTTGGGATTGGAATTATTATATTCTTCTTGAAGTCTGAGGGTATTTCGCCTGTCTCATACATCTTGCTCACCAGATGGTAGAGTTTTGTCAAGACTGGCTCTCCCAAGGCCGTCAGTAGTTCCAATGGAATGTTGTCTACTCCGGGGGCCTTGTTTCGATTCAGGTCTTTCAGTGCTCTGTCAAACTCTTCACGCAGTGTCGTATCTCCCATTTCATCCTCATCTACATCCTCTTCCATTCCATAATATTGTCCTCAAGTACATCGCCCTTGTATAGACCCTCTATATACTCCTTCCACCTTTCTGATTTCCCTTCTTTGCTTAGAACTGGGTTTCCATCTGAGCTTTTCATGTTCATACAAGTGGTTCTCTTATCTCCAAAGGTCTCTTTAATTTTCCTGTAGGCAGTATCTATCTTACCCCTAGTGAGATAAGCCTCTACATCCTTAAATTTGTCCTCTAGCCATCCCTGCTTAACCATTTTGCACTTCCTGTCGATCTCATTTTTGAGACGTTTGTATTCCTTTTTGCCTGCTTCATTTACTGCATTTTTATATTTTCTCCTTTCATCAATTAATTTCAATATTTATTCTGTTACCCAAGGATTTGTACCAGCCCTCGTCTTTTTACCTACTTGATCCTCTGCTGCCTTCACTACTTCATCCCTCAAAGCTACCCATGCTTCTTCTACTGTATTTCTTTCCCCCATTCCTGTCAATTGTTCCCTTATGCTCTCCCTGAAACTCTGTACAACCTCTGGTTCTTTCAGTTTATCCAGGTCCCATTTCCTTAAATTCCCACCTTTTTGCAGTTTCTTCAGTTTTAATCTATGGGTCATAACCAATAGATTGTGGTCAGAGTCCACATCTGCCCCAGGAAACGTCTTACAATTTAAAACCTGGTTCCTAAATCTCTGTCTTACCATTATATAATCTATCTGAAACCTGTCAGTATCTCCAGGCTTCTTCCATGTATACAGCTTTCTTTTATGAGTCTTGAACCAAGTGTTAGCTTTGATTAAGTTCTGCTCTGTGCAAAATTCTACCAGGCGGCTTCCTCTTTCATTTCTGTCCCCCAATCCATATTCACCTACTACGTTGCCTTCTCTCCCTTTTCCTACTACCGAATTCCAGTCACCCATGACTATTAAATTTTCGTCACCCTTCACTGTCTGAATATTTTCTTTTATTTCATCATACATTTCTTCAATTTCTTCGTCATCTGCAGAGGTAGTTGGCAATAAACTTGTACTACTGTAGTAGGTGTGGGCTTCGTGTCTATCTTGTCCACAATAATGCGTTCACTATGCTGTTTGTAGTAGCTTACCCGCATTCCTATTTTCCTATTCATTATTGAACCTAACCTTCATTACCCCTATTTGTTTTTGTGTTTATAACCCTGTAGTCACCTGACCAGAAGTCTTGTTCCTCCTGCCACCGAACTTCACTAATTCCCACTATATCTAGCTTTAACGTATCCATTTCCCCTTTTAAATTTTCTAACCTACCTACCCGATTACGGGATCTGACATTCCAAGCTCCGATCCGCAGAACGCCAGTTTTCTTTCTCCTGATAACGACATCCTCTTGAGTAGTCCCCGCCCGGAGATCCGAATGGGGGACTATTTTATCTCTGGAATATTTTACCCAAGAGGACGCCATCATCAATTAATGATACAGTAAAGCTGCATGCCCTCGGGAAAAATTACGGCCGTAGTTTCCCCTTGCTTTCAGCCGTTCGCAGTACCAGCACAGCAAGGCCGGTTTGGTTATTGTTACAAGGCCAGATCAGTCAATCATCCAGATTGTTGCCTTCGCAACTACTGAAAAGGCTGCTGCCCGTCTTCAGGAATCACACGTTTGTCTGGCCTCTCAACAGATACCCCTCCGTTGTGGTTGCACCTACGGTACGGCTATCTGTATCGCTGAGGCACGCAAGCCTCCCCACCAACGGCAAGGTCCATGGTTCATGGGGGGAGGCTTTTAATGATGTCCAGCCCAAATCCTGTATCATTTCTGGCACACTCTCTACTATATTTCGCGATAATACAAAACGTGCTACCTTTCTTTGAACTTTTTCGATGTACTCGGTCAGTCCTACCTGGTAAGGATCCCACACCGCGCAGCAGTATTCTAAACGAGGACGGACAAGCGTAGTGTAGGCAGTTTCCTTAGTAGGTCTGTTACATTTTCTAAGTATCCTGCCAATAAAACGCAGTCTTTGGTTAGTCTTCCCCACAATATTTTCAATGTGCTCCTTCCAATTTAAGTTGTTCGTTATTGTAATACCTAGGTATTTAGCTGAATTTACGGCTTTTAGATTAGACTGATTTATAGTTTAACCGAAATTTAACGTGTTCCTCACACTTTCCGGTATTTAGGATCAACTGCCACTTTTAGCACCATTCAGATATCTTTTCTAAATCGGTTTGCAGCTTGTTTTGGTCTTCTGATGACTTCATTAGTCGATAAACGACAGCGTCATCTGCAAACAACCGAAGACGCCTGCTCAGATTGTCTCCAAAATCGTTTATATAGATAAGGAACAGGAAAGGGCCCATAACACTACCTTGGGGAACCCCAGAAATCACTTCTGTTTTACTCGATGACTTTCCGTCAATTACTACGAACTGTGACCTCTCTGACAGGAAATCACAAATCCAGTCACATAACTGAGTAGATATTCAATAAACACTCAATTTGACTACGAGCCGCTTGTGCGGTACAGTGCCAAAAGCCTTCCGGAAATCCAGAAATATGGATCCGATCTAAAATCCCTTGTCAATAGCACTCAATACTTCATGTGAATTGTTGTGTTTCACAGGAACAATGTTTTCTAAGCCCATGTTGACTGTGTGTCAATAGACCGTTTTCTTCGAGATAATTCATAATTGTTGAACACAATATATGTTCCAAAATCCTGCTGCATATCGACGTTAACGATATGGGCCTATAATTTAGTGGATTACTCCTACTACCTTTCTTGAATATTGGTGTGACCCGTGCAACTTTCCAGTTTTTGGGTACGGATCTTTCGTCGAGAGAACGGTTGTATGTTATTGTTAAGTATGGAGCTAACGCATCAGCATACTCCGAAAGGAACCTAATTGATAAACAGTCTGGATCAGAAGACTTGCTTTTATTAAGTTATTTAAGTTGCTTCTCTACTCCGAGGATATTTACTTCTACGTTACTCATGTTGGCTGCTGTTTTCGATTCGAATTCTGCAATATTTACTTCGTCTTCTTCTGTGAAGGCATTTCGGAAGGCTGTGTTTAGTAACTCTGCTTTGGTAGCACTGCCTTCGACAGTATCTCCATTGCTATCGTGCAGAGAAGGCATTGATTGTTTCTTGCCACTAACATGCTTCACATACGACTAGAATCTCTTTGCATTTTCTGCCAGGTGCCGAGACAAAGTTTCGTTGTGGAAACTGTTATAGGCATCTCGCATTGAATTCCGTACTAAATTTCGAGCTTCTGTAAAAGACCGCCAATCTTGGGGATTTTGCTTCTGTTTAAATTTGGCATGTTTGTTTCGTTGTTTCTGCAACAGTGTTCTAACCCGTTTTGTGTAACAAGGAGGATCAGCTCCGTCGTTTGTTAATTTATTTAGTATAAATTTCTCAATTGCTGCCGATACTATTTATTTGAATTTTAGCCACATGTGGTCTACACTTATATTATTACTTTGGAATGAGTCTCCGAGGAAGCCGTCAAGTGTAAGTTTATCTGCTTTTTTGGATAGGTATATTTTTCGCTTGTTTTTCGAGGATTTGGGGATTACAGTACTGAATCTCGCTACGTCAACCCTGTGTTCACTAATCCCTGAATCGATTCTGATGCTCGTTATTAACTCAGGATTATTTGTTGCTAAGAAGTCAAATGTGTTTTCACAACCGTTTACTATTCGCGTGGGCTCATGAACTAACTGCTCGAAATAATTTTCAGAGAATGCATTTAGCACAATTTCGGATGATATTTTATGCGTACCTCCGGAATTAAACATGTATTTTCGCCAACAAATGGCTCTGAGCACTATGGGACTTAACATCTATGGTCATCAGTCCCCTAGAACTTAGAACTACTTAAACCTAACTAACCTAATGACATCACACAACACCCAGTCATCACGAGGCAGAGAAAAGCCCTGACCCCACCGGGAATCGAACCCGGGAACCCGGGCGCGGGAAGCGAGAACGCTACCGCACGACCACGAACTGCGGACTTTCGCCAACATATCGAGGGTAAATTAAAGTCACCACCAACTATTATCGTATGAGTCGAGTACGTGTCTGAAATCAGACTCAAGTTCTCTTTGAACCTTTCAACAACTGTATCCTCTTAATTGGGAGGTTGGTAAAAGGATCTATTTATTATTTTATTCCGGTTGCAAACAATGACGTCAAGTTCCACATCATCTGAAGCTACCGCCCCTCTCTCACACACAAAAGGCTGGTAACACATTGCACAACATTATGAAGTAGTCGGTACGCATTATTTGAGATAAATGTTGCATGCACAGTATATATGTGTGTAGATGTAGATATTTCATTATTTCACTATCCCTATTATGAGTATACGATTATTTTTATACTCTTCATTTCTATTTCCATGTAGTCGATCTACTAATTTATTTAATTCCAGTTACATAATATGTTTCGGCATACAGCTGTCACCAGATATTACAAATGAAATAAATCGGCGTGAAATAACAAGCAAGAAAACAATCATACTTGAAATTCGTACCTTGCATTGACAAATTTTTTCCTCATCAGACAACAAGCTAAATAAAACTGTTTTCAAAGATGAAGAGGAGCATTATGGAAATCACCATGGCGGCTGTTTTATCCACAGTTTACGTTTCTTTCATTTAATTAGCAAGACCTTATGACGAATATCTCCGAAAGATTTCGTGTAAATAGAATTATATGAGTCAATGGTACGATCTGATCTAAAATTGGCATAATCAAGAAAACCACACCGGATTGCCCATTATTATGACGTAAGGGGTTTATAACCCTGATGGCAACTAGAGGCTGGCCATCTGTTGCGGTAAAATAAATGAGACATAAAGACATGCGGGATTCAGGAGACCGTTATTATAAAAGTCAATAGCTCTGCGTTCAGGCTCACTAGGTTGCAATGGTAAAAGTCAGGCACCAGGCAAGGAATAACTAACTCTACGCTCATACAATGCGTTTCGGACGTTATCTACCATCAGATATCCAGCAGCAGTTGCTGCACGTAGATATTCCGTTTCCAGTTCACGACCTATAGTGGCCTCAGTCTGTCTCCTGCGTGTATTTACGAAAGACAGCAGAAAATTTCAGTTTTAAACTAGACCATGTTCCAGCCTTCACGAATACACGGGCCGGTCTGAGTGCTGGCTTCGGCCGGTGTGAGCCTTCGCTAACCCGCCACCATAGAGGATCGTGAGTGGCCGCGCCTAGACACGCCCCACACGTTTTCTATTTTCACAGTTTATGTTAATATCTTGCATCGCCGTGTTACATGAAGGGCGAGCGCAGCAGCTGCAGAATATCCGGCGAACACGATACCAACGCACATTTTGAGCGACGAGTGACGTGTGCGAGCTATTTGTCGATAATGGGAGCTGGTACGGAACTAAAATCTGTTGCTGTCATAAAACACGTGTGGGGTAGTGAAGGTATAGTAAACCCTGACACTTATGGAGAGCTAAAGAGATTGCAAGCTGAGCGGTTCAAAAGGTGATTCTACTAATAGCCTCCCGCTAAGGAAATAGCCAATAATTAGATCTTATAATTAAGGAAACCGACCTAGGTCCATACCACGTAGAATACAGACGTTCACCTCTTGCACCTGTTAGTATCAATCAAAATACACTGTTGGAAAGAATTAGGGGAACACGAGTATCAAAGTCCGGTATGTTAAATCTATTTTGATTAAGGTGGTACCTGTGCTCTTATTGCATGGCTTGAGGTCTTCATTTTCAGTGTAGGCAAAAATTAAATGTGTCATGCCTTACAGTGTTAGGTGACGCCCCATAAGGAGGTGCCTAGAGGTGTCCCTGAGATTTCTAGTGGGGTATGTAGGTGACACTTGTCATTCGTGGACGCTGCACTTAATGAAGCACATGCTGTGCGACAACTTAACGCACTGTAAGTTGCAAGAACGTGCGGCGGAGCTGGGTTAAAATTTCGCATAACTACTTACACCGTACTGTCAACCGGCGTACTGTCAATAGCAATTGTTCCATCTACCTCAGCACAGCGTCTAGTCACCATCCCGCTTCTCTGCAACGTAGGTACTGTCCAGATGATGTTAAAAGCAGCGTTGAAAAATACCATCGTCCGTACTTACGTTTGTAGAGTCCGCACAAACTAAGTAGCTATATCTCCTGTAATATCTTATAACAATTATGTAGAGAGAGATGCACACTGTCTTTGTCAACAGTAGTCCCTTTGTTACCTCCACAAAGGAAATGCAGCCACTGGCTGGAGTTATTGACCACAGGCAACAACTACAAGGTAGGTTTTCAAAAAATCTCATAACAGCAGCCAAATGTTCAAAAGACGTCGCTGAGGTGTACAGCAGTTCAGAGGGAAAGTTCCCATGCTAGCAATCTTCTTTCTCATAAAGTGGCAATGCGTACTTAGTGTAAGCTTAGAATGACTCTTAAGACATAATCACATACTGAATGTGTACGCAAACAACTACGTCCCATTCATTGTTGGAGACAATGCGTGTTCTTCTGAAGGGTGGAGGACGATTGCTTTATCTTTTTAGAAAAATGTCAAGATGTAGCAAAATTTCTTTATTGCCTTGAGAAGCAAAAATAAAAACGTACCATCTGCTCACATTTACACTACTAGCTAATATCACTGATCCTCAGCACACTGTTAATACAGTTTCGTACACACGCAAGACAGCCAGAAATGTACTCCAGTTCTACCCGAATTGTTACGCGATTTCACAGTCTGTATTCTGTCCGTGAGTTTACATTCGGTACCTTTCAGTGGATTCTTTAAAAGAAGTAGCGCGCCAAAAATTTTTCCGTATTTGAATACTGAACGTGCCACGCGGTATTTCACTACACGAAGGCCAAGAGTTCACACGCGTTTATCTCTCCAACTAATTCCTTCACAAAGCTCAAATTTTCACAATCTGTCCGTAAATGCATTCAACATGACCTGCACGTCCGACAGCGAGACCATGACTGCCTCAATTGTGTTGCTCACAGTGCATATACTACTTGATAGAGCGCGGGAAAGACTTCACTCTGATTGGTTGATGTTTCAAGATCATATTCGCGCCTAAACTGTTTTACTCCAGTCAACATTCAAGGATGCATTAACGCCATTTTATGCTGCAAATATTAATAAAATGTTCCACCAAACCAAACCAAACGAAAACTAATCTTGAAATAACTTTTGAAAAACATTACAAATAACTACTCTGGCTACCTTCTTATGAAAACAAGCACACTTGGACATACGTCATCAGCAAGTAGGGAGAATTACAGCCTTCGTTGCACACTTTCCCATGACCAAGTTACACAATGTTTAACATGAGGTAATATTGAATCTTGACGCATGTCCCTCACACATGCTCTCATTTACTCTCATTTATTTACACAACAAAACAAATAGTTATTAAATGAATATTAATTCTTACTGAATTCTCTATTACGAAAACGAAAAATAGTGTACGTTATTTAAGCATAAAAATTCAAACTTACTGACGTTTTGCAAACTTCAGTAGTGATTCCAACTGATAGCAAAGGACAAAACTGTTATGCATCCGAACTGACTTCAATCTTACTAGTGTCGGTTTTTGGTAATTTGCTCTAACTTTGAAAGTATCCCAGCCAGAAATATGAGATTTTACAACCAGCTTCTTTTTAATAACAAAAGGCTACATATTAAGTTTTATCAAAATTGAATAACATTTGGTATCATTTATTTAGATTCTTAGGGACTTGAACATTCTGTCGCTGGAACTGACACAAGTAGCGCTCCCCACGGCCGTGCTAGCGACAGGTGCGAGTGAATCACGCTGAGATACATGCGGCTGTCACCACCACCGGCTCCAAAGCTACGAGCCCCTTCTGCATTAAAACACTATTGCGGTTTGACTCGCGACGTTACAGGCGGTCTATTTGATCAAGAAAGGGCCGGCTTTCGGTCGTGTTACTGCAGATGCCAGTGCTCTGCACGTGTCATCCACAGATTGTGGACACACTACAGGAAGATAGGTCAGTACAAAGGCGAGTTGGACGAGGTAACCGACGCGTTACAACCCCACGTGAAGAACGATATCTGGCTTTCTCTGCATGGTGGAGTCCTATAGGAGGTGCATTCAAGTTCTAAGGCCTCCGATTTTTTTTCTAATTAACTACTCATCCGAAATCGATGAAACTGGCGTTACTTCTCGACGTAATCGCCCTGCAGACGTACACATTTTTCACAACGCTGACGCCATGATTCCATGGCAGCGGCGAAGGCTTCTTTAGGAGTCTGTTTTGACCACTGGAAAATCGCTGAGGCAATAGCAGCACGGCTGGTGAATGTGCGGCCACGGAGAGTGTCTTTCATTGTTGGAAAAAGCCAAAAGTCACTAGGAGCCAGGTCAGGTGAGTAGGGAGCATGAGGAATCACTTCAAAGTTGTTATCACGAAGAAACTGTTGCGTAACGTTAGCTCGATGTGCGGGTGCGTTGTCTTGGTGAAACAGCACACGCGCAGCCCTTCCCGGACGTTGTTCTTCAAAACATTTTCGTAGGATGCACCTGTTACCGTAGTGCCCTTTGTAACGCAATGGGTAAGGATTACGCCCTCGCTGTCCCAGAACATGGGCACCATCATTTTTTCAGCACTGGCGGTTACCCGAAATTTTTTTGGTGGCGGTGAATCTGTGTGCTTCCATTGAGCTGACTGGCGCTTTGTTTCTGGATTGTAAAATGGCATCCACGTCTCATCCATTGTCACAACCGACGAAAAGAAAGTCCCATTCGTGCTGTCGTTGTGCGTCAACATTGCTTGGCAACATGCCACACGGGCAGCCATGTGGTCGTCTGTCAGCATTCGTGGCACCCACCTGGATGACACTTTTCGCATTTTCAGGTCGTCATGCAGGATTGTGTGCACAGAACCCACAGAAATGCTAACTCTGGAGGCGATCTGTTCAACAGTCATTCGGCAATCCCCCAAAACAATTCTCTCCACTTTCTCGATCATGTCGTCAGACCGGCTTGTGCGAGCCCGAGGTTGTTTCGGTTTGTTGTCACACGATGTTCTGCCTTCATTAAACTGTCGCACCCATGAACGCACTTTCGACACATCCATAACTCCATCACCACAAGTCTCCTTCAACTGTCGATGAATTTCAATTGGTTTCACACCACGCAAATTCAGAAAACGGATGATTGCACGCTGTTCAAGTAAGGAAAACGTCGCCATTTTAAGTATTTAAAACAGTTCTCATTCTCGCCGCCGGCGGTAAAATTCCATCTGCCGTACGGTGGTGCCATCTCTGGGACGTATTGGCAATGAACGCGGCCTCCTTTTAAAACAATGCGCATATTTCTATCTCTTTCCAGTCCGGAGAAAAAAAATCGGAGGCCTTAGAACTTGAATGCACCTCGTACATACCGCTCGAGCACTAGAAGTCTGTCTCCGATCAGACTGTAATGAACAGATTTCGAGAAAGGACCGTACGATCCAGACGTAATGTTAGAGTAACCCACTTGACGCAACAACATCTTGCAGCGCGCCTTCAGTTATCCTGTTCCCACGTCAAAGTACGATTATAACTTCGTCTCTGGTGGAGGGTGTTATTCACAGACGAGTCCAAATATCATTTGACGCAAATTAATGGGCATATCCGTGTGTGAAGACCTATGATGAGCGATACCTGCCAAATGTTGTACAGGAAATCGACGTATTTCCAAGCTTCTGTGATGTTGCGAGGAAGATTCAGTGTAGACGGCAGCACGGATCTTGTCGTTGTCCATAGTCGCCTTACACCAGGCAGTACATTGAACATATTATATTGGACCTTGTGGTGGCTGCTGCGTACGGTGAAGGCCATGAATTTCTTCTAATGCCAGGGCCCATGAGACGGACGTCAGCAGGGATCTCTTGTGAAGCCTGGACATTGAAGTAATGGAGTGGCCGACGGTGAGTCCCGACATAAATCCCGTCGTGCAAATGTGCGATATAGTTGACAAAGGTGTCCTATCCCATGACAGACTCTCCAAGAACTCTCATAGGCTCTCATTGAAGAATGGGAACGGATATCACAGGGTGACCTCCGTAGACGTATACGAAGCATGCCACGTAGATCTCATGCAGTGATAAACGCTCACGGACGTCATACACATTATTGAAACTCTCAAAGTCCAATGAAAAGGCCCAGGTAACGAGCCGGATGATTGTTTCTACTTTGTTTTCAACACCTATAG
Organism: Schistocerca americana; assembly: GCF_021461395.2. Taxonomy (NCBI): domain Eukaryota; kingdom Metazoa; phylum Arthropoda; class Insecta; order Orthoptera; family Acrididae; genus Schistocerca; species Schistocerca americana. The sequence goes on from NC_060121.1 coordinate 948,693,447, forward strand.
GACATTTTAATTCTTTTTATGTAAACTATCGAGATGTAATAATGTTTTGTTACGTTCTTGATTTATGAAAGATAAAGCAATGATTTGGTAACATACCGAGTCCTCAATTATTGCTTAATGGAATATGACATACAACTAAAATGTCTTCCCTTATTCTTTTTAGTACACTATATCGCTTTACGAGGAACATATATGGATGGACTACTCATCAATTTTCAGTTAAAATATTTATATTTTTCGGGTGCAGAAGAACCACAGTAAAAGATGGAGTAATTGACAAGACTCTCCAACTCTACAAGACAACTCTACGGTATGAGAGCAGGCCTGAAGATTAATTAGTGCAAGAACAAAATAACATATAAACAGTATTCCGATACGAAAATAGTAATGATGATTATTTTAGGGAAATAATTAATACATTTTTAAATTGTTTTACAGCTGAGAGTAATAAGCGGATGCGCACTTGATGAAACAAATAGGAAAATAAAAGAGATTTAGAGTTCATCTGAGAAATTCAGTGTGCTTTAAACGAAAAGTTAACTGTGCAAACCAGCTCCAGTATTGAGGATGCCCGTTGAACAATGGAAGGTGCATGTTGGGCACGTCTACAAGGGACAAAGAAATAAACAAACAGATAAGTTTACTTTTCTTTGGACATAAACACCGTTCGCAAAAAATTTATGAAATGACAAAATCTGCGGCATCCATTGTAATCGCTGTTTACTTTCCACTGTTACCATTTCTGCTACAACTTTCATACAGTTTTTGTACGAATTGTATGCAGCAGTTGTAATTTTTGTGTTCGTCCACCATTTTCTGCTGACTCGATAGCTTTTCAATTAGCACTGAAAACGGAAAAAGCCGAAAATCACCAATATTAGAAAATAACCAATAATTATTTCGTCTGAAAATCAATATATGGTTTCTGCTAGAAACTTACATTATAAGCAAGGGTTTTAAAAAAACACCATTTTAGGACCAAACATGCCCACTGCACAATCGGTTGCCGGAAGGCATACTGAAGCGTCGCTTTTCTTTCAGATGTGTGTTTAACTGTGAAGCAGGGTCGTAAGAGAGTTATAGGTAGGTGCCAGTTGCCCGGGCGGCTCCCCCCGTTTGAGGTTCGAGTCCTGCCTCTGGCATGGGTGTGTGTGTGTCGTCCTTAGCGTTAATTAATTTAATTTAGATTAAGTAGTGAGTAAGATTAGGGACCGGTGAGCTCAGCAGTTAGGTCCCATCAGACTTAACCACAAATTTCCAAAATTTAGGTGCCAGTTTCTCCGACAACTCTACAGGACTGCTATGGTGATGCAGGCGTGGTTAGAAAGAACAACAGAAAAGACGGTTGGTATGAGTTGTCTTTGTGCCTTAAGAAATTTTTCCGGTGCATAAAGTTGTTTAAATAAGGTAAATTACTCCCGAAGCGCTTAATTTTGCATTATTAATCAGATGCTGTGCAAGTTATTAATCAGATATGCTTGCATAAATCATTATCAGTCAGTTACACTTGAATATTCAGTACTAGTCGGCTTATGTGGCAGAGCAGTTCTAAGCGCTTCAGTCCGCAACCGCGCTGCTGCAACGGTCACAGGTTCGAATCCTGCCTCGGGCATGGATGTGTGTGATGTCCTTAGGCCGCCTAGTTTTAAGTAGTTCTACGACTATGGGACTGATGACCTCAGATGTTAAGTCCCATAGTGCTTAGAGCCATTTGAATTCATTGCTAGTGCACTGTGTTTGTATATTCATCATTAGTTAGATATTCATATGCTTGTATATTCCATAAGGTGGAGCAATTTTCAGCTTAAAAATACCACATGCCAATCAGGACAATTCAATTGCCAAGTGAGAACAAAAGTCTATACCTGGATACATGTGTGGTCGACTGACCCCTGTTCCACCTCAGTATTCTTCCACTGAAAATAATGTGATACTGCAGTATGTACTAAATTTCGACGACACCATCTGCTCAGGGCAGCTTATTCTGCCACCTTATCACTGCCACCACCTCATGCCAGCTAGAGTGTGTTCCCAGTTTGGTCACCTGGTAACCCTTTGATGAAGCGGAGTTACACGCCCGTGGGACAGGTGTCTCGCTGTCACTTTTAGACGGGTGTTACCCGGGGACAGGCAGGCTGTCGTGCCAAAAGGGGCAGTGCGGAGCGGAGTGGGGGCCCAGCGCCGACCTTGCCTGCCTGTGGCGCCGGCGGCGCCCGCGGCTCGGCATGCGAGACGGTCTCGCCTGGGGCTGAGGCTGGGGGCTGATCGCCAGCAGCGATGCGGCCGCGCCAGACCCCGGCCACTGGGACTGGACTGGGCTGGGCTCGGCCGCGGCGGACCGCTTCCCGTGACCCGGGGTCGAGGGCGGCGCCGAGACGGCGCCGAAGCCACCTGGCCGTCTGCCGGCTGGACCGGCAGCCAGCGCTGCTCCCAGCAGCTCAGCCCGTGTACATTGTGTGAAGCTCATTTGTGCTCTCTTGGGTGGCATGCTCACACTCCTTGATCGTGGTTGCATCCAACAACAACAGCCCCAGCTGTTTAACTCTCAGAACCAAAAACATACGAACAACTGCAGTGTGCTCATTCATAATGATTTTTTATGGTGGCATACAAACCAGAGACGATCTATCTGTAGTCCCTCTGTTTCCTGTCACAGAACACATCCCCTTAGCCGAGCGGAGATAAACCTGTTTCAACCATTCCAATATTCATTATCACCACTATTTGGCCGAATGAATAAACAAAATTGATAGTTCAAAATTTGTAATAATCATATTGGCCGCCAAATGTCTACTGTCAATTCCACACCTGCATATACACTACTGGCCATTAAAATTGCTACACCAAGAAGAAATGCAGATGATAAACGGGTATTCATTGGACAAATATATTATACTAGAACTGACATGTGATTACATTTTCACGCAATGTGGGTGCATAGATCCTGAGAAATCAGTACCCAGAACAGCCACCTCTGGCTATAATAACGACCTTGATACGCCTGGGCATTGAGTCAGACAGAGCTTGGATGGCGTGTATAGGTACAGCTGTCCGTGCAGCTTCAACAGCGTACCACAGTTCAACAAGAGGAGTGACTAGCGTGTTGTGACGAGCCAGTTGCTCGGCACCACTGACCAGACCTTTTCAATTGGTGAGAGATCTGGAGAATGTGCTGGCCAGGGCAGCAGTTGAACATTTTCTGTATCCACAAAGGCCCGTACAGCACTTGCAACATGCGGTCGTGCATTATCCTGCTGAAACGTAGGGTTTCGCAGGGATCGTATGAAGGGTAGAGCCACGTGTCATAACACACCTAAAATGTAGCATCCACTGTTCAAAGTGCCGTCAATGCGAATAAGAGGTGACCGAGACGTGTAACCAATGGCACCCCATACCATCACGCCGGGTGATACGCCAGTATGGCGATGACGAATACACGCTTCCAATGTGCGTTCACCGCAATGTCGTCAAACACGGTTGTGACCATCATGATGCTGTAAACAGAACTTGGATTCATCCGAAAAAATGACGTTTTGCCATTCATGCACCATCGCATCGCAGGCGCTCCTGTCTGTGATGCAGTATCAAGGGTAACCGCAGCCATGGTCTCCGAGCTGATACTCCATGCTGCTGCAAAAGTCGTCGAACTGTTCGTGCAGATGGTTGTCGTTTTGCAAACGTCCCCATCTGTTGACTCAGGGATCGAGACGTGGCTGCACGATCCGTTTCAGCCATGCGGATAAGATGCCTGTCATCTCGAGTGCTAGTGATACGAGGCCGGCATTCCGTATTACCCTCCTAAACCCACTGATTCCATATTCTGCTAACAGTCATTGGATAACACGAGCAGCAATGTAGTGATACGATGAACCGCAATTGCAATAGGCTACAATCCGACCTTTATCAAAGTCGGAAACGTGACGGTACGCATTTCTCCTCCTTACACGGGGCATCACAACAACGTTTTACCAGGCAACGCCGGTCAACTGCTGTTTGTGTATGAGAAATCGGTTGGAAACTTTCCTCATGTCAGCACGTTGTAGATGTCGCCACTGGCGCCAACCTTGTGTGAATGCTCTGAAAAGCTAATCATTTGCATATCATAGCATCTTCTTCCTGTCGGTTAAATTTCGCGTCTGTAGCCCGTCATCTTCGTGGTGTAGCAATTTATCCTAGCTCCAATAGGAGTGGAGATATGGCAAACAAGTGTTTTTCTTTTATGCCCTACCATATATGCTGCCCCATACGACAGTTCTGTAATGTGGTGGTAGTATTGGCCTGCTTAATTGGCCTGCTTTGCAGGCAGGCCATATGTCAGGGGTAAGAAACGGTTTTCCAGCACCTGACCCCTGACATGTTGGCTGCCTGGAATGATTGGTGTCTTGTGCTGCTTCATCAACCTGTTTTGCAGGGCAGCGTACATGTGTGGATTGGCACAGAGAAACTGGAGGGGCTAGAGGAAGAGGGGGTTGTGGAAGGAGATAGGCAGAGAGAGGGGAGAGGAAAAGATGACCAGAGAGCAGGGAGAGGAAAGGTAAAGACACAGGGAGCTTCAGACCATGAGACTGTGCGCGCCGCTAACGTGGAATAAATCCAAATCGTCACAAAGACTAACACAGTGACAAGCATTAGTCATCAACGTGATCTGTAAGTCGCGGCAGGAAGTTGTGACCTTTCTCGACACTAAACATATATTATTAACAGCTGCTTCTACACCTGTAGCCCATGAGTCAACTAATGGTGCTAGGTGAAGCATACCTTTAGTACCACTAGCGTTTACCCCTTCCCTGTTCCATTTGGGGATAGCACACGGTTTGTCTGACTACCTCATCGCGGATGTGTGGGAGTAAATTATGTCTTGCCTGACTCTTCTTGGAATGTTTGCCCAGAATCTCAGCAGTAGACCTATCCTGTCTGAAATGATCAGCATCTATCCTGTAGCGTCTCACACTGGAATTTGCTGCACATATCCATAAAGCTCAGACTTCAAGAACAACTTAATAATTCCAATCCCAAAGAAAGCAGGTGTTGACAGATGTGAAAATTACCGAACGAACAGTTTAATAAGTCACAGCTGCAAAATACTAACGCGAATTGTTTACAGACGAATGGAAAAACTGATAGAAGTCGACCTTGGGGAAGATCAGTTTGGATTCCGTAGAAATATTGGAACACGTGAGGCAATACTGACCCTACGACGGATCTTAGAAGATAGAGTAAGGAGAGGTAAACCTACGTTTCTAGCATTTGTAGACTTAGAGAAAGCTTTTGACAATGTTCACTGGAATACTCTCTTTCAAATTCTGAAGGTGGCAGGGGTCAAATATAGGGAGCGAAATGCTATTAACAATTTGTACAGAAACCAGACGGCCGTTATAAGAGTCGAGAAACATGAAAGGGAAGCAGTGGTTGGGAAGGGAGTGAGACAGGGTTGTAGCCTATCTCCAATGTTATTCAATCTGTATATTGAGCAAGCAGTAAAGGAAACAAAAGAAAAATTCGGAGTAGGAATTAAAATCCATGGAGAAGAAATAAAAACTTTAAGGTTTGCCGACGACATCGTAATTCTGTCAGAAAAAGCAAAGGACCTGAAAGAGCAGTTGAACGGAATGGACAGTGTCTTGAAGGGAGGATATAAGATGAATATCAACAAAAGCAAACGAGTATGATGGAATGGAGTCGAATTAAGTCGGGTGATGCTGAGCGAATTAGATTAGGAAATGACACACAGTAGATGAGTTTTGCTATTTGGAGGGCAAAAAGCTGATGATGGTCGAAGTAGAGAGGATATAAAATGTAGATTGGCAATGGCAAAGAAAGCGTTTCTGAAGAAAAGAAGTTTGTTAACATTGAGTGTAGATTTAAGTGTCAGGAAGTCGTTTCTGAAAGTATTTGTATGGAGTGTAGCGATGTATAGAACTGAAACATCTGGAGCCGAGCGACCGCTACGGTCGCAAGTTGGAATCCTGCCTCGGGCATGGATGTATGTGATGTCCTTAGGTTAGTTAGGTTTAATTAGTTCTAAGTTCTAGGCGACTGATGACCTCAGCAGTTAAGTCGCATAGTGCTCAGAGCCATTTGAACCATTTGAACTGAAACATGGACGATAAATAGTTTAGACAAGAAGAGAATAGAAGCTTTCGAAATGTGGTGCTACAGAATAATGCTGAAGATTAGGTGGGTAGATCACATAAGTAATGAGGAGGTACTGAATAGAATTCGGGAGAAGAGAAATTTGTTGCACAACTTAACTAGAAGAAGGGATCGCTTGGTAGAACATGTTGTGAGGCATCAAGGGACCACCAATTTAATTTTGGAGGGCAGCGTGGAAGGTAAAACTCGTAGAGGGAGACCAAGAGATGAATACACTAAGCAGATTCAGAAGGATGTAGGTTGCAGTAGGTACTGGGAGATGAAGAAACTTGTACAGGATAGAGTAGCATGGACGGCTGCATCAAACCAGTCTCTAGGCTGAAGACTACAACAACAACATCCATAAAGCTATGGTGGAGAGTTACCAAACCTGTCGGGATACACACAGCTCCTTTCTGTCTTATCTGTTAATCCACTCTGGTATTTATATGAAACATTCCCTTATCGTACTTCTGAAATTTTCACTGTCCACAACGAAGAATTCATTTCCGGCTGTCGAGGGAGGTGGCGCAGTGGTTGAAGTGCTCGATTTAAAAACAGGAAGGACGAGGTTTAAATTCCGATCAGCGACGATGGCCTACGTTTCTCTCAAATCATTTGAGGCACATGCCGTAACGATTATTTCAAAAATGCTGTGCTCTATTCCTCTCCCAGCGCTGCCAATCTGAAGAAGTGTTCCGTCGCTAATAACCTCGATCTTACGCTCTAGCATTAATTCATTGCACCCATAGTACGTTTCCTGTGGCAACGCGAAGAAAGACGGTGGTGGTGGTGGTGGTTAGTGTTTAACGTCCCGTCGACAACGAGGTCATTAGAGACGGAGCGCGAGCTCGGGTTAGGGAAGGATTGGGAAGGAAATCGGCCGTGCCCTTTCAAAGGAACCATCCCGGCATTTGCCTGAAACGATTTAGGGAAATCACGGAAAACCTAAATCAGGATGGCTGGAGACGGGATTGAACCGTCGTCCTCCCGAATGCGAGTCCAGTGTGCTAACCACTGCGCCGCGAAGAAAGAGAAGACGTATTTCCAGTGCAGAAATTGAAAGTAACCGATATGTTTCGCATGGTATTCGTGGTTCCTTTAAATTTTCGCTGTCATAGCTTCGGCATCTAGTTACTTCTTTGTTATAAAAGTTTGGCTGAAAGATTAGTTTGTGATTTAGCTTAGGTTGAAAGGCGATAGTTTGTGAGATTGCAAAGCCAATGATAATAGTATTATGACAAGATGGGAATCGAGTTCCGCTTTTCCAAAATTACTGTTCAGTGGTTTTCATACAATACGTACATGTCGTAGTAAATGGTAGGATTACTGGTATTACTGGTAGCATCGATAGGGAAAGAAATGTAAATGAGTGTGTGAGAGAGAGACTGGGCGCCGACGACTTCTCTTTTCTGATTCTTTGTATGTTTTGCACTTAATTAGAAACGCACATCTTCAGTGTTGGTCCACTGTGTATTCTATATCCTTACAAAATATAAGCTGCATTTTATAAGTAATTTCCGCGCTTTTATATAAGCAAAGCAATTACATTTGATGCAAGTAAGTTTACGTGCGCAAACATAAAAAGATCTGTATTATTTGTGTGTGTGTGTGTGGTTTTTTTTTTTTTTTTTAGTTCGGTAGATTTTCTTCATCATGACCATAGGCAAGCGTCTCCTCTTATTGGTGATAAGTGCGAAATTTGTTTATGAATAACAGAAACATGTTTCATGAAAGCTCGATGAGGTAGTGAAGCTATGTTTGGTACGTCTTTGTTTTGGTTTCTTTTTTTAATTGTACCTTAATTTTGAGAAAATTTCTTTTTCTAGCGCTAAATGATAAGTCTCTATTGTTTTCTTTATTTTTACTACAATGTACCTCTGTTTCACGTTACAAATGAACGATTTTCGAGTAAAACTTCAATTAAGTATTGACAATTTCAGTTTTGCTATAAATACTGTTTATTTTTAAGTGACGGACAGGACAACGCAGACGAAAATATTCCATAGGTTACACGGCCCTATATATACAGGGTGAGTCACCTAACATTACCGCTGGATATATTTCGTAAACCACATCAAATACTGACGAATCGATTCCACAGACCGAACGTGAGGAGAGGGGCTAGTGTAATTGGTTAATACAAACCATATAAAAATGCACGGAAGTATGTTTTTTAACACTAACCTACGTTTTTTAAAATGGAATCCCGTTAGTTTTGTTAGCACATCTGAACATAGAAACAAATACGTGATCAGTGCCGTTTGTTGCATTGTAAAATGTTAATTAAATCCGGAGATATTGTAACCTAAAGTTGACGCTTGAGTACCACTCCTCCGCTGTTCGATCGTGTGTATCGGAGAGCACCGAATTACGTAGGGATCCAAAGGGAACGGTGATGGACCTTAGGTACAGAAGAGCCGTCCACATGCTAACACCTTTTTATTGGTCTTTTTCACTGACGCACATGTACATTACCATGAGGGGTGAGGTACACGTACACACACTCTATTCCACTCCGTAATTGAAAACGGAAACCATGTGTGTACGTGTATCTCACCCCTCATGGTAATGTACAAGTGCGTCAGTGAAAAAGACCAATAAAAAGGTGTTAGCATGTGGACGTAATGTGCTGTTCCAGTCTTTATATATATATATATATAAACTATTGATGAATTGCTTATGCATGTTGGTGAAGGCGGATCGCTCTCCAATTGTACCGCCTCCATTTTTCCGTTTTTTTAACAGGGTGTACCAAAGCTCTCCCGTCCGCACTGATTTTCGACGATGTTATAAGTTGCGCTAGGGACCGCATCTACCTTCTTTCGAAGTTAGCAGGCAATTACGCTGTTATGCGGCGGCTCGTTTCGGCCCATTCAACATCTGTCCTTCAAGTGTAACGAGCGAGTAACGGAGTTTATATTTCATACCTGCCACAGCAAGTTTGTGTTCGTGGGGTCTCTGTTCTAATTCGAACGTTTGACTTGCGCTATAAGTATTCGTTTCGGAATATCGTTTCTACGTCTTCCGTTAACTATACGTGATTAACATCATGAAGACAATTAATAACATTTGTGAAATACAACTTTGTTTGCGGAAAAGATAATGATGTTCGAAGTCGCCAGTTTTTCCACGACAAACGACTTTCAACAACTTATTATATGCATAATTGTTGCAACTGATTGCCGGGAATTGTATATATATATATATATATATATATATATATATATATGTGTGTGTGTGTGTGTGTGTGTGTGTGTATACATACACATTTGAATTACAAAAAACAAATACAAAAAAAAAAGTTGCATGGTGCGAGATTCGATCCGGCGAGCTTCGGATTTCAAACCCGAGCGCTTACCTCTGCGCCACGACGCTGTGGAAAACTATTAATCGTAGAGAATATTTCACCGCAACGGTTTCTTTTAACTGTCGATTTTCTCGACAACGGCTGAGAAGTGCATCTTGCTACTTTGCCACATTACATCTCTGGCCATGAGCTTTTATTATGCGCAGTATGAATCGAATCTGAATTTTACAATTGGCGGCCTCCCCTTGTAAGTGATGTAATAGAAATTCAAAGTGATGCAATGTTCATTTATGCATTTGTTTCTTTTTTATTGTTTTTAGGCTATAGATTCACGGCTAATTGTATCATGTTTATCTGCATTCTGTTTACAACGTTCTTAACAAGACTCTAAGCTGAAGTAAAACAATCGCAGCTCATTCTGAAGTAAATATAAAACTTGAAACCTGATTGTCAAGGGAAGGTAGGATTCGGTTACGATAGTGGACGAGGCCGTAATCAGTTACTATTGGTTGCCTTTTACAGTTGCACACAATTTATTTTAAACCAGTAATTCCAGATTCAACAATAAATAAAAATACCACACGTTATTAATGGAGGAATAAACAATTGTGTAAATAAAAGTGTTTTCAGTGAGTTACAATTTATTAAACCACCATTAAATACAGTTATAGCAGATAATGTTTTCAAAGCAAGCCACTGCGATCTGGGCAGGAGGCCTTACACGCCAGGAATGATGATAAATTAAGAATTGTTTAAAACTCGATGCAACTTACAAATTACTGGTGTTGAAATATTAAAAACAAGTCGCCACAAACACTGCAGAAGGCATCAGACACCAGGAACGGCAGTAAATATGGTTTTAAGGCTTACTGCTAAAATACAAATATCAAATTAGAATTTTAAGGCAAATGACTATAATCATGCTGAAGGTCTTACACGCCAGGAACGGCAAAATATAAAAAATTTAGAAACCTGCTGCGGAACAGCAAATACAATAGCAAAGGTTAATTAAAAAACAAGCAATTGATCACCCAACGGGTGAAATAAGATGATGGTAAACTTTGTAACACAACCCTTAACATCCACTGAACACGACACTGCTAGATTTATTCCAGAAGGTGACCAGAATGATTAACTAGACATATATAATCTTTAATGCAGGCGTTACAAGATATTGTAATAAATAACACAATAATAAAGCACAAGGACCAGTACATAAGTTCCTTAAAGGGTACTGAGGCAGATTATACCCGTAGAAGGCGTGGACTGAAGGAGCATTATACTGAACTACTGAACATCAGACTTCCTTTTAGAACACAAATGTCTTACAAGAACCGAGGGGCCACAGACGGTGATCCAGGAATCGACCTCTAAGAGGGGCCGGCAACATACACTTTCGCGAGTGATGAGATAGGCAGCCAAGAGTTGCAGCCACTTCACAAGATGGTAACTCAGACTAGCGGCAATCTAACGAATTACTAACGATAACCTTGCTGAAGCTACCTGACGTCCAATAGCCGGCTGGTGTGGCCGAGCGGTTCTAGGCGCTTCAGTCTACCGCTACGGTCGCAGGTCCGAATCCTGCCTCGGGCATGGATCTGTGTGATGTCCTTAGGTTAGTTAGGTTTAAGTAGTTCCAAGTTTTAGGGGACTGATGACTTCAGATGTTAAGTGCCATAGTGCTCAGAGCCATTTGAACCATTTGACGTCCAATAAACCAAATCCAACGATGGAACAATACGCCAAAGCCGGAACCAGCGGTCTGCACTACATCCCCAGAGTACTGTGTTTAGAGCGCCCGGAACGAGAAAGGAACCTACCACCAGAGTAGAAGAACCACCAACAATCAAGAAAGCTGTCAAAACTACATGCCTTACCGGACAGCAGCGGCACGGCAAGGAAACGTACACTGCCGTTACATACACTGGCTCAAAACCTATTGTCTTCTTTGTATTTTAGTCTCTTTTTCTACAGTCACAGTTATGCAAGTAATAGCTACAATATATACACCGTCTTTGGCGAAAGTAATAAAAGTCTTACTTACACCATACGCGGTTTGCTTTATTTTAAAGCATTTTGTTATCATTCATTCTTAACGTTATTCTATACATACTTGTTAGATTTTTGTACTCAGCACTTCCATATACACGAAATACATTCACGTTTTTACGTTGGGTACGTCCACTAGGAGATGGCACTGGACCTATGCAACATGAAAACGTAAATATATTTAGAGTCAGTGAAAATACTGTGTACAAAAATCTAGCACGTTTTCACAGAATGGATAGGTAGTAAGGGGCTATTATTGTTAGCAAATAAACAGACAGTAATAATTTCTTGTGCAGACATACACTTTTTTAAATGGAACAATGCCTACTGAAATTACCAGACTAAAAGTAGGGTACATTAGAATGTCAGTGGTGTTCGTTGCAGGATTGTAGTGCGAGTCGTTTACGAGACGTCGAATTTTGAAAAGTTTCCACACCGACGCTTTTTTGTTCCATTCCACTAGCTTAGTTGCTAGGTACGACGTTATTATGTTCGCTTACAGTGTGTTCCTTGAGTGCACTGCGACTTACTAGCCAGTCAGTGTGTGACAGTCCAAGCAGTAGGTCGAGAGTGGACGATGGGATTTATCAATGCAGAAAAAATCTACATGCTCTTGGTGTATGAAGTGTGTAGGAATAATGCATTTCATTCTTATACAGTGCATGCGGCAAGATTCCGCAATAGACGTCAGCCATCTCGGCAGTTACTTATCAACCCCTTCAACCGGTTACCTGAAAGTGGTAGCGTAGCACCAAGGCAACAAAACAGAAGGAACCAAGTGACGACAGAAACTGGGGGGGATTAATGTTCCTGCTGCTGTTGCAGTTGATCGGCATGTTAGCTCCAGTGCAGTCGCACGAGGAAGTGGCTCGAGTCAGGCAAGTGACTTACGCATCCTCATCGACATAGGTTCCATCCCTATCACATCTCTCTGCAAGAGCTGCATGGAACCGATTATGAGAATCGTATCAACTATTGCACATGGACCATAAGAGAGTATACTCCAGATATATCATGTATCTTACTTAGTAATGAAGCCACATTTACCAATCACTGCTAGGTAAACCACCGAAAGATAAATTATTTGTCAGTTGATGATCCCAATCGGATTCGTTAGCTGGAACATCAGCGTCCTTGGAGTGTAAAGGTGTGGAGTGAGATAGTGAACCATCAGCTCACAGGCCCGTTTTTCGTAGACGAAACACAGAACGTGCACAAGTATCGCAGCCTCGCAACAGACCATCTTCCACGGATGCTACAACTCCACCTCTGCAGACTAGGGGGAACCTTTGGTAGCAACACGACGGCCGTCCAGCTCGCAGTGCACGAAGTATCACTGCATGTCTTCATGATTTTTTTCCAAATCGTCGAACTGGCTGGCCCGTTCCCCGAATATGACGCCTATAGACTTCTTTCTGTGGGGAAAAGTGAAAGACACTGTCTAGAAGAACATACCAACTTCGCCCGATAATGTGCAACGATGTACTGTTGCAGCCTACCCGGACATCTCCCCTGAAATGCTAGAACGTGTGCAGCAGTCGTTTCGTAGCAGGCTGGAAGCGTGTATTGCCGCTGCCGGTGGCCATTTGAACACAGCCTGTGAAGGTCAGTTGTCTCGTTACAGGTCAGAATCCACATATAACTAGTGTATGCATTTGTGTTGTTCTTTAGTATGTACTTCCATAGATATTGCACAAGTTTCGATGTGGGAACTTCTCAAAATACCATTTCACGTAAACGGCTCACACTAGAATCCTACAATAAACACTACTGACATTCTGATTTACCCTACATTTAGTTTGTTAACGTCAACAGACATTGTTCGGTTTAAAAAGTGTATATCTGCACAAAAATACGCTTTCGGAGTATTATTACAATCTGTTGATTAACTAACAATACTAGCCCCTGAATACCAAATCAACCTGTGAAAACCGCACATCAATAGCAATTTTCATTTCAGCAATATTTGCGGTGAAAGGTTTAGGTGTTTCACCCAGTATAAAAAATAGAAAACCGTTTTTCATTTCATCTTGATAAATCTGTGGAGGAACATATGTATTTTATACCGGTATCCTAAATTTGTCACACATCCACCAGCATGTTTCCTTGATGAATTTTTTGCCATTAACAGATAATATTTTAGCTTGATGACTATAGTTTCTGATCTGAGACCAAACATGTCACATATAAATGAGTCCCTCCTGTCTTCATTCATTTTCTGGTTGAGTTTATAATATTAATTCTTGTGCGCAGGTATTATTTCATTCCTAACAGGCCATCACTGCCCGTAATCGTATCTGTCTCTGCGGACAGCTACAGTTTTCAAATACTGGACCATACTGCAAACATCCTTCTCTCTCTTTTGCATGTTCATTATGGCATTCATTTTCATTTACTTTCATATTCTCAATAGCCATTGCTGCCAGTTATTCAGTCACAAACAGGCCTCATAGGGGATGAGGAATTAGTAAACTCCACAGCATTTGTTTCGCCTTTGAGGTTATTCCAAATTTTTTGTAGCGCGAAAACAGCAGCCTGTTGTGCGATCAGTTGACTCTCTCCAAATGATGGTTACGTATGTGAACAAGAGACACGAGCATTTTATACAGCCCGTTAGAAATGTGACACGGAAGAAACAGCATACGTGTGAGACCCATATCTTCTCCTTTAAAATGAGTGACTTTTCCAAAACATACTCACGCATCCATGCCGAGAAGCGCCAATATCCGTTTCGCTCAGCCTTACAAAGGGACTGGTTATCTCATAGTACTAAGAAAATTTCCATCGAAAGACTGGACAAACTCTCATTATTACTTCTTCATATAACTCCTGTATTAATTTTTCGCGAATAGATTGCTTGTGTCAGTATCATTGTGGAAGTATGGGTCCTTGGCTATTACCATATTGTAGAGGTTTTCTCAGCTTCTTCATTGTTCTTAAGCAGTGTAAGAGTTTTGTTTGAATTGCAGCAATCTCAGTTACTTCTGTAGCCCATCCGCCTGCCAATAAATAATAATTTAATCACATCTCGGTTCAGACTCCTGTTTTCCTTTGCGAGACCCAACGCTGACGGTCAAAGAGACAGGAATTATTGCACGTAAGGTCTGATTTGCCTGTGAAACTGCTGGAAGGAGTGACCGAACTGCAGGTACGTCTATGATCAGTCCTACCCCTCCATCTATTTTAATTAAACTCGTCGCGGAAATAGACGACTCAATGAGATGATTCCCTCGAAGGCATCACGGGCCTGGACCTTCTGAAACATTTATCACTTCTGATCGCCAGCCTTACGACCAAAATGAAGAGATTTAAGTTTTCTTCTAAGAGTTAACTCTCCACTGATATATAAAAGAAGACATTACGCTATTTACAGAGGTACAAAACATATGAATGTGATTAATCAGGAAACAGGCAAAACCTCCACCATTTCCTGGAGATAGATTACCGAAAAATAGATCATTACGAAAATTCCTTGCAAATAATACGACGGTTTTTCAACAGTTACACATGCAGTATCATTAAATTAAGTGCCGTCAGTATAACCAAAGTGAAGTTTTTCCAAGAATATCCGTAGACAGGAGGTAATGTGTCGAGAGAAAACTGAGCCTGATTAGCGGGAATCTGTTTTTAGTATAGATACAGGAACCACATGTATGCTCAAAAGAACATGTTTCGTATTCTTTGTGACAATTTTGTTGACCAGTGAACAGAAGACGATGGATAACTACAAATGACTACACATATATTTCTCTATGACATTCACAAGTCTTCAAGCTGTGGTGCTAGCGCAACAAATTTTGTTGCACTGTTGGCCCTTACGTAACTCCGCTAAAATCGCGCCGCCACCTCTCTGGTACCACTGTAGATCCCCTGCGAACCCACCAGGGCCAATTTCGCCTGCCAATAAATCGCAAGTCAATGTGGGGAACCACTTATTCTACGTCTACAGCTACATGGGTACTCTGCAAATCACACTTAAGTGCCTGGCAGAGGGGTCATGGAACCACCTTCATAATAATTCTCTATTATTCCAATCTCGAACAGCGTACAGGAAAAACGAACACCTATATCTTTCCATGCAGGCTCTTATTTCCCTTATTTTGTTATGATGATAGTTTCACCGAATGTAAGTCGGTGACAACAAAATTTTATCCCATTCTCAGCAGAAAGTAGGTGATTGAAATTTCGTGAGAAGATTCCACCGCAAAGAAAAAGGCCTTTGCTTTGATAATGGCCACCCTAAATCCTGTATCATGTCAGTGACACTCTCTCCCCCATTTCAAGGCTCTTCTTTGAACTTCCTCAATGTACTCCGTTATTCTTATCTGGTAAGGATTCCACACCCCGCACCAGTACTCCAAAAGAGGACCGACAAATGTAGTGCAGGCAGTTTCTTTCGGAGATCTGCTACATTTTTTAAGTATTCTGCCAATATATCTCAGTCTTTAGTTAGCCTTCTCCATAAGAATTTCTATGTGTTCCTCCCAATTTAAGCTGTTCGTAATTGTAATTCCTAGGTATTTAGTTGAATTTACGGCCTTTAGATTTGACTGATTTATCGTGTAACCGAAGTTTAACGGATTTCTTTTAGTGCTCATGTGGATGATGTAAGGAGTGTGTCAGAAATCTCCATTACATTGAAAACAATATATCCAAACTAAGGCTATTCTTTGCATTGTGTAAGCACTCAGATATCGATAGTAACAATCTGAGGGCGAAACATGGGAGCGCGATTCTAAGCATTGTTGTGAGATGTGGTCTGTCTGCGACAGTGGAAGTAGTAGTGTCGGTGGAGAGCTCGGAGACAGAAGACGTGTCACGCTACCCTCAAGTCGGTCATGGCAGATGGCCACACTCAAGGCCTGATTTCATTTATATAGCCAGGAGAGATTTAGATGGCTTAACTGCGTTTGAAGATGGAAATCAAAGTAAAATTCTCAAGTATAGTGCAAAAGCAATTGCAGGGTTAGGCTCGTGATTGTTATTCCGAGTTTGCAGTAATCCCATATTTTGCTTGTCAGTTAAAGATGCCTCCTTATCCTCCAAATAATAATTATTATCCTCCACATCTAATTAATAAATATGCTGTGGTAATTAAATGTTAATGTAACTCTGAAATTGAAATAACTTGTTACTCTGGCATTCACCCATTATTGATAGCTACGTCATTTTAATTGTCACTGGTTATGGGTTATGATGTTTCTGACATTTTAAATAGACTTAACTTATGAAATCCCTTCTCACAAGTTATTTAGTAGTTAACAGAACCCAAGAAAACTCCGTTTTATTAAAATCATTGTTAGTAACAATAAGCTTTAGCCGCTGCTGCTGCATGCTGCTGTAAACCACATGGAAAAAGGGAGTCATCTAAAGAGGTGAGTGCAGAACTTTGGGTCAAAACAGAGACGCTGACACACCACAACATTCATGTACTCTAATTCAGTAAATTCCGTTGCACAAGTCGGATTCTATATCACTTGTAAATTGTTAGGTACATTTGTTCCTGCAATTTTCCATATTCAAATACGCAGTCAGATAGCTTATCCAATGTTAATTCTAAGTTTTTCACGTAACGCTCTTTTGAGCGCTTAAAAGACGGTGAAACTAGCACTCATACAACACGCACACAGTTTTATGCAGGTTAGATTCCATTTACTGATAGCTTGGTTGCTTATCAAGTCCATTTTCAAAAAAATGTGTGTGAAATCTTATGGGATTTAACTGCTAAGGTCATCAGTCCCTAAGCTTACACACTACTTAACCTAAATTATCCTAAGGACAAACACACACACCCATGCCCGAGGGAGGACTCGAACCTCCGCCGGGACCAGCCACACAGTCCATGACTGCAGCGCCCTAGACCGCTCGGCTAATCCCGCGCGGCTAGTCCATTTTCACCGACGAACATAGGCATGGTTGCAGCAACGTTACATATTCCTATGTTCGTCAGTGAAAATGGACTACCAGAAATCACATGTTTTACTCATTGACTTTCCGCCAATTATTGCGAAATGAAACCTCTCTGACAGTAAATAACAAATTCTGTCATATAACTGAGATGATATTTCGTAAGCATGCATTTTCATTACAAGCCTCTTGTGTGGTACAGTGTCAAATGCGTTTTGGAAATCTAGAAATATGGAATCAATTTGAAATCCATTGTAAATAACACTCAACACTTCGTGGTGTAAAGAATTAGTTGGGTTTCACAAGAACGATGTTTTCTAAATCCATGTTGACTGTGTGTCAACAGATTGTTCTCTTCGAGGTAATTCATAAAGCCCGAACACAATTTATGTTCCCGGATTGTGCTGCGTATCGATGTTAATATCGAGGATTACTCCTTACTACCTTTCTTGAATATTGGTCTGGCAGCTTTCCAATCTTCAAAATGCACCAGTGATTAGAAACTACTTATTTGTCACATTACGTTGCATTGTCATGTCCGTTGTACTCGTATACCGTGTGTCACAAATTTATTTTATATGATGATTATCTTTTTTACTTATGTTATTAGGACGGCACTAGCTTTTCCTTTTCCGAGGTCATCGCGCATTTCGTCTCTGTGTTGCCGCAAGCATTTTATGCTATTGCTTCCACTCATTGCTATGAAACACGTCGTTTACCTGCTGCTCACTCATTGGCTACCTAG